>NC_092137.1:39564278-39871658 GCF_043159975.1 Macaca nemestrina
CAAAGGAAGAGACAACACAGAAGCATTTTAAATTGCAACACCATGGCAAAGGGAAAAGAGGGAGCGTGCCAGATCCTTAGTTTTGGGGCTACTCTCTCAGGAGAATTCTAAATAATGGTGGTCATCTTGCTGAATGTTAAACCAAGAACAGGATGGCTAAGATGACACATTCCCAAACACTGGGACAAAGCATACTAACGAGGCCAAAGGCACAACGCCAATTAAGGGATTACACCACACCTGTATTATGGGGTGGTCGATCTTAAATATTTCAAGTTTTATTCTGTTCTTTGAAAAGGCTAAATTCTTATTCTCGGTGCCGTACAAACCCACCCAAACCTGTCCCCACCCATCCATCCAAGGAAAGTTCTGAATAATTTTTTTTTTTCATAGAGGGTCAATTGTTTATTTGCTGTGATTTGGGGGCCTCTGGGAAGCTTTTGGCTGCAGAAAGGGCAGCAGACTTGAAGTGTAACCCCTAGGCTTCAGCAATAGTTTGTCTGGATCAATGGGCTTTAACTTGGCTGTACTTTAGAATCACCTGGGGAAATTTACAATACCCTGGCCCCTAACAAAAACTCCCAGCCTGGTATGGTAGCTCATGCCTGTAATCCCAGCACTTTGGGAGGCTGAGGCAAGAGAGTTGCTTGAGCCCGAGTTTGAGACTAGCTTGGGTGACATAGTGAGACCCCCATCTCTATAAAAAGAAAAAAACAAGAAAACCCCACGAATTATTAAACACTAAACACTGTCTCCTTCCTCTCCCTTTTTGCACTTTTGGGTTTCGGGCTGTTTTCCAGAAGGCTTTTAAAGCCTGACCTCTGAATGTGATAAAGACATCAACTGGCCAGGCATGGTGACTCACACCTGTAATCCCAGCAGCACTTTGCGAGGCCAAGGCGGGCAGATGACTTGAGGTCAGGAGTTCGAGACCAGCCTGGGCAACATGGTGAAACCCCCCCCCCCCATTTCTACTAAAAATACAAAAATTAGCTGGGTGTGGTGGTGGGTGCCTGTAATCCCAGCTGCTCGGGAGGCTGAGGCAGAGGTTTCAGTGAGCCGATGTGGTGCCACTGCACTCCACCCTGGGTGACAGAGCAAGACTCTATCTCAAAAAAAAATTAACATTAAAATTAAAATTAAAAAAAATCTATCTGTGTTGTTTAGTCACAGCTTGTCAAATAACTTTCTGTGTCTGCTCTGAAAGGATATTTTATAAAAGAAGTTAAAAATTTTATATGGATATTGACATTCTCATTGCTGAGGGGCTAATATAAACTGGTCATTTGTAATGTCTAAACATATTATTCCGTTATAGTGACTAAACATATCTCATGACTCAGTTCTGAAAGCCAGTACTAAATACATAGTTAATGAATGATATTCCTTAACCATGGCTGCCATAAATATTCATCTAATGCTTGTCTTCATTTGAGGGTTAGTAACATGTTAAGGATATTTGTGGAGAGAATGAAAGCGATAAATTCTATCTATATTTACTCTTATTCAAAAGGCAAATTCATTTTTAGAATACTCTTTGATAAAATCCTTTAACAAAAGGAAATTTGCTTTTAAAAAAGTCTTCTGTGAGTTAATACTCTTACACAAAAACAGTTTAGTAATGTTTTGCTTGTTAAATGGCCAGTTGATGGACGATGTCAACAGCCCAATTCAATGAAGAGTAATACAAAGCAGTGTTCTAAAACGTTAAATTGATGCCTTCCTAATAGTACTTTGGAGTTATTTTCCTAATGAAAAGAGGTAGCAGTAATTCAGTGCCACCCTTTCCTGGTCTTCTTGATCAACAACCCATCTTAAAGGTTGTTGGATGGGGTTGGTATATAGTCTGTGAACAGAATGGAGCAGGGATGATTGGTAACCTTTTTCTTCAAAGGGCCAAATAGTAAATATTTTAGACTTTACTACCCAACTCTGGTATTGTGATACTAAAGCAGCCCTAGAAAATATGTAAATGAATGGGTGTGACTGTGTTCCAAAAAACTTTATTTTCAAAAACAGGCGGCAGACTGAGTTTGGCTTGTGGGCCATAACTCACCCACTTCTAGAATACAGCAAACCCAATAAGGTGTTAAATTGGCTCTGAAGTTGCAATGGAAGTGTAATCTAGGATGAGGAAGAAGCCAATGGGTGTCAGGGTCCTCTATGAGCAGGTGACTCCACTATGATGGGAGAAGTCATGAGAAAAAATTAATAATAGTGAGTGGTAATAGAAATGGCTAATGTTTACTGATAATTTGCTATATAACTTGGGTTAAATACATGTTTTATCTCATGTAATCTTTATAATAACTTTGAGTTAGGTATTAACCTATTCCCATTTTGTAGATGAGAAAATTGGAGCATGGAGAGGTTACGTACATTTCCCAAAGACGTACAGTTAGTAAGTGTCATGGCTGAGATGTGAATTCAGATAGACTGACTTTAGAGACTGCTCCTCTAAGGATGCCTTAGTACATCCCCCCAGAGGACAGAGCCACGTCCAAAGTCATCCCAGCTGGGAGGGAATAGAAGGGTCTCTATATAGATGGGTGGGAGGGAATAGAAGCATCTCTGTATAGGTTCTAGGGGTTCTGTTCTGGTTCTAGGGGTTCACCATGCTACAGATGGGCCAGGAATAGTGCCCTGGGATGTGCACTGGGGGAAACAGCTCTCCAAACGAATCTCATATTTCTTCATATTTTCAAGCAGAAGCATTGATAGTGTTTTTCAAACATGTTTGCATATTGGAAAGCAGCCTTGGAAGACAGAGGTAGTATCTCCCTCTGGAACAGAGAGAAGGTTTGCTTGCTGCATAGTATAATAAAGATGATGCCTCTTTTGGGGGCAAAGTTGAGCAAGTTTGTTTGTAACTCATTATAAATTATTAGAGTTCTTCGGCCATGATGGAATCCACTGTGTGTGCTACTAGGCTACTCTATGTTACCCCCTTGGACCTTGGGGGGCAAGAAGAACTAATACAAACATAAATCTCACATTGCTTGCTGTGCTGAGTTAAATAAAGTCCGTTGTCTTTGGCCCAGGAGTCTCATGTCTTCTGCCAGTATCCTGAATCTGTGGCAGGCTAACTTGTTTTGTGCAAGCAGGGTAAAATGTCAGTTCTTGACATACACAGGAGGCACAGTAGATCCTAATGGCTGGTCTGAGGAGGAAAGCTGTTCACTCTTGGCTTGGTTTTCTGTCTTTTTAAATTATGGATGAATGAGGCCTGTGCTGAAGCCGGAGAGAGGCAAACCTCTACAAGCACCCGTAGCTCTTGATTATATAACTATCTAAGTGCTATGATTTTCTGAGAAGTTCTAAAACTAGCCATATGGAGTTAAAGATGTACAATTGATTCGTTGGAATGATTTTCAATGAACCATAGCTGTGACATAAATATTACATTCCAGCTGTCTAATATAGTGGTTCCCAGAGCTGCTCATTGGATCACATGGTAACATTAAAATAACAACAATAAAAAAACAGATTCCTGAGCACCGCCTCATATATGATGAATCAGAATATCTGGGGGAGAGGCTCAGAAATCAATATTTTACAAAGATTTCCCAGATTATTTAGATGCAGTCAATCCCTGCACTGTTCTCATGATAAAGATTGAATTCTATCACAGACAAATCCTGCTTCTCTGTACCTAAATTTTTTCGTTTGTCACACAAAAAGTTACTGTAGAACTGTGCTGTTTAATATGGTGGCAGCTAGTCACGTGGCTATTTCAAATACAGTTTATCAAAATTAAATTTAAAATTCATTGCTTCAGTTCCATTAGCCACATTTCAAATATTTAATAACCACATATGGCTACTGGCTACAGTATCATATAGCACAGATGAAGCACATGCCCATCATCATAGAAAGTTCTATTGAATAGAGCTGCTCTAGAATATCTTATTACAACAGAAAGGAAGGGTGCTATCAAAGATGACTGAGGATGTACCAAAAAGACTCAGGAGCTAGCGTAAATAAGCTTCCATTGGCCAAAGATGGGATAATTTGAGCACTAATTAGAATAACAACTGCAACGGATTTAAATACATCAAATATATTTAAACCCATGAGTTCATAATCATACTAAAATAATATTTATTGGTGACTTTTGGAGGATGCTGGGGAACCAAGTCACTGTCTGAAAACTGGAAAACAAAGGGTTATCAAGCATTTAATCAGTACTGTTCATAAAGGAAAGGCTGGATAAATGCTTGAGACAGACAGAGTTGTCTATCAGAAGGCTCATTAGAAGGTCCTGCAGAATGAGAGCACTGCTCACTCTTTGCCATGCCCAGTTTAATAACATACCCTCGTACTGGTTTTTCTTCCTTTCTTTTTTCATTTCCCATATCCTGCGCTTCTGTTCTCTGGGATCCTTAAATAAATTACTGCCTGCAAATCTCTATCTCAGGCTCTGCTTTTGTGGGTGAGGAACTCTGGCTAGGACAGCATTCTACTTCAAATTCTTGAAAGGGAATCTAACCCCACCTGAGTATAGATTTGGTTGCTTGGTTCAGACTTCTATTCCTGGTCCAATCTCTTGTGAGAGGCTGTTTCTTCCAGAGGTATAGTTGGGACTTCTTAAAGTTGAAGAAGTGGAAGGGAGAGAGAGTTATGGGGTCAAAACTGAATGCAAACCTGCACTGGAAAAAAATTCCTCAGTTGATTTTATGTACCTTAAAGTCAAAGAACTCTACTTTAGAGGGTGTAATAATTATCTGGCTCGGGAACATTTTAAAAATAGACAAGATGTTGAGTCCAAAGGTCAACGGGAAGTGCATTTGGGGGAAGAGGAACACACACTGTTACATGGGGGGTTGGAAGAGGAAAAGCAAGATTGACTGTACATGAAACCTTTAACTCCACAGAGGAAAATGGATAATATGCAACATATGGTGCATGGTATAATATCCTAATACACAGAATGTATACTATGTGTACCTAGGTTATTATATTCTGTACCATAAACCTCAAAAAATGTTCGAGTAGGAAGGTATCCAGCCCTCCAAATCAATAGAAAGCTGCCTCCACATCCCTGTAGATATGGAACATGTTCTTACTGAATGACTGTTAAATACTGAACCCAAGGCTGGGGTTGGGTCTGGCGTGTGTGTGTCTGTGAGGGAGGCAGAACCAATCTTGGCAATTCACCACTTCCCTCCCAGCACTCTGGGCTTCTCTGTTCCCCTCCCCAGACTTCTAACATTGTCCGCCTCAGTACACAGCCTCTTCCTCCCACGCAAAAACTCTCAGTCACAGGCAGGATGTACTGGGAGCTGTTTAACAACTGGCTCTCCAGAAAAGAACAGAAAGCTCTGATCTGCAGCATTTTCCAATTTCTAAGGCATAAACACTCCTATCGTGGCTGATTGTAAGTTACTGAACACGGAGTTGAGAGGCGGTATAAACTGGCTCCCGCTTACCACTGGGAATAAGTGGAAGAAAGGCAAGGGGGGACATAAATGGTGGAAAGACACTGTAGAGGGGTTTAAGACCGTCCCAGAAGTGAGGGAAGGGAAATCAAGGAAGTGATGACCTGGAGTCATTCCTTTAACTTTGGTTACTATGATTCGGAAACATCGGCATCTGCCTCTTCATGTCAAATGGGACTCGGCAGAGGCTTGCCTTGCTTCTTTGGCTCCGTGTGGCATATTTGGCCATCTTATTCAATCTATAGCCTCTTAGCTTCAATGTTCCTGAGAATGTCCTTATATTGTGGCTTTTTTTTTTAGATGGAGTGTCGCTCTTTGTTGCCCAGGCTGGAGTGCAATGGCATGAACTCGGCTCACCGCATACTCCACCTCCCGGGTTCAAGTGATTCTCCTGCTTCAGCCTCCTGAGTAGCTGGGATTACAGGCCTGCACCACTATGCCGGGCTAATTTCGTATTTTTAGTGGAGACACGGTTTCTCCATGTTGGTCAGCTGGTCTCCAACTCCCGACCTCAGGTGATCCACCCGCCTCGGCCTCCCAAAGTGCTGGGATTACAGGCATGAGCCACCGCGCCAGGCCTATATTGTGGCTTTAAAAGAGTCAGAAACTCCACTGGAGAAAAGGTTTTAGGGCAGCAAGAGTGCGTTGTATTCTGTTTTGATAGAAACCTCTTCCATAAACATTGTCTAGGCCCTGGCATGCTCACACCCACCATTCATGGGCACATCACATCCCTTCTTCCCTCCCTGAATGCTCCTGACCCCCATCTGGCCTCCTCAGGTGTTACACACCCTTCTTCGCGGGCCACAATTCAAGCCCTCATCTGGTTTCCTTGGACATCATCTGAGAGCTACCTATCTGTCCTTCCTGAGAGAGCTTCAGCTGGCACAGAACTCAACTCCTTCGCTTGGGGATACTGGCAGATACATATCCAACTTGCCATAGGCAGTGGCAGGAAGCTTAGATCTGTCCTCCTGCCCACAAGCACTGCCTTGAAGGCTCATGCTGGCTCTCTGAGCGCCTGATCCAGTGGTCTGGGTCCTCTGGTCACCTCCCAAACTGCAGACCGTTGATTTCGTTTGCAGCTCTGGGCCAGCGCAACTCCCCTGTTCTCATCCTTACCAACAAAGCACACACTTGAATTTCCCATAACTGCTCTGGTTGCTTCACTTTTTACTTTTTCTTGAAAGCATCCAGGACCAGGAATCCAGCTTGGTACAGACAACCTAAATTAATGCTTCTTAGCCTGCACAAAAGAATAATTTTTTGTTATTTTCTCTTTGGTGTCTAATCTGATCCAAGGTGACTTGCAGGAAAGAAATGCTTCCACTAGCAAGTTAAAAGTGTTCCTTTTTGCAATCCTAATAGTTGTTAGAAATATAACAGCTTGCTTAGTCCTCTCCCCAGATGAATGTACCTTCATCTTTAGATATATGATTTGGTTTTTATCTCTTCTGAAATAGAGACAGAGGTAGTAGAAGTTCCCTTATCTCTGCCTCTCAGAACTCCGGCCTCTTTTCTGAGTTTTTTCTTGTCTTCTAGACACCCAAAGCAGCCACTAGTTAGGTTTATTCTTCTTAAATCTCATTTTCTCTCCATATGTTTTCTTCTCTGAGCCCATAAACACATCGCCACTCTTCTTTCCAAAAGCAGGACCCTGTACATGATGTAGAACACTCTGCATACTGACAGAGCGCTCCAGGTGGCTCAGCTAACTCACCACAGCTTTTGTGTCTTTCCAGGTTAGGGAAGGCATTAGGGCCAGAGGTCAGCATGCCCTTCCTGCCACCAGACAGCCTTGCTCCACCCACTGAGTGTTCTGTTTGCAGTGAAGGCCAAAGGTCTCTGGACTAAAAAAAAAAGAAATGCCTTTAATTCAAGCCTAAGTTATAAAAGAAAGAATTTCAGCTTCTGCTGTCAGGCCTGCGAGGCTGGCCAAGCCGGAGCATCCTTGACCTTTCTTTTTTCCTTCAGCCGTCCAATGAATTTGTGTCCAATTTGTCCTCCAATCCTCCACAGAGAGTTGCATTCTATGATGCCTCTGGTGATTTGGAAGGCGGCCGAGCTAGGCACAAAAATAGGAGCGCCTGAGGCGAGAGATTCTTCCAAGGTTCTTGGTTGTCAGAAAGATGAACATCACCAAATGGTTCTAAAAGAAGAGATGAAAGGGATTAACATTGTAAGCAGTTGTGAGATTAGACTGTCCAAGTCACTAGGCTCCAGATGAAGCAGGAGGCATAGCAGAGAAAATCCTGTGCTGGAATCGGTAGAATTATGAGCAAGGTTTTAGGGGATTCATCAGAGGAGGGCTAAGTTGAATGGGCACTAATGAGCTGATGACTCAAATCTAGGAATGAATAAGATCATAACAACCAAAGCTCTGTATGAAGGCGGGTGCTCTATCATTGTCACATCTACTAGAGACAGGCACTGGTCCCCAAGATGAGACTGACTGGCTGGCCCCTTACCGAGTGAACAAGTTATCAAATACTTAACTAAAATAAGAACTGTGAACATGCCCAGAAGGATTCTTAGCGCATGCACTTAAATCTGTTACTCTCCCTTTCTTTTATTAAGGCTCTTGTTTGGAGAAGGGATTGAACTAGACGTGGGCATGTCTTAAAAATGCTTACGAATCTCAAGCCTAGTATAACGTAAACACTCAGAAAACACTTTATTGTTTACAACATAGTAGGACTCATCCTGTCGTGGGGAGCTATGGCAGTGGCCTTGAAAAGAGTGGGTATTAGTACACAAATGTTCAGACTGTCCCACAGTGCTACGTAGTGCCCAGTTCATGGATGAGGTGCCACTCTGCTGGGACAGGCTTCATCTGTTTATTTCAAATGTATAAATGTTGGGTGTTCTCTTGGCCTTAAAAGGGGTTAGATGTACACAGGGCATTTATATTGTCATGAAATCAGTCTGAGAATGTTGGATGGGGGCATTAATGTATGAAATCAGGGAAATGGCTTTTCCCTCATCCCCTTCATCTCCAAGAATATCTTTCCGAGATATTCTCTATTGTTCTGCCCAGCGCAGTTAGGTCTTACTTAGTTTGCCTTATAAGGCCATTTTAGCATTTCAAGAGCTCTCCCCATAGGAAGCTTTTCCTGCTGTTCTGCCAGCGTTGCCTTCTGCTTAATTTTAGTCCATTATGTCTGTAAAGACAGGGAAGGTTTTGTGGGGCAAAAGGCCCAATCATCGTGGGAAGAATGAGTCATTCCAAGAGCAGTGAGATGGGCTGGAAGGAGAAGGCAGTGAAGGGGCAGGAAGTTGTGGGTGGATTGGGTTATTGAGAACAGCATCAAAACAGTCTGTCTTCTCTCTCCATTACTCCCACTAGGGGGTGCCCAGCATCCCAGAATAATCACTATTATTAGGAAGTTGAGGTGTGATGTGTCATCTCCTAATAGAAGGGCACTGGTTTCTCTCCCGGGGTTTCCTATGTCTCTGCCCTGAGTTGAGAAGAGATCTCTTTGTGTGTGTGTGTAGGTGTGTGTGCGTGTTTGTGTGTGTGTGTAGGTGTGTGTGCATGTTTGTGTGTATGTGTAGGTGTGTGTGCGTGTTTGTGTGTATGTGCTTGTGTGTGTGGGGGTTAGAATCAGTAAGTGCACAAACACCTCTTAAGCATTCATTTAAAGATTCTCAATTCATGGAAATCCTTAGGGATACACTGAGTTCTCCAGGACCCAGTTGACTTGATCTTGAAGTCAGTGGCTGGAGTAGTTGTGGGCCAGAAACATCCTCCTCAGCCCAGGAGAAGTGGCAGCTGATGTATTTTAATCACTGGGAGTCAAGAAGTTGTAGGGATAAGAAATGAGTGCAGCTGAGGGATCAGCTGGAGGTCAGGGATAGAGGAAAAACTGAGGGTGTGTGAGATTCTGAAGTAGAGTGGTGAACAGGTATGGGATGGATGTCAGGGAGACGTGAGGGTATCTTGAGGGTTTCCAAACATCCAGGCCTTCAGAACGGCCACAGCAAAACTTGCAGTTCTGAATCGTTTTGTGGAAAGAACATAGAACCTGGATCTTGGAAGTCATGAATTGAAATTTCAGTTCAAGCATTCTGTAGCCATGAGACCTGGGGGAACTGGGGTAAGTTATTTCACATCTTTGATCTTCAATTCTCTCATCTTCAGAAGGAGACTAATGATACAAGGGTTAAGTAAGAATTTAAAAAATAATCCATATGATGTACTACATAAATAGAATCTCTTTCTTTCCCTTTCTCCTACTTGGAAATGGCTGAGAGCAAAGATGCAGTTCTTGCATCCCATGACCAGAGAGTTCTAGGACTACAGTCTTGGGCAAGAGGTTCCACCTTGGCTGCTGGAGTTTTCAGCAATGAAGAACTTCAGTGAGTGTTCAGGGCATGCCTGGAGGACCCTGGTCCTTCTGTTTGGACCAGCGCTCCAAATTTGCAGGCCTTTGGGCCATAATTTAGAACCTATTTCTAAATTTTTGAAGGTCTTCCATCTAGCCCTGAGGCCTTTAGTCTCAGAGAACTAAATTGTCTTACCCAGGGTCGATCATACAGACTGCCAAAGCCTGGCCTGGAATCCAGGTGCAATTTTCATCTGTGTTACCAGTTCCTCTGTAGTAACCTGACAGTGACTCACAATTCCTTACAGCACAGTGTTTCAAAGTCTGAGCCACAGACCACCTGTACTAGTAGCAGCAGGTGGGCTTGATAAAAATGCAGATTCCTGGCTCCCTGCCAGCCCTGTGCGATCAGATTCTGTAAAGTTTCAAAGTAATGATTTACAAATTTCCCAGACCTGGGTTATACTTTTATACAGAAACATAATGCCTGAATCTGACAGAGTGCTTTTTCGTGGAGGAAAGTTAGGACTCTTGGGCAGACTTCTTGTTGCTTTCATACTCTACAGGTGTTCCTGACCCTGGTATTTATACAGCCATCTCTGCCCTACCTACTTCCTTCCTTCCCCTGGAACTTCCTGAAGTGGTTGGGAACAATTGCTGTGGAGGTCACAGGAGACCATTTCTGTGAATGCCAGATGTGCTGGTGCAATTTGAAAAGGTCAAATTGATTGACATCTGAGCCACAGTGTTAACCCAAGGCAGCAGCCCTGTAACTGCTAGCTCTCAACAGTGGTGGCATCTGCAGCCTTGAGCAAAGAGACTGTTATAAACTGATGGAGGGGAAGCTTTAGTTCCTGTTTCTGGGGGATCGAGTGGCACCAGGAGAAAGGCTGATCACTAGTTGCGACTTCCTTTGTGTTTACAATAGTGTTTGCTGTTCGTTTAGCTGTGTTTAGACTAAAGGTGGGGGCAACAATGACCCCTTTCTCTAAAGCTGTGAACTCTGACCCCTCGGTCTAGAGAGAGATGGACTCTGGACACGTGGACAGGCTCTACGAGATTCTTCCTGACAAGGGCTGTATGAGCTGGCTTTTCAGAAGGAACTTGTTCATGATGGTGGATCACTATTCAGAGAGACACACTCTTTCTCAAAGCAATGACAGGGGCAGCAGGGACCACATTATGTTTTGATAGGGTCCTGCAGCTGTTGGGGCAAAAGGGTCTGTCTTGGCCTCTGGGGGTCTCTGCACTGCAGAACTGCAGTGGATGTACAGGGATTGCTGGGGGCTGCAGAAGGATTTTGCAATATGCATTCATGTTAGCTTCAGAGTGCCCAAAATGAGCATGAAAATGCTGTCAGAAAGGCAGTTATTGCTACCTGAAGTCCCTGTTGGAGCAAAGTGCAAATTAAATACTGGTAAAAGAAAACAAAGCTGATCACTGTTATATAGCAAACGTCACTGTCCTGTGTACCTATCTGGTCTACGGGCTGACTCCAGGAGGTGGGAGGTGCGACTGCATGGAGCCATGTTCGGCCTCCTACCTTCAAGGCCGGCCACATCTCTGAATGGGGAGCTGGTGAGAAAGAGCTCTCCTTGATAAAACATCATTGTTGCCCTTCCCAATCTAGTCTTTCCTTTTCTGTTTTCTAGGAACAAGAGGATTTATCTGACTCAACTGGAGATGGCTCCCTTCCCTAATTTATTGTTGCATCCTGAAGCTTCCCCCATGCTGAGCTCAGTGTGAACAAACAGCGCGGGAGGATGTAACCACTGCAGAGGTACAAGTTCACAGAGGCAGAGCTGCCCCTCGACGGGGCCGGAGGCAAAGACAAACCCCAACCTCTTTCTTGTCATTCATTGAATTTTGCTGAACCTGGAAAGGAAATAAATTCCAAAGGCAGGAAGTGACCCAGAGACCATAACAATATGTGAAAAGCTTAACCGGTGCTTCCGCCCCTTTGTTTCAAACTATTCTAATCTGTGTCCCAGGAAGCCTAGCCCATTGCCAGATGGAGATCTGTTTTCAGATGCCTCTTGGCATGTGCCATTCCCGGCTGGTGACATTTGCACATTTCAGAAGGCAAACCTGTCCCAATGTCTTCAAACTTCCAGAGAGGTGTAGCACCAGGAAAGTCCTTGGGTCTCTGGCTGACAGCACCAACCAGCTGATTTGCTTCATCTGCAGCTGAACTGCTGCTGGACTCCAGCCTAGAACACTAGCACACCGGGTCTGTTCTTGAAGATTTGCAGATTCTGAAATCAAAATGCCCTGTGTTGCCAGAAAAGGCTGGCTCCCTTGCCTGCTTCATAATCCCTTCTCACTAGGCTTTCCTAAAGAAACTCGATGAGTCAGGAAGGAAGAAAACATGTCTGAGGGAGATCTGGAGGTGGGCCGTTCTCTCTCATTGCTTCTGAAAATTCCCTTCTGTTTTGCAATGTGGGTAATGTTTAGGGATTTGCTTTTACTTTTTCTCTGTTTCTTCCTCTGTCAGCTCTCACTTTGAAAGACCCTTCATTTACGACTCACGAAATTAGCTCTGCAATCGCGGGAGGCTCTCTGATGGGGAATTAGTCACTTTTGCAAAAAAGTTTAGACTTTACTTTTATCCCCAGGAGCAGGGCAAGAAATTGTTCCCGCCCTGCTCTCAGAAGGAACTAACACTCAACTGCTCTGCTCTGGCTTGGGGGCCTGTACTTTTCCTAGGCTTTTAATTTTTACTATGCATCTTCCATCAGCCTTACTACTGAAGGCTGTATGCCAGCTGACGTCTATGCACAGCAAGGTGGCTTCTGGGACACCTGCTTCAAACAGGTATCCAGCTAACTGCTCCCCACCAAACCCCGCCAGGTAATTGGAAAGGAACTTGGAGTTGAGTGAATAATGTGCCTCTTTCAAAATATTAGGTAGATCAAAGTGTAAAGAATCCAATATATTTGTTGACAACTGGTTTATAGAAAAGCCCCGGCAAGAAAGAAGGGGGCGGTTCAGCATCAGGCTGGTGAAAATGAGGTCATGGGTAGGGTACCACTGTACGGCATTTGGGCATCAGACCTCTGTCCTACGGTGCGAAGTCACGCTGTGCCACCGTCTAAAATTGTGTTCTGTTTATTATGAAAGAGGTTTTCAAAAAGTGTTTTGATAAGCTTGGATGTATCCCTGGAAAGGGAATATGGTCTCCATTACAAGACAGGAGCTTAATATCAGAGACAGGTTGTATCAATGTATGTAGCTGCTAGTAAATAGTAGATAAAAGAAGCTTCAGAAAGGTGGTGGGAGGAAGTCTTTTGTTGTTGTTAGGAAGGAACAATCTTGCAGGGATGTGAGAGATTTTTCTCTTGCTTTCTCCTTTCCTCTGCCTATGGAAAATCAACCAGGAGAAAGCTAGAAACACGAGACAGAGAGAAGTAATTTCTCCAACTGTTGACACCAGTCAAACAAGATAAATAGTTCATATTCTGATGATGATGACAACAGTTATGATGAGGAGATATTGACCCAGAGGAAGAAAACAAAGGCTTTTGATTTCAAGCTGTGTGTAAGCCCCAAATAACTGTTGTCAGAGTCACTTTTATGATCTAAGGGACCTTTGGCCACAATTATAAGAATTTAGGGTGAGTGAAATAAATATAATTGGTCAGATAAATCAGAATTAGATTAAGACATGATTGAAAATGGTTAACCATTAGTGAGAAGTATACCAAATTATACGTATTTTCGTGCTGCTTTTACTCTTGATCTAATTATCTGTCAAAAAGTAGCATAGTTAAGAACTGTATTCTGATTTAAATATAATACAAAGCAAAATATTTTGTTATGCTCTCTTAGGCATATGTTTGAGATGTCTGGCCACTGGAGGTCGTCTCGTCTACTATGTTCACCACAGATAAAGAATGAAAAGAGAATACACAACCTTGTGATTGCTAGCAGTGAAAGCTCAGAGTTGTGACATAACAGTAAGTGTTATATTCTGCATAACCTTAGGTTTAACAAAGGTTGTTACTAGACACTTAAAGAACATGCTTATATTTTGCACATGAGAAAATGGAATTAAAAATGGGAAAAGAATAGAGTCATGACTCCCAAACTGTGTCCTAAGCACCCAAGACTTTGCAGCAAACTTAGAGGGGGGCTGTGGCACATTTTAAATATCAAGGAAGTACAGTGGCACTTGACATCTCTTGGATATCAGCTGAACTATTAGCTCAAGGTAGTTCATTGTTCCAACATTAGATTGTGCTACATTTCTTTCAAAAATGTCCTGTCTTTGGGAAGCTGAGTTTTCAGCAGTTGTAAAATGCAAGTCCCCAGAGAAAATCAGTGTGGAATAGGAGGTGAAGGCACGTGTGTCCACATGGGTTCCAAGATTTGAGAAGATATTTGGTCACCAATTGGCATATGCAACCCTTTTTCTTTTTTTTGGACGGAGTCTCACTCTGTTGCCAGGTTGGAGTTCAGTGGTGCGATCTCAGCTCCCTGCAACCTCTGCCTCCTGGGGTCAAGCGATTCTCCTGCCTCAGCCTCCCGAGTAGCTAGCACTACAGGTGCGTGCCACCACACCCAGCTAATTTTTGTATTTTTAGTAGAGACAGGGTTTCACTATGTTGGCCAGGATGGTCTCAATCTCTTGACCTCAGGCATACACATCCTTTTAAAAGTAACCGAGTATTTAAGAATGAAATAAATTTTTTTCTTTCGATTTATGTGTATTATTTTTTTCAAACAACTAAGTTGTTGGGACCTAACTACTGGATAAATGAAATGTTGAGTAAGTATTTCCTTTTGCCTAGGGACTCTGTGAAAAAATTACAGGGCTACTAAAATGCTGTGACATGAGACAGTTTGGGAACTCTGAATTAGAGCAATACAAAGGTAGATTTTAATGGTTCAGGCTCGTTGGTCAGAATTAAAAAGTGGTTAGATCCTCCTCTTCCCACACCAGCCAGGACACTGCTCCCAGAATTTTTCCCGGTTCCCATGTGAAATAAGCAATCTTAGTGTGAATTTTTAAATTAATACAACCATTTGGTAGACTACTAAAAGTTATATGACACAAAGCTTCTCAAGATCTCCAATGTAGAACTTTTCTTTTTCTTTTTAATTTTTTAATCTGTCATGGACTAGATGATGGTTAATTTGATGCATCAACTTATCTGGACTACAGTGCCCAGATATTTGGTCAAATATTATTCCGAATATTTCTGTGAAGGTGGTTTTTGGATGAG
The DNA here is from genome assembly GCF_043159975.1 of Macaca nemestrina. Lineage (NCBI taxonomy): Eukaryota > Metazoa > Chordata > Mammalia > Primates > Cercopithecidae > Macaca > Macaca nemestrina. Next base: position 39,579,267 of record NC_092137.1, read on the forward strand.
ATTCATGTTTAAATCAGTAGACTTTGAGTAAAGCTGATTATGATTCATATTGTGGATGGGCCTCATCTAATCAGTTGAAGGGCTTAAGAGAACAGAGACTGACCTCCTCTGAGCAAGAAGGAATTCTGTCAGTAGTCTGCCTTTGGACTCTGCATCTCTTCCCTAAATCTCCAGCCTGCTGGTCTACCCCATCCTATTTCTTTGGATTTTGGTTCCACAATTACATGAGCCAATTCCTTAAAATAAATCCCTATCTATACATATACACACACACATATCCTGTTGGCTCTGTTTCTCTGGAGAATCCTAATACAGACTGATGCTTTTAAAAAATGTGATAAAAATGAACTTCTAGGAAAAGAATCATATGCTTAAATATTTTAGAAATGTCAAATTGTTATAAAAGTTTCTAAATGCTTGCTTCCATTTTCTATATTTAGCTTTAGCTTGTCTATGATTGGTAATAAAGGGTTTGTGGAACACACTTTGAGTAGCACTGATCTCATAAAAATGGAAATATATTCATATACCTATCTATATTTATATCTATGTACATACATTTATTTACTTTTAACTTGAAACTAATTCTAAATTGATAGAAAAGTTGCAAAACTAGTACAGAGTATTCCCATATCTCGCTTTCCTCAAGTTCCCCAGTTTTAATATCTGTATAACTATAGTATAATTTCCCAACTAAGAAACTTAACATTAGTATAATATTACTAACTAAACAAAAATCCTGCATTAATCTGTTCTCACATTGCTTTAAAGAACTACCTGAGACTAGGCATAAAGAAAAGAGGTTTAATTGACTCACAGTTCTGCAGGCTGTATAGGAAGCGTGGCTGGCAAGGCCTCAGGAAACTTACAATCATGTCAGAAGGGAAAGGGGAAGCAGGCACGTCTTACATGACTGGAGAAGCGGGGAAGAAAGAGCGAAGGGGGAGGTGCTACACACTTTTAAACAACCAGATCTTGTGAGAACTCACTCACTATTATGAGAATGGCAAGGGGGAAGTCTGTCTCCATGATCTAATCACCCTTCCACAAGGCTCCTCCTCCAATGTCGGGATTACAATTCAACATGAGATTTGGGTGAGGACTCAAATCCAAACCATATCATTCCATCCCTGTCACTCCCAAATCTCATGTCTCTCTCACATTTCAAAACACAATCATCCCTTCTCAACAGTCCCCCCAAATCTTAACTCATTTCAGCATTAAGTCAAAAGTCCACAGCCCAAAGTCTCATCTGAGACAAGGCAAGTCCTTTTTGCCCATGAGCTTGTAAAATAAAAAAACAAGTTAGTTACTTCCAAGATACAATGGGGGTATAGGCATTGGGTAAACACACCCATTCCAAAAGAACTCAGCCAAAACAAAGGGGCTACAGGCCCTATGCAAGTCCAAAACCCAGCAGGGCAGTTATTAAATCTTAAAACTCCAAAATGATCTCCTTTGACTGCATGTCTCATATCCATGCCACACTGATACAGGGGGTGAGCTCCCAAGGGTGAGCTTCCAAGGCCTTGGGCAGCTCCACCCCTGTGGCTCTGCAGGCTACAGCCCCTTTGTCTGCTTTCATGGTCTGGCATTGAGTGCTTGTGGGTTTTCCAGGCACATGGTGCAAGCTGTTGGTAGATCTACCGTTCTGAGATCTGGAGGACAATGACCTTCTTTTCACAGCTCCAGTAGGCAGTTCCCCAGTGGGGACTCTGTATCGGGGCTCCAACCCTATATTTCCCCCCTGAACTGCTCTAGTAGAGATTCTTCATGAGGGTTCTGCCCCCGTAACAGACTTCTGCCTGGACATCCAGGTGTTTCCATACATCCTCTGAAATCTAGGCAGAGGCTTCCAAGCCTCAACTCTCACCCTCTGTGCACCCGCAGGTTTAACACCACATGAAAGCCGCCTAGGCTTATGGCTTGTACCTTCTGGAGCAGTGGCCGGAGACATATCTGGGGCCCTTTTAGCCATGGCTGGAGCTGGAGTGGCTGGGACACATGGAGCAGTGTCCCAAGGTTGCTCAGGGTTTGAGCAACTTTGCTCAACCAAGGTTGCTCTAACTTTTCTGGGCTAGGCCCAGAAAACCATTCTTCCCTCCTAGACCTCTGGGCCTGTTATGGGAGGGGCTGCCACAAAGGTCTCTGAAATGCCTTCTAGGCATTTTCCCCATTGTTGTGGCTGTTAACATTTGGCTCCTCTTTACTTATGCAAATTTCTGCAGCTGGCTTGAATTCCTACCAAGAAAAAGTGGGTTTTTCTTTTCCACCACATGGCTGGGCTGCAAATTTTCCAAACTTTTATGCTCTGCTTCCCTTTTAAATATAAATTCCACCAACTTCTTCGCTAATGTGTAACAAAAGTGTCCTTTGCTCCAATTCCCAATAAGTTCCTCATCTGCATCTGAGACCACCTCAGCCAGGACTTTATTGTTCATATCACTATCAGCATTTCAGTCACAACAATTCAACAAGTCTCTAGGAAGTTCCAAACTTTCCCTCTTCTTCCAGTCTTCATCTGAGCCCTCCAAACTGTTCCAACCTCTGCCCATTACCCAGTTCCAAAATCAATTCCACATTTTCAGGTATCTTTATAGCAATATCCCACTCTTGGTACCATTTTTCTGTATTAGTCCATTCTTGTGTTGCTATAAAGAACTACCTGAGACTGGGTAAAGAAGCTTAATTGACTCACAGTTCTGCAGGCTGTACAGGAAGCGTGGCTGTTGAGGCTTTGAGAAACCTTCAATCATGGCAGAAGGTGAAGGGGAAGGAGGCACATCTTACATGGCTGGAGAAGGAGGAAGAGAGAACAAAATGGGGAGTGCTACAAACTTTTAAACAACCAGATCTTGTGAGCACTCATTCACTATCATAAGAACTGCAAGGGGGAAGTCTGCCTCCATTGATCCAGTTACCTCCCACCAAGCCCCTCCTCCAACACTGGGGATTACAATCCAATGTGAGATTTGGGTGAGGACATAAATCCAAATCAGATCAGGCCATATTCAGATTTCACCAGATATGTCTTAAATAGTGAAGTCACAGCTCTAGGGTGTGCACATTTGGTAGGCACTGGGCTAGAAGATTGTTGCAGAATGAGTTGAACCACTGGTTTGTTTTATTTGTAGATCAGCTAGCTGAGAACTAGAAATGTTTGTCAGTAATTGTGAACTGTTCTGTAGAAGAAAATATAAATCATCAACCTCAATTAAAAACATCTCACACATATTGATTGAGCCAATACCATAGCTACTAAGCATGCCTGTTATTACTGCCAGAAATAACAAATTATTTTGTATCTGGACACATTACTCCCTTCATGACAGACTGTATAGAAAAGTGATGCTTGGACATGTATCTGAAATATCATGCATTTTTGGCCAAGTCACTCTTTCTCATCTCTTCTGTGTAGTTTGAGCTTCCACAGGTTGAACCCAGCTGTGGCTTTTTGGGCCCTTTCTGTAATGACTATGCAGATTTCTATCATGTACCTATAACACTTTACTGCTATAACTGGTGTGGGTGCCTGCTAAACTATGAGGAACTCATGGGCCTGGCTCTGTCTTATTTGCCCTGGTATCGCAGTGCCTGGCATAATGCCTTAGGCATAGCAGGCAGGAGCACATGCTCAATGAAGAAATGAATGAATACATTTAACATATGGTAAGTTCACATTTTTTTTTTTCCTACTTGATCTCGTTGGGAAAAGAGCCTATAACTTAAAATTATTCCAGTGCATAAAACAATGTTGGGTGTATATTAAAGAGGAAAAGCTTTCAAGGGCTTTGTGTTTGAGAAACAGGCTTTGAATGCCAGGTGTGACTTAACAGCTGAATGAAGACTATCACTGTTACAAATAGCATACATGTATGGGTGCTGACTCACTTTATTCAGTAGACACAACGTACTCCTTAGGTAATTTGATCCATCTCAGTAAAATCTGCTTTCTACCCAGACTGAAGGGTTGTGGTTAGTTATCATTATTATTCAGCATTGCTATAGTTTGTGTTTTCAAAGTACTGTGTTCCCCATTTTTAATGAGCTAGGCAGATGATAGGTAATGAAAGGGGGTTTTAGCCAGTCTCACATGTAGCTGGTGTTCAATCAATTTTTGATGACTGCTTAATCACTGAGGTTAATTGGGGACGGGCTGATGTAAACTCATGGGAAGAAAGGCTGTCCGACTTTTCCATGGATGGAGGAAGTGTGGGAGTGGAGAGAGGAGAAGCTGGGAAAGACTATGAAGGTGGGAGAGGGAAGAAGTAGGAATTCCTTCTGATGGGAGTAGAGCAGGCTTCTGAGTCTCTGACCCACTTCGGCAATCCTCAGGGCCCTCTGGGGTTACATTCACATCATGTTCATTTGCGCTGTGAAAGAGTAGATTCTTTGGGGTTGGAGCTACTAATTCCTAAGAACAAGTTGTTTAGGGACTACTTTTATAAGTTTTGTGGTCAATTTTTTTAGCATTCTACTAATGCTTTTCATATCACTGATTCTAAACCTGAAAAAACAAAACAAAACAAAACAAAACCATGCCAAAACAAATTTTGGATGTCAGAGCTGAATAATGATTTATTCTCGTAGGAGGTATTGCAATTAGCGACAAGAAAACTGTTGATCCTAAGGGTTCCTAGTGGCAGGACAGACTGAATATACAGTTGAGATATGGAGAGAGGAATAATTTAACTTTTCTTCCTCGGAAAATCTATCTCCTCCTTGAAGCCCTGCTCAGTGGCTTGCTCTGGCCCTGTCAACTGAGAGATGAGAAATGTTTTGAGTGTGGGGATTGGGAGTGAGTGTTGTCAGCTTAAAAGAGAATAATGTATTAGGTTTGTGTTAAGTGCTCCGTAAACCCTTCCCACCCCCTTTTACAAATTGTCAGATGATATTTGTATATTTTGGTATTATTGGGCAATGACCACAAATATTTGTCTGGAACACAACTTGGAGAGAAGAAAAGTTGCAAAGATAAAAATATAAGCCCTTGCCAGCCATTGGGTTGGCTGGGGAAGTGTGGAAAGGCTCAGGGAAATGTCGTGCCGTACACTCTAATTCCTACTTCATCATGGACCTGGCAGGCCTGGCTTGCCTGGGGACATACCTGAAGGACAGTGGAGAGGTAAATTCAGCAGCCTGGAGCTCCCAGCAGAGTGGCAAAGCAGATTTCTCTCCTCCTGGGTAGAGGCTTAAATCCAGTTGCTATAGAGTGTTTTGAGGATTAAATGGGCTAATGTCTGCAAAAGCAACCTACACAGAGCCTGGCACCCAGAAGATGCTCAAACAAAGTAGATTTTCTTCCTTGCTGTGACTTCACAAGGGATTGTGGGTGTCTCAGGACACTGTGTCTCAGAGAATGGCTTTTTGCCATGTGGGCATTCTACCTTTTGGAAGACACTGGAAACTTGGACCAAAACCAACTCTAAGTTCTTCCATTCCGGTTGAGATGAGCCCCAGCTAGAGATGCACCTCACAGAATGAGGAAACTGCATCTGCAGAATAGAATGGTGTGGGGAAGTAATTTTGTGTCCTTGAATAAGGAAACATGGTTCATATCATTTCCTCAGAGAGTGGCTGGTCTGGATTTCAACTCAGAAGAGGCCTATGGGAACCCACATGGGGTTGCTGCAATTTCTCTTTTGAGCAGAGACCTTATCTCTGAGATATCCAAGCTAGGATTTCTTTAGTGATACCTTACCAACTTCTCACAAATACTTCACTTGGAACCCTCAACCCGGGAGCACCAAGGAGCCTTTGACCCCAGCTGCTTCACTCTCCATCAGTATTTGCATAATGTCAACAGAATTCTCACCATTTGTGACCACCTTGTGACCAGGCAATTCTACCTGCCTCATGTCCCTGGCCAAAAGGCTAGTCCCCTTTGTCATCTATTCTTTTTCAGTTCCTTGCCCATCTACTGCGCTCTCACTCTCTCATTATGTTTTCATATTTAATCTCTCCTCAACTGGATTCTGTTTGCCAGATTTAAAGTATACACAAGGCTCCCACTGCGGGTGGGGTGGGGGAGTGGAAATAACTCTATCCCAACCCTACCTTCCCCTCAAGGTTTCATATTCTCTTCTCCCCTTTACAGAGACTTCTAGAGAGAACATCTATACTTGTTGACTCTTTTTACTTCCTGCTCACTCCTTAGGTCACTGCCAGGCTGGCTCTTACCTCATCAGCTCGACAAACAGCTTGTGCCAGGGTCACTCACCTTCCTTCACATCTCGGCAGTGGTCAACACTATTGACTGTCCCTCCTCCTTGAAACACTGTCTTTTTCTGTCTTCAGTGATGCAAGGCTCTTCTGGTTACCTTCATCTTCTCTGACTGCTCATTTTCTATCTCTCTTGCAGTCTTATCCTACGCTTCCTGGGTCATTACATATTAAAATACTCAAGGCCCAGTCCTAGTTAGTCTTGTCTTTTTGTGTTTGTTTGTTCTGATACGGAGTCTGGGTCTGTCACCCAGGCTGCAGTGCAGGCTCACTGCAATCTCCGCCTCCTGGGTTCAAGCGATTCTCCTGCCTCAGCCTTACTGAGTAGCTGGAATTACAGGTGCATGCCACCACGCCTAGCTAATTTTTATATTTTTAGCAGAGACGGGGTTTCACCATATTGGCTAGGCTGTTCTCAAACTCCTGACCTCAAGTGATCTGCCTGCCTCGGCCTCCCAAAGTGTTGGGATTATAGGCGTGAGCCACTGCACTTGGCCGTCTTCTCTTCTTATTCTGTACTTTATTCGTGGCAAAATGTTTCTCCAGCCCAGGTCTCTTCTTTGAGCTTTAGATTCGTGTATCCAATTTCCTACCTAAAACTTTCATTTGGAAGTTTCACATGCATCTAAAACACAACATAGCCAAAACCAACTCTTGATTCTTCCCAAATCTTTTGCTGTTCCCTATGTCACTGAAGGGTGTCACCAGCATTGTTAAGCAGGCCAGAACTTGGAGTCACCATGACCTTTCCCTCTGCCTTACCCTTCACATTCAATTTTGCCTCCTAAACCTCTTTGGATCTGTACATTTTTCCCTACTTCCACTCCCACTATCCTAGTCTAAGCTACCCTCACCTCTTCCTGGATAACCTTAAAAGCCTCTTTATTGGTCTGTCTGCCACCATTTTGACCTCCACCTCCCACAGTGTATCCTGAGTGAGTTCTTCATCTGATTTTCATGTCTGCCCTGAGATGTTTAAAATGTTTGCATGCCTTCCCATTATTTTAGGATGCAACATTTCTTAACATGACCATAGGCCCTGTGCCTAGCCAGCTTTGTATCAAATCATGCTCTGCTTTGCTCTCTTTGCTCCAACCACTGTGGCCTTCTTTCAGTTCTTTTTACCTGCCACGCTTCCTCTCACCAATTGCTCTTTGCCCAGAATGCACTTACTTCTGTAAGTTTCACCCTTTCTTCAAATCTCAGCTCAGTATGGCTTCCTCAGGGCTGTCTTCCTTGACCTCTCTGACCAAGGCAAATCTCTACCATAAGGCCCTGGGTACTTCTTCAGATGCTGATCACAACTGTCATTTTTTGGTTGAAATATATTGTCCACTGAGTATAGACTCCATTAGGGCAGGAACTGTGCCTGGTTTCCAGGGCTTAGAACCAGCACAGTGCCCAGTGCATAGTAGGTGCTCAGTAAATGCATTTGTTGAATGGATGAACAAATAAATACATCAATAAATACAGACTTTTGTTTTCTGTCATTCCTTTGGCTCCTTCTTCACCATACCCTTTGTCCAGGCATCGGGACTTCAAATCATGGATTTCGTTTATACGTCCAGTGCCACCACTGGACCTGCTTCCTATTATGGGTAATGAAATGTATGAGATGCGAGAAGCTTTTGGACACTTCCTTTGTAATATATTTTGCTCTCCTGCAATAATTTTGTTATCATCAGCGTTCTATTCAGGAGTACAGGATTAGGTACTAAGACAGTACCACCTGAGGAAGGGTGCTCCTTGACTCAGAACAATAGGATAATGAAATTGGAGGGAACTTTTGGTAATCATTTAGTCTAATTTCTCAAGCAAGGAAGAGATTCTTTATGTACTACTTCTGACAGATGATAATAGTTAATGTTTATTGAGCATAGGCCAGTTATTGTCTTAAGGATATTGATACAGATGAATCAATTTAATCCTTAGTAACCATATGGACAAACACAGTTACTATCATGCCCTTTTTATAGCTGACGAAATGGTGGAATGCCTCATCTAAGGCCATGCCTTGTCTAAGTCAGAAGCATAGCCAAGGTGCAAGCCCAGGCAGTTTGACAGAGCCAGAGATTTTCACTGCCATGCTATGCTATGCTATGCTATGCTATGCTATGCTATGCTATGCTATGCTATGCTATGCTATGCTATGCTATGCTATGCTATGCTATGCTACTTCTGTAGTTAGCCAACGTTTATGTAAACACTTCCAGGGATGGAAACCCACTCGATGGTGAGCTGAGTACTTAGGCTAAAATTGTCTCCTGTAACTTCAAGTCATTTTCCCTAGTTTCAGCCTCTAAAACTATATAAAATAGCCTGCTCCAATGTCCATAGGACAGTTATTAAAATAGGACAGTTATTAAAATACTTTCAAATTCTAAGAGTAGTTTTTCTGTTTATAAAAATAACATATATTCATTGTAGAAAATTTGGAAAATTCAGAAAAGTATAAAGAAGATAAGAATCCTTGATAAACTGGGAGAAAATAAGTGTTAATTGCCAAGAGTCTATTAGCTTTTTGCTATAATTTTTAACATTCATATTTCATTAATGGCCCATATAAAATCTGTGGCTAACCAAAACACCTAGTTCTCTGTCAGATGACCTTCCATCAAGCCAGATTTTGTCTCTATATGAAATTCTCTCTTTCTTTTTTTTTTGAGACAGAGTCTCACAGGCTGAGTGGTCTTCAAATCATGGATTTGGTTTATACATCCTGATACAAAGACAGAGTCTTACAGTCTTACAGGCTGGAGTGCAGTGGTGCAATCTTGGCTCACTGTAACCTTCATCCCCCAGGTTCAAGCAATTCTCCTGCCTCCTGAGTAGCTGGGACTACAGGCGTGTACCACTATGCCTGGCTAATTTTTTATATTTTTAGTAGAGATGGGGTTTTGCCATGTTGGCCAGGCTGGTCTCGAACTCTTCGCCTCAAGTGATCTGCCTGCCTCGGCCTCCCTGCTGGATTTACAGGTGTGCACCACTGTGACCAACCATCAAATTCTTAATGTAAAATTTTACACGTATCCCTTTTAAACGATACTTGTTTGTTTTGATTCTTCTGTCTTACTGAAACCTTTTCTAATCCAGATTCTGCTATCTAACATTAGCCTTCCAGTTTCCAAGATACTATGTGATCTTGATAACAGGGCTTTTCAAACCTTTACCCCAGGCATTGCTAAAATGCTAAGCCCTGTGACACATATTAGGAACCTCCCTGTAGGTTCACATGGGTCTATTCATCAGCCATTAATTTGGCTGCTGAAGAAAATACAAATCTGTATAACTGCATTTTCACTGAGCACATATATATATTTTCACCTTTCTGTGATGATTTCATGACTTAATGAAATATGTCACTAAAATTGGGTATGTTTCGTCTATGGAATTTCTCAACTTTACTGGTATAGTAAGTCTTTTTTAAAAATAGGGTATCATTTTCTTAGTGAGCCTGGGCTGACTCTGAATAATCACTTCTTAATTTCTAAGTATTCACAAATCATCATCTAAATATTAATACTTCATTCTAGAACTTTCCTGGAAATCATGCTAATCTGTTACTTCAGACTCTTCACTGCAGTTGAAATAGCTATGTGCAGACATACTGGCCCTGACTCACATTTAATGGGGCTGAAGAAATGATCCCGTGGGTATATATTGTCTTATTCTTTCTCCTTCAAGAGATCAGCTTCCTGTCAACATACAGGAAACTGGAAAGCTGCAGTCTAATAATATAGCCACTGACAGGAAGATTGTTGTTTAGATTGCCTTTCCAGATTTCTCAATTGAATAATGCTGGTGAAGGATGACTGCTTATTTTATTTATGACTTTGGATCAACTACAAGGATATCTGACTTTACATAGTAGATGTGCTGCTTCAATGTTGCATATAAATTACTTTTTTTGTAAGTCAAATTCAACCTAAAATATACTGCTCTGGGAGTTTACTTTTAAGGCCATCTTGTGGTGAGACATTTTATAAAGTGAAGAATTTAGTGATTTATCTGTTTGCTTGGATTTTTAAGATCAAGTTTGCTTAAAGCAAGGTGAAATTATACTATTTCTTTATTTTTAGAGAAAGTAGCCTAGTATTATCTTTTGTGAATGTCACCCTTAGCAAACAGGACTGGGAAGATCTTGGCCAGGCGCCTGCAAATGGGTAAAAACCAGAGCCTCCACCCTAAGCCACATTCTCACCTCGCAATTCTCTGATGCACTCCTGCCGATGAAAGACTGCTTTTTTGATTTCCCTAATTGATATTTTTTTCATTTTTCAATGTCCTCAATCAATAACTGAAAAAGAATTCTATTTACTCATCTTCTCTAAGAGTCCTCCTGTCACTCAGTTGTCAGAGGCAGGGCTGGTGGCTCATTGATGAGGCTTCAGTTATACTTTATGTGTTCTTCCCTTCCTTGGATTGGAGCTATGTGAAGGCCGGAACCTCAGCTTGTTCACCTCTGTATCTCCATTAAACTAGCCCGAGCCTTCTGTGAAATGGGTTCTCACTACATATTCATAGACTCAAAGCTGCCCCAAACTTGAGCTGGAACCAACTGCAGGTGATATGATGGGCTCACTCCAACTCTACCAAGGGGACTGCAAAAGTGTGGCATGTGTCTTAGTCTGTTGGTGCTGCTATAACAAAATACCATAGACTGGGTGGCTTCTAAACAACAGAAACTTATCTCTCACAGTTCTGGAGGCTGGGAAGTCCAAACTCTTCCTTGGTGCCAGCAGAGTCGGTGTCTCGTGAGGGCTCACCTTTGGTTCATAGATGGTGCTGTTTTGCCGTGTCCTCACATGGTGGAAGGGGGATGGCAGCTCTCTCAGGCCTCATTTCTTTTTTTTGTTTGTTTGTTTTTTTGAGACAGAGTCTTACTCTGTCACCAGGCTGGAGTGCAGTGGCACGATCTCGGCTCACTACAACCTCCGCCTCCCGGGTTCCATCGATTCTCCTGCCTCAGCCTCCCGAGTAGCTGGGATTATAGGTGCACACCACCCTGCCCGACTAATTTTTTTGTATTTTTAGTAGAGACAGGGTTCCACCATGTTAGTTAGGATGGTCTTGATCTCTTGACCTCATGATCCGCCCACCTCAGCCTCCCAAAATGCTGTGATTACAGGCATGAGCCACTGTGCCCAGCCTCAGGCCTTATTTCTAAGGAGACTACTCCCATTCACAAAGGCTCTGCCCTCATGATCTAATTACCATGAAAAGGCCTCATCTCCAAATACTATCACATTGGTGATTACATCTTGACATATGAATTTTAGGGGGACACAAACATTCAGATCATAGCAGATTGGTTTTCTGGTTCCTAAGATTCCCCTCCCCCCAGAACTTCTGCAACATTCTTTGAGGATCACTGGCCCTTAACAAAGATTTCTTTCTTGAGCTATTTGTGTGTGTGTGTGTGTGTGTGTGTGTGTGTGTGTGTGTGTGTATGCTGTGTATTTTATTTATATATATAAATAGCCTTCCTAAGTTTCATGTTTAATAAGTCTCCAGGTGCGGTACTGAGCCTTAACTCTAACTTCAATCCCTCACCCTAATCCTAACCCCTAACTTTAATCCTGACCCTGATCCTAACCCTAACTCTGAAATCCCAGAGTCTAGGAAAGTTTCCCTATTCACATTCAACCTTCAATAAATGTCTGCTTTTCATTATGAATATTACCATGATCCTGACATAATTAAGATAACCAGAAACCAAGGCAGACACATATTTTGTGTATGTTGTGTTGTGCAATGAGAATTATACTGTAGTTTAGAATGAGCAGCCTTTGGCCCTGAAAGAGTCAGAATAATAAAATACCTTCAGTATAAATTTCAGTGTTTAGTACTCAACTGACTATCTTATGGCAGCGACAGTCTATAAAGAGGAACTCAGCTAACCTTATCAATTAATTGGAGTAGTCAATCGATCAACACTAACACCACACCATTTGCAAACGAAGTGTGTTTACTCTAAGGCTTGTTCTCTTTCTAAAGGTTTCCATCCTCTCGTGATCCTGATTTCATAGGATAATTTTATAGACAGCTTAAAAACCAAATAAATGAATCTTTAGTATAATCACAACCGCTTAAAACTCCCTTCTGCATAATAACTCAGCTACATAATTTGATGGGCTCCGTGCAAAATGAAAAATGTGGTGCCATCCTTATAAAGAATTCAAGATGGTGACAGCAGATATTAAACCAAGTGTGGGGCCCTTCTCTCCATGGGATCTTCTGAGCACAGTTTGCACATCCATGACGTTGGCCCTGCTTAATTACAGGTGAGAGAGCCGAGGTCCAGGAAGGCACAGCAAATTGCCGCCATTGCACAGCTGATGAGTCCTAGAGACACAGCTGAAAACCTGGTTCCTGGACCCCCCGGCCCACTGCTCTCTCCTGTCTCAGGCTTTTCCCACTTCCTGGAGTCACCATGGGGAGGCAGCGGGGGTATATCCCCAGTGCTATGAACTGGACATTGTCTGCTTAATACATTTCTTTAGCTGTTTCAACCCTCAGCCTGATTTCTTTCCTAAACCCACACCTGAGCTTGTTTGCATGCAGCTTCTCCTCATTGTCAGCCTGTCCTCTTCCACTGGGTTTCTTGGAGACTCTGGGGAGAGGATTTGCAAGGTGCTGGTGGAAAGAAAGCTAATTAGGGACATTATGCAGATTGGATTCCTCTCCTTGGCTCTCAGTAGCAATATATTTTTTCCCACTGAGTTTCTCCTCTCTTCCCAAATCCCAACATACACTAATTCCTAAGGGCAAGCCTAAATGTCTCTGGTAAAACAGCCTAGGGACAGACTTCTGAATAGGTTGAATACTATTAAAGAAATTCCATTTTGAGAATTTCTCAAATAAAAAATTCATTACTTTAATTCCTGGGAAATCAGTGTCCCAATCTCCTGCACCACCTTAATTCACCCCCATCTTGAATTAACCATGTCTGTTGTGTGCCAGAATTCCGTGGACTTGAGGATTTGATAAAGAATTCTATTTCCTTCCTTCTCCCCAGAGTCTGGAGGAATTTAGACCCTTTTATTGTGCTAGAGTCCCCAAAGCTGCAGACATTGCATTAACTTCAGAATGTGGCAGCGTTTCTTTGAACAGAAAATGTTCAGAGACATTTTCTACTCAAATGTCCCTTTGGGTAGAAAATGTTGCTGCTGTGAGCTTGCTGTCTATGCTGGCCCAGCCTCACATCTAGCCTACAGGCTGGATTTTGAGCTTATTAATAAAATTTGAAGAAGCCCAAAGAAACCCTTGATTCAATGAAAATAAGAATAGCGAGTTTTAAAACAAAAAACGGGAAAAATGGAAAGAAATTCACATAGTCCCCCACAGCAAATGAAGAAACAATCAGTAAAACCGTTTACAGTCCTCCTTCCCCCCAAACTTTTAGAATGGACTCAAAGCCCAACCCCAAGCCCAAGTCATTGACACAATATTGGTTTCACACTGTCAACAGGCAACATTCCTGAGAGTTCTTTCTTCTGACCGTAAGCACTCTGGGGACACACCCAGCAAATGAAAGCCACAGTAGAGGGTAGATGAAATAAAGATACAAACAAAGGCATAGATAGGCTTCAATAATGATACAAAACGAGCTGCTAAGGACCAAATGCAAAATACTGATGCACTTGCTGCAGCAATGAGCAGCCAAAAGAAAGGATCATGTCAGTTAACCAAGGAGGGCTTCCTGCAGGAGGCATTGTTCTAAGCACAGTTTTGAAGGTGATCTGAGAGAAGGGACCTGCCAAGGGAAAAGGAAGGAGGGCAATCCGTCTGGGATTATCTAGTCAACAAACTCTGCTTTTTCTCTTAATGACTCTATTTCATCCGTCGCACATATTTTTACTGTGGTTTAAATAATTCAGGCCACTCTGTCTGCGTAGATGTGATATCTCAAGAATCCTTGCTTGGCTTTGCAGGTGTTTATAGTTTCACTAAAAAGTGCCTCATTTTTTTAAACATAGAGTGTGAAAGTACAATGTGAAGATTTAATTCTGGATAAAAATGCCAAGATGTGGACTACGCTGCCTCCTTCTAGTAATTACTCATTTCTGACAAAAAAGTAGGAGGCTTAATTTACCTCTAGGGCAATTTAAAAACACTATTGCCAGTTAATTCACTCCCAACCCCGTTCCCCAGACAGGTTTGTTTTTCCTTTCTTCTCTCAGTCCTTGTTTTAAAAGTTGCATGTCTTTTCTGATTCATGGCTGTGTAGGCATTTAGTTAAAGTTAGTCTGGATAAAGTTAACACTTTCCTCTAAAGATAAGTATGTTTTGTCTTTCTGGGAATATGATACTTAGAGAAGAGCTGTAGATTACATTCTATAAATGTGGACAAATTACATATGCATTCTACGCATGTCTCTATCAGTACCTTCCCCACTGCTAAGTGAAAGACTTTCTGTATCTGTTAAAGTGGGAATTTAGATCCCATTCATGGGATTATAAATCGTTAAGCTTCATGGATCCGGTGGAAAAAATGATGGGTGGGGGAACCTCCTGTTGCTTCATAGAACACGATGGCTCCATATCATTTTACTAAGAGGGTTTAAAAGTTAGTTTCAAACAGCTGTCAGAATGATTCCCCCCTTTCTTAAGGCACTCATTAGAAAATAAAAACAGATATAATTAACAAACAAACAAACAAACCTATCTGCCTGCTGTTCTGACTTGTTATAATAAGTGTTATTTCTACTTACAAACACTATCCTGTCAGCATCATGCTGTTTATTTAATAAGACTTCAGCATTAGGGGAGAAGAAAAGGTTTGCATTAAAATTAAGTCTTTACTTGTCTCTATTCTGTTCTTGCTCATCTGCATTCAGATCCAATTTGCTTCGAGGTTGAAAGGAACTAAAGTGTCTAAACCATCTCCCAGAGGGAGAGGAGGGACCTTTCTGTTCTTAGAGTTGGATGAAGGATGGGGCTGCCATGAGTCTTGGACAGACACCCTCATTTCCTTGCTATTGGGCCTAGATGACCCCTGTAGCCAGCAGAGTAGGCGAAAACCCTTTCTGCTTCCTAGGGTTAGTTTTCCAGGTGAATGACGATGTTTTCATCCTCTTGATAAGTTCCAGAGGCTTATGTGAGTGGACAGATCTACAGAGGACTTTGGCTTCAGAGCTTGTCTGTGGGTTTGGTAAGAATGGCAAACTGAATGACAATAATTGGGGAGTTGCTGAGGTGGCAAATACAGCAGCAAAGATAATGCTCTGTGATCAAAATGTTAGGGGCTTATGGTTTTTCTTCTTTGGATTCTTAAAATTCATTTTTTTTTTAATTCTGGAAAACTTTGAACATATACAAAAGAAGGCAAAATAAAAATAACGAACTCTCCCTGGATGCGGTGCCTCACGCCATTAATCCTAGCACTTTGGGAGGCTGAGGCAGGTGGATCACCTGAGGTCAGGAGTTCAAGACCAGCCTGGCCAACATGATGAAACCCCATCTCTACTAAAAATACAAATATTAGACTGGCATGATGGCACATGCCTGTAATCCCAGCTTACTCAGGAGGCTGAGGCATGAGAATCGCTTGAACCCGGAAAGCAGAGGTAGCAGTGAGCCAAGATGACGCCACTGCACTCCAGCCTGGGCGCTAGAGCGAGACTCCGTCTCAAAAACAAATCAAAACTATCATGCCATCACTCATTTTCAGTAATTATTTTCTGATACCGTGTTAACCTACATCCCTTGTTAACCTATATCCCTACTAATTTCTCCCTCCTGTATTATTTTTGAAGCAAATTCAAGACATCATATCATTTAATCTATAAATATTTTAGTTTGTATTTCTAAAAATATAAGACTTCTTTTTAAAAATATGAACACAATATCACAAATACACTTAAAAGTAATTAATAATTAATTTCTTAATATAATCAAATATGCTGTGTTTAAATTTTCAGTTGTCTCATAAACAAATTTTTAAAATAGTTTGATCATGATTCAAGTCCTACAATATGACTGGTTGATATGTTTAATAAGTCTCTCTTTGCACCTTTTCAAAATAAAGTGTTTATTTTGGAATAATTGTAGATTTACAGAAAAGTTGCAGACATAGTACAGAGAGTTCCTGTGTACTTTTCACCCAGTTCCCCTTATATTAGCATCTTCCATAATTACTGCATACTTGTCAAAACTTAGGTAATCATTGGCACATTACTATTAACTAACCATAGCCTTTATTCAGATTTCACTAGTTTTTCCCTTGATGCCATTTTTTTTTCTGTTCCAGGGTCTAATTCAGGAGACCATGATACATTTATTAATAGTCATCATGATGCCTTAGACTCTTCTGATTTGTGCGTTAGTCAGTCTTGTTTTTCATGACCGTGACAATTTTGAAGAGTTCTGGTCAGATATTTTGTAGAAAGTCCCTCAATTTGGATTTGTCTGATATTCTCTTATGATTAGGCTAAGGTTATGGGTTTGGGGGAAGAATACCACTGATTCTTCTCATGGAATAAAGTTTCCTTTTCATGGCCTTATATCCTGGGGGTACAGAGTACATATCAATATGACTTTAAGTCTCTTTAATCCACCTCTCTAGCTCTATCTCTTTCTTTTTCTTTTTTCCTACGGCAAGTTACTTTCTGAGTCACTCGGGATTTTTTGGTTGATAAAAGAAAAACTTGGCTGGACACAGTGGCTCTTGCCTGTAATCCTAGCATCCTGGGAGGCCAAGGCAGGTGGATCACTTAAGCCAGGAGTTTGAGACCAGCCTGGGCAACATGGCAAAACCCCATCTCTACTAAAAATACATGTGTGTGGTGGCACATGCTGGTAATCCCAGCTAGTGGGGAGGCTAAGGCAGGAGAATTGCTTGAACCTGGGAGGCAGAGATTGCAGTGAGCTGAGATCGCACCACTGCATTCCAGCCTGGGTGACAGTGAGACTTTGTCTCAAAACAAAACAAGAAAAACTTCAATCAAGTTAAATTTAAAGGAGTTTAACTGAGCAATGAACAATTCACGAATCGGGCAGCCTCCTGAGCCAGGGTAGGTTCAGAGGCTGCACACAGCCATGTAGTAGAAGAAGATTTATGGACAGAAAAAGGACAGTGATGAACAGAAAATGGAAGTGAGGTATGGAAACAGCTGGATTGGTTACAGCACACCATTTGCCTTATTTGTACATGGTTGAACAGTTACCTACATTGGATTGGCCAAAACTTGGTGATTGGCACAAGTGTAGGCTATGGTCTGGTTACACTTCCACTTGTTATAGTTCACAATGTACAGAAAAACATTTAGGCTGAACTTAAAATATGTAAGCAGAGAGCTTTAGGCTGAACTTGATTTAACATGGTTTTATTTTGTCTTCAACAAATAGAGGCCGTGATGACTGTTTGGGCTGAGTAATGGAGGCCTCTGCTCCAAGGGCAGGCTGCTTTTCAAACAGTTGCCATCTCAGTAATTTTTATCCATTTGCATCCCACAACATCACAAGACAGGTTTACATAAAAGTCCAGGTTACCCAGCAGGCTGCATGGTAACCTTTGATTTTGGGTTGATACTGGAGAGAAGGTCCAAGAAGAAGCCTTCCTTAACAGGAAATACATCAAAAAAATTCTTTGAAACTGGTTCCTGTGTCATTGAAAGGTTTGGGAAAGAACACACACACGGCTGGGTGTGGTGGCCAATGCCTGTAATCCCAGCACTTTGGGAGGCCGAGGTCAGTGGATCACTTGAGGTCAGGAGTTCGAGATCAGCCTGGGCAACATGGCAAAACCCCATCTCTACTAAAAATACAAAAATTAGCCACACCTGGTGGTGGGCACCTGTAATCCCGGCTACTCGGGAGGCTGAGGCAGGAGAATTGCTGGAACCTGGGAGGTGGAGGCTGCAGTGAGCCGAGATTGTGCCATTGCATTCCAGTCTAGGCCATAGAGCAAGACTGCCTCAAAAAAAAAAAAAAAAAAAAAAAAAATAGAAGAAAAGAAAAGAAAAAGGACACATATACATATCCCCTGAAGAGGTATATATTATTGATATTAGAAAGATAATACACTGTCTTAGTCCATTTTGGTGTTAGCTGTGACTAGGTAATTTGTTTAAAAAAAAAAGAGGTTTATTTGGCTCATGATTCTGGTGGCCGAAAAGTCCCAGGTGGGGCAGCTGCATCTGGTGAGGTCCTCATGCTGCTTTGACTCATGGCAGACAATGAAAGCAGAGCAGGCATGTGCAAAGACATCACATGGCAAGAGAGGAGGCAAGAGGGAAAAACTGGGGAAGCCAGACTCTTTTTTAACAGCCTGTTCTAGAGGAAACTAATCCATTCACACAAGAATGAGAACTCATTCACCCCTGTGGAAGGGCATTAATCTATTTATAAAGGATCCACCCCATGACCCACGACTCCCTCTAGGTTCCACCTCCCAACATTGCCACATTGGGGATCAAACTTCACCATGAGTTTCAGCAGTGACAAAGCACATCCAAACCATAACATACACCAAGACTTCAGGGAATTCTTACGAATGGACACTGGGGATGATTAAAATCTCCTGACATTGGCTCTGACTAACCAGATTCCTCAAGTTTTCACATGGCAGGATAATACCACAAGCAAAGAAAGAAAGAAAAAAAAAAACCAATTGTCTCCCTCATGACCACAGTCCTTTACATTTTCCCGTGTGTCTTTGCCTGTATTACCTAATGTCATTGTTGAAGTACTTGCCTTAGTAGGAAGTATCACCTTTGCTCTGATAAGGAAACTGAGAAGACTGAGTGAGGTTCTATGACTTTGTCATATGGCCAGTTATGGCTGGAAATGGGGTTAGGATACGGGTGTCTTTCCTTTGCATACTGTTGTCAGATGAGATTCAGGCAGATGCCATCCAGGATCAACTTTTGAAGGCTTTTTGATATCAAAATATCAAACATCTCAGGATGAATGACTAAAATTAGAATTTAATGGTATAGCCCCAAGCTTCTCATAGCGAACAGCTCAAGTGTTGATTTGGAAGACTTGTGCTCTAAATCTGGCTTAGTGTTGCTATACCAATAGATACCTTCATTAGCAATCCTCTTTTGCTTTGACTCTGGGGTTCAGGCAGCAGCTCTGATCCTCTCAGCACATGGTCTTGGTCAGGAGGACCAATAACTGGCCATGTCTTATTACAATTGGTTCCTGGAGGTGCTCTTTGGCTTCCAGCCTCCCCAGGGCAGGGGCACACTTGGAGCCCACATAGCCCAGCATTCTGGAGCAGAATGGTACTTCTGAATCCAGTCCTTGGTAGCTCTCATCATAAATGTGGAACCACATTTGTAATTGCAAAACACGCAAGGCAAGGGGATGGAGAGAGAAAGACAGGTGATTCACCAAGGCTCTCCTACAAGAAAAATCCAGCATTTAAACAGACCTTGACATCTCAGATACAATGCCTACCTCTGGTAGGGAAAATGCTGACACCAGAGTGCTACTGTGATGGGGTCTTCTTATTAATAGAGCCATGATTGTAATATGGGTGAAAAGCTCAGGCTAATGAGGGTGACTTTGAATATACCTTTAGTTTTACAAGGAGAATCTATGGCTCTTTTCCCTCGCTTGGAACATGGGCAGGCAGTGGAGTTTAATGATGCTTCACACACAGTGTGCCTCCACCGTGGTAAGGCATTTCAAGGAAATTCTAGTTGGGCTTTTGTATTGTTGGGCCATTAATATTTTTAATGGTGACAATAAAAGCTGGAAGAACTCAAATCTCAGCAAGGATTTTTAAGAGGCAGTATAATAATGAGGCAAGCTGAGCCCTGGGTGGTAGGTCCTCCAGGCTCTTGCTCTGCCCCTGACTGGCTTTATATCCTTGATCTTGCCACTTAACCTCGCTTTCTGAGTTCCAGAGGAACGTGCAGGTGAAACTCTCCTTGCCCTGTCTAGTAGGTAAACTTTGAGAAACAACAGATTGGGAGTGTAGAAGGTGGGGGGAGTTTGAAAGAAAGAGAAAAGCAGAAAACAGATTACATTTTGAACACAGAAATTACTTAATAATAAGCAGTGACAGAATGCCTGCACAGTTGAGTTTTGTAGTCAGAGTGAAGATTTATTTGGCATTTAAAATTTGTTTTTTTCAGTGAGCACAGGCTATTTGAGGGAGTTGAGAGAAAGGAGAAAAGGGAAAGAAATTTAAAGTGTCAAGAATAATCTATGTAGAGGTTTCTACCAAAAATTCTACTGATTTACAACTCTTCCTACTTACAGGAAACAGATCTTTCTATTAGGATTATTCACACCGTGTCTGCTTTCTACACTGTTGCATAGCGCGCGCTTTCTTCACCCACCCCATTTCCCCAGCAATTGTCTAAAGCTCAAAAAAGCAAAGCCATTTAGACTGTTGGCCCTCTGAGGCCTTAGAACAATGAATGACCTAATTTTTTCCACAAGTCCTGTTGCTGAGCCTGTGTGTCTCACCTTTCTAGCTGGCTTATCTTGGGGACCTTATGAAACTGTGTGCTTAAGAATAACCTAGTGTTTTAAAAACAAGTAGAATAAGTCCTGTGTGAGCCTCTCATGAAGGGCGTTTCTGAATTCCCTCTTGGAAGCTTGAGCTTGGATCAGTCATTGGTATTTTAGGGTTATCTGCTGAGTTTAGTTTCCCCTCTACCCGCTTTTGTCAGGATCTTGCCTTCCCAGACCTTCCTCATAGTTCCAGATGACACCTCGGTCATGGCAAAATGTGGACACTCTGGTGAAGCCCTGAATCTGGCCAGAGAATGTGGCTATCCATTCAGCCCAGAGTACTGAAGGTTCCTGGCTGGGTGAGGAGAGTCATGAATCTCATGGGAGCCAGCAGGGTTAAAGTTGCTTCTGCCTCTCATAGACCAAGCTCAGATCTTGCTGGGCTAAGGGGTTAATACATCTGAAGTGGCTTAACAACTAGCCGCCTCAGTGTTTCTTGTCCATTTGTTCTTGAGGATGCTCTCTCTGACGAATCCTGACTTGACCTCCTGGGGGAGACAATGTGAGGATTGGAGACACTTGGTCACACGTCTGTCACCAGATGAAGGCCCATGTCTGTTCCCATTCCGCACCTTAGTAGACATCTTTGCTCCTAGTCCTTTCCAGGGTTTATACCCATTGACAGGGCACTTTCCATGGTGGTTCAACTTTCTATAAGATTTGTTGGTGACATCTTGGTCCTGTTTTGAACAGGTCTTAGAAATTCCATCTTGGTTATACACTTGCTAAGGATGTGGCTTGGAATGGAAACAGCACTGGCTGGGGAGTCAGGAGATGGGGTTCTAGTCTCAGCTCTGCCACTCACTTTATGACCTAGGAAATGCTCTTTCAGTTCCAAGGGTATTATTTTTCTTCCTTGTAAATTGAGGGGTTAGTCTACTACTAAGAGGATCTCTAAAGGCCTATGCAAAAAGAAGTAGAACATTGATCTGGTGAAAAAGGTGAACAACTTGTAGTATTCTCCAAGTATGCCGTATGTTTATGTGTGCAAGCGCAAATAGGTCTGAAAAAAAGAAGAAACTGATAAAAGAAACTGCTTAACTATTCTCACCTCTATGATTGCATAGAAATCAGTTATTTGTAACAGAGTTTTGCCTACTCAGTATAAACAAGGAAGGAAAAGTCTTCCGGTATTGGACTACTGGGTCTAGGCCTCTGAAGACCACCAGTGGCCATTTTATCACCTGTAAGTGTTATCAAGATAGCATGTGAGGGCTGCAACCATGGGGGTTTGTAAGCTGCTGGCTATTTTTTTTTTTTTAACAATAGTGATGGTTTACCAAAATTCATTCTTTCTGAAAGTTAGCTATACAAGGCTGTTATTTATTTATAAGTGTAAGATAGGAAAAGAGATGGAAACACTGCCTTAAACCAGATGGAGCATGGGCAGATTCTGGCCAAGATTTCCTTCCACCAGTGGCCCTTGCAGGCTAAGCATCCAGCCTCCAGGGCAAAGGCAGGCAATTATGTTAAATCACGCAAAACAGATTGGCAGTTCGGTAAGGCCTGCAAAATGGATTGAAAGTAGCGAGGTACCTAACTGTCAGTAGTGATCCCAGACCCAATGGTTGCAGAGATAAAGAATAAGGATTAACTCTTATAATGTGCCCCACTCCTTCTAAAATACTTTTTTTGTGGAAAGCACAATACACACATTTCAGCTTATTACAATTTTCCAATTAGTATTAACTCATTAGTACAGCATGAGTGAGTTTGGAATTTTCAGCCCAACAATCACGCAGTAGCATGAGGGTCTTCGTAAACCTCCTGTAATAGCACCAAAATGTCCAAGATTACCCCCTCCTTTGCTTTAATTAGAAAACTGGATTGCAAATCAGAATAAGAATATAAAATTGACTTTTGTCTCTCTTACTAATTCTGTCACCTGGAACAAGTCACCTAATCTATCTGGAATTCAGTTTCTGCAATACCACCGTTTTATGCTTACATCTGTAAAGATGTCCACACTATATGTTAGGCAGAACAAGCAGGTGATAAATAATTCATTTATGCATTAGTCTGCTTTGCTACAGTAATCATGACCCCCCCAAGTCTCAGTGGCTTATAATAATAATGTATTCCTCTTTCATATATATTCCTCTTTTATACGTATGTTAATGGCTATAGTAATCTGCATTTCAGCTCCTTGTGTCTGCTTATTCTGGGACCCAAAGTGAGGAAGCTGTCTCCTACTCATAGCAGAGGGAAAGAGCAAGAAAACTCAGAGAAACACACAATGGCTCTTTAAACTTCCAGTCTGTCATGGTGTATGTGACGTCCACCACAGCCCATTGGCCAAGGCAAGCTGCATGTTGGCCATGATGATAGAGTAGGGATATATATTCTTCCCACAGAAGGCACTCAAAGTCATTCGGCAACTGAAGGTTTCATTAATTCTCCTATAGGAGAGGGGAGCAAATAGTTGGCAATGATAACATATCAAAATATATTTACCTGTCAATCTAGCTATGCATAGAAAACAGTCAGAAATGTTATCTATGAAAATATTCTTAGGCAAAGAGATTTGAAAACATATGTTCACAAAAAATCTTGTACATGAATGTTCATTGCAGCATTACTCATAATAGCCCCCAAGTGGAAACAACTCAAATGTTCAACAAATGACAAATGGATAAATAAAATGTGGTGTATCCATACAATGGCATGTTGTTCAGGCATGCAACGGAACGAAGTAGTGTTACATGCTATGTTATGGATAAGCCTTAAAAACACTGAAAGAGGTGAAAGCCTCTTTAAATGAAAGAGCTAAGTGAAAAAGGCCAGACACAAAAGACCACATATAGTACATATAGTATGACTTTATTTTTATGAAATGTCCAGAATAGGCAAATCCATAGGGACAGAAAAGTAGGCTGGTTGCGGTGGCTCATGCCTTTAATTCCAGCACTTTGGGAGGCTGAGGCAGGTGGGCCACTTGAGGCCAGGAGTTTGAGACCAGCCTGGCCAACATGGTAAAACCCTGTCTCTACTTTAAAAAAAAAAAAATTAGCTGGGCATGGTGGTGTGTCCCTGTAGTCTCAGCTACTCTGGAGTCTGAGGCAGGAGAATCACTTGAACCCAGGAGGTGGAGGTTGCAATGAGCCAAGATCATGACACTGCACTGCAGCCCAGGCAACAGAGCAAGACTCTATCTCAAAAAAAAAAAAAAAAAAAAAAAATGTAGATTAGTGGTTGCCAGGGACTCTGGGGATGGGAGATGGGAAGTAACTGCTAATAGGTAGGGGGGTTTCTTTGGAATGATGAAAAATTTCTGGAACTAGATCATGGTGATAGTCACACAGTCTTGTGAATATACTAAAACCCCCAAATTGCACACTTTAAAACAGTGAATTTTATGGTATGTGACCTATATCTCAATCAAAAAAATTCTCAGAAGTTGTTGGATGTGGGATTAGAGATAATCTTCACTTCTTATATATGTTCTTATGCTGCCTGCATTTTTATGATGAACTAGTATTATCTTCTTATTCAGAGGAAAGAATGAAGATATTCTAATTGGGAAAGACACAAAGATATTAGTTATACAAAATAAAGTTCCCTTGCACATTCATTAGGATGCAATCCATATGCCTTAATCTCAAGTACTTGCAAGTTACAATTTTGAACCATCCTTGAGTTAAGCACTTAAAAAATCATCACTTTTCTCTACAATTAACCTGGAGAAGTACAATCGCAATGATAAAAATATCTGAAATCAGGAAAATGTGAAAATGAGATCAGTAAAGAGTATTTGTGGTTGACACCAATCTGTCTCATAGGGAAAAATGTTTTTCCAGAGTCAGAGTCAGAATCAGTCAATAGCACAACAACCTCCACATTCTTGTTTCTTCCCACGGGGAAAAGTCAAAACCATAGCTTCATCTCTTAGTTCTACCATCAGAAAAATTGCGAGCTTAATTAAGTCTTTTGGCCAAGGGTCCCCTTTCAATTTTGAGTGAACATGAGAACTAATATCCTAGTCAGGAAACGTGTTTTTCAGTTCTGGATTGTGGGTGGAAGTAAAAGACAGAGGGCTGGGTGTAAGGTGGTCCAGAAGGAGTGAGATGGAGACCCAGGCCAGAGTGTCAGGTTGACATCAGAGTGTAGGGTAATAGGGGCTGAGTCTAAGAGGGTTAGAGTTCAGACATTTAGACCAAACTGAAGGCTGCAGACGCAACCCAAGCATCTAGCTTACCCACCCAGCAGGGATTCCTTCCTTCCAGGATGCCCCTGGATTCAAGGTTGATTGGAGGATCAGTGGTGCCTTTTCCATAGTTCTCGGTAAGCAATTTTTTTTTTTTTTTTTTTTTTGGTGGAGTTGGGCTCTGTTGCCCAGGCTGGAGTGCAGTGGGGTGATCTTGGCTCACTGCAACCTCTGCCTCCCAGGTAACTGGGATTACAGGTGTATGCCACCACACCCAGCTAATTTTTGTATTTTTATACGAGATGGGGCTTCACCATGTTGGCCAGGGTGGTCTTCAACTCCTGACCTCAAGTGATCGGTCCCCCTCAGCCTCCCAAAGTGCTGGGATTATCGGCATGAGCCACCAAGCACGAAGCCTCGGTAAGCAATGTTAAAGGAGGTGAGTAAACAATAATGAAAGAGCTATTAGAAGTCCAACAGTTCAATAGGCATGAAATATATCCTACTAAACAGGCAAAGCCTCTGCCTGCAAGAGATTTAGAGTAAAATATGGCAGATGTGAGAGACCAACATGCAATCAGCAGAAAATTGGTACTTAGAAGAGTTGTACAGAGGTATAGGTGGGTGCAAGCACATATGTCTAGAAAGGCCGCAGTTCAGGTTCTTTACAAATAGCACACCATAATGTAATTGTCCCACACATTGTGGTTAGTCACAGTTTTGATCTGAAAGGTCAAATGGAACTAAAAAACAAAAACAAAACCAAGCCCGTGACCTAACACAATTCTGTTAAATGTTCTTTGACCAGGAGAATTCATACACGATGCAGTGCTGTAGCCTATTACTCACAATTTATTCTTGGAACAAGGAAAGGGCAGAGAAGTTGTCCTCCCTTACAACCTTGGCAGGAAAACACTAAGTCTTGCTATGCTCTTCTTAAAGTGACTTCCTGAAGAATAAAACCAAATCCAAAAACAGCACTGTGGCTCAGGCCATTTTTGTCTGGCATTACCCATATAATATTATGCTAATTCTAATCTGCAACACAGATTACATTAGCAAGATGTAGCAAGAAGCAATCAATGTTTATAAAGTGTGTTTTCTTTTCAGCCCCACGTGACACTGTGCCCCAGAGGTTGCATAAACCTGTAGGTCGAACAGTAGAGATGGCTTAATATGCTGCCGGAATGCTGAAGCTCTGCCTTGTAGTGCTATTATTAAGCCCACATATTATGCAATGGCTCCCATAATTTTCCCGTATCTAATAAAGTGACTTTGTAAATATGCTTAACATGTTTTTGACCATCCCAAAGCGTATCCAGACAATAATGTGAATGCATTCCTTGTGTCACATCTAAGGTACAAATCTTTCGATTTTTTCTTCTTGTACGCTTTAATTTTCATTGTGGTAAAGAACACATAACATGAAATTTACCACCTTAACCATTTTCATGTGAAGTCTTTAGATTTTAAAGCTGATCTGGGAAAGGGCAACTTTCACAGCTGAGGGAGTGCATGCTGGTTTTATTCAAGCACCTTAAACTGTGCCTGAAACATAGTAGGCTCTCAACAAATGTTCATTTTTAAATGACTGAATGAATAAAGCACAATTAGGGTATATAGTCTAAAAATTCCCTGCATACTCCACCCTCACTGTAGGACAGGTTGTATGAACCCATCTCCCTTTTTCTGACTTCTTTGGTAATGAATGACACATAAGGCTTAAGTAAACTGTGTGTTTTGTGACCACAGATTAGACTTTTGTGTGCATGAAGCTAATTGGCACAAAAGTATCAAATCTGTGATTTCTGAGAGCATTTAGTACCTGCCAGATACACTTGATTAAATGGGATTGTGCTTCTTTAATCATCAGCCACTCCTCACTACTTGTGTAATCAAACCAACCTCAGAGTGTGGGATGCTGGGACTAATACAGAGGACAGGGAAGGGGACAGGGCAGAGTCTGAGAATGCAGGCTAGCATCAGAGAGCAGAGAGGTAGACCGAGCAGAAGGTCTCAGTTAACACGGAAACATCTCAGACATTAGTTTTCCGTTAGAACTGCCTGAGAAGCTGTAAAAACTACCCTCTTCTTGAGCCTTTCTCCAGATCAATTAAATTAAAATCTCTTGGGTGGTGGGAAGTAGCGGAGCCAAAACACAGGTATTTTAAATGCTCTATCAGGTGATTCTAAAGTGCGACTTTGATCAAGAACCCTGTTCTGGATTGTTCAGTTAGTTCTTTATTTGAATAAAGTGAGATGGATTCAACCTGTGAAAACCAATTCAGTGGATAACAGTGGTTTCCAAACTTCTCTACACATTGGAACCATCTGGGGAGCTTCAAAAGCCACCCATGTCTGGGCCCCACCCCAGAGACTATGATTAAGTGGGTCTAGGGTATAGCCTGGGCTACAGAATTTTAAAAACATCCCTTAGATGATTCTGATATGTCGACAGGAAAGGATAAGGCAAACATGATGTATGATGGATGCACTGGATAACAATAGGCTAACTTAAGCATACCATGAGAATGACCCTACGGACTAAGAAGAATGTGTGTTAGGAGTTCCGAGCTCAGGAATCCGGAAGTGACCAACCTGGAGATTCATTCCTTATATACGAGGAACATCTGAGCCCCTAGCTCATCCCGTGGAATGCAGGCCATACAGGGGATTGAGGCCCTTTGTTTTTGGTTAAATGAAGGTTGCCAAGTGGAGGTTGCTAAGGAAAAACTGCTGAGTGAAAACGCGACACAAGCTGCATTCTTTTTACAAACAGTAGCAGTTCTCCTGTCCAGCCTGCTACCACTGGACCACCCCATACGTAAGTCCTCTCAATAAACCCTCTGTCTTGTTCACTGGCTCTAGGTCTAACTCATTGGCCTCTCATACATGGTCCCTTTTGAAGTCAATAGGGGTCGGGGATGACACATGGTTAGAAATGCAGGATCTTTAGCTCCATCCTAGATTTACTAAACCAGAACCTGCTTTAAAAATCCTTCTGGTGGTAAAACACACATAACAAAGTTTACCATCTTAAGCATTTTACGTATACAGTTCACTAACGTTGAGCACATTCACATTATTGTGCAACCAATCTCCAGAACACTTTTCATGTTGCAAAAGTGAAACTCTATACCCATTAAACAACATGTCCCTTTCCCTGCAGATCCTGGCAACCACCATTCTACTTTGTCTTTATAAATTTGACTATTCCAGGTACCTATGTAAGTGAAATAATACAGTATTTGTCTTTTTGTGGCTGGCTTATTCCACTTAGCACAATATCCTCAAGGTTCATCCACATTGTAACATGTGTCAGAATTTCCGTCCTTGTAAAGACTGAATGATATTCCAGTGTACATATATACAACAGTTTGTTTATCCCTTCACCTGTTGATGTGCATTTGGGTTGCCTCCACCTCTTGGCTATTGTGAATAGTGCTGCAATAAACATGGGTGTTATATCTCTTTGAGACCCTGCTTTCAATTTTTGCGTATACCAGGAAATGGAATTGAGGAATCATGTGTTAATTCTATGTTTAATTTTTTGAGGAACTGCCACTCTGTTTTCAATAACAACTACACCATTTTACATTCCCATCAACACTACACAAGGATTCCAACTTCTCCACGTGCTCACTGACACTTGTTATTTTCTGTTAAAACAGTTTTTTTAAATGGTAGCCACACTGCACTTTACCCAGTTCTCCAGGTGGTCATATTTGGTTGAAGTTTGGGAAGCTGCTTTACTGCCCAGGCTGGTTTTCTGCCTGGCACAATGCCTCTCTCACTGCACATTCTCCCATATGTGATAACATCGATTATGGCATTGCCTTCCCAATGTTTGTTCGGCTTTTCATTTTTACATAAATAACCACTATGACTTGAGCCTGCTTAACCTCCATTCTTTGTACTTGGGCTCGAATCTAGTGGGTTGATTTTAATCACAGCTGAGTGATGTGAGTAATCTGCCCACACGTCGGGAAAGCTGAGTTCTGCTTC
Organism: Macaca nemestrina; assembly: GCF_043159975.1. Lineage (NCBI taxonomy): Eukaryota > Metazoa > Chordata > Mammalia > Primates > Cercopithecidae > Macaca > Macaca nemestrina. Next base: position 39,608,113 of record NC_092137.1, read on the forward strand.
TGAGGTCCCACCTGGTCCAGTCTCTACAAAGACACGATAAAAAGGAACAATTCAAGTAGCACAAAGTAATGAAAAGGAAGCCCAACCTTTGCAGCTGCAAAACAATTTTAGAAGGAATCGAGACTGGAATGCCCAGCAACATTTCTTGAAACCCCTTTCTTCTCTCCTCTCCAAATCTCTCCAATCACAGTTTCCTGGAGCCTTTCCTACTCCTACTCTTCCGTCTTTTCTCTCCCCTTCCTCTACTTCTTGGTACATCAGCCCAATCTCTCTGCATAGCAGGCCCCCTCCTTAGGTCTCTCCCTGATGGCCAGGGAGGGACCAACAGGCAGGGAAAGATAGCATTTACTATGTCAGCAGGGAAAGATAGCATTTACTATGTCAGCAGGGAAAGATAGCATTTACTATATTGGGGGAAAGGTAGGGACTGGAAGTCCTTATCTGCTAATGGCTGGCTTGTGTATTTGTCTTCTCTGCTGAACTTTGAATTCCTTGTGAACTGCTTGTCTTACCCCATGTGTATCTTCCACCATAGTCCAGTTTCTGATCCATGGTATATGTTCAGGTGTGTGTGACAGTTGACTTTCAGTGACCCATTGAACTCAGCTTCCAGCATTACCTAAGGATTAGTTCCCCTTTTCCCCTGATGCCATAGAAATAAAACTTTGGCCGGGTGCGGTGGCTCATGCCTGTAACCCTGGTACTTTGGGAGGCTGAGGTGGGCAGATCACTTGAGCCTAGGAGTTTGGGACCAGCCTGGGCAACAAAGCGAAACCCCATTTCTACAAATACAAAAATTAGCCAGGCATGGTGGCTCATGCCTGTAGTCCCAGCTATTCAGGAAGCTGAGGCGAGAAGAGCGCTTGCACCCTGGGATGTGGAGGCTGCAGTGAGCCATGATCATGCTCCTGCACTCCAGCCTGGGTGACAGAGTGAGACCCCGTCTCAAAAAAAAAAAAAAAAAAAAAAGTGAAAAAGAAAGCTTCTCAAGGGCCTGGTTGCTCTTGCAGTCTCCAGCATGTAGCTGACATTCTCACCAGGATTCCTTCATGGAGGTGATATTTTGAAAATCCAGAAACCAGCAGGTCCCTTTGGAAGTGATATTTCACTACTGCCTTCTCATCCATAAAATCAATGCTTGTTTCTGGCCCAGAGCTGGGTACAGATCATCTTTCTTACTTGTAAACAATATATTCTGTAAATTGGTTCATTACGGTATACCTCTGCTCCTAATGACAGATGGTAGCTTTTCCTTGTCTTTCCTGCTTTGGGACACAGACATTAATCTGTGGACTAAACATTACAGAAAGTGCTCTGACTGTCCTGTCCTCCATAGCACATGTGTGACCTTGTCCTGTGGTCCTCAGGAAGCTGGGCCCTAGGAAAGAACTTTAACATTCACCAACAGAGGAAGCTGTAAATATTGCACTGTTTGCTTAACTTGTAACATTGATCTTCTGTGGCTCTGGGCATAAAATAATAAGGAAAATATCACAACTTACTACAGCAAGTCAATGGGCTGATAAGATAAATGCTGTTATGTTTCAAAATTGTGCCAAGTTTATGTTGATAAAGTGACTTTCTTCTGGGAATCCAAAAAACAGTGCCTATCGTTCTAATCCTGTATGACTTTAACTTTGTCTTATATTTACATAAGACAGGAAATTGGCCCAAGATGGCCTCATTCATCTTTATAACTCCTCTCCTGATGGAATTTATTGTGAGGTTAGTGTTATTATTTTTTCACTACAGAGGTGTAGAGAGCTTAAGCTTTCAGTCAAACTAGCAAATTCAGTATTAGTTCCAGAACCAAGAGAAAAGGAATAGGTCTGCGGCTCTGGCAACATTAATAATAAAACAAACAAACTTTAAAAACTGCTATTGTATGGTAAGAATGAGGACATTTTTTTAATCAAAGACAGTTGAGTCTCAGACTAAATCTATTTAGTGCTATTGGTTAGAATTGACTTGTCAGTTCCTTAGAACAACTTTGTCATTCAGCCTAACCATCACTTTGATGGATTTTTTTTTAAACTTTGAAGAATGTTTGGTTGATCTACTAAATTGACTGCAGGTGATCCAGCAGCACGTGGGCTGTTTCAATTAAGGTAGTGTTTCTAATAGTCCTTGAGAAAAAAGAATGACTCTAAATTCTTGTCCTTGGGCATTTATTAACAGAAAAGGCCCAAATATCCCCAACTCCTCCATTCCACATTCATTGACTGTGAATTTTGAGGTGGTCCCTATTTCTGTTAGGAATTTTATTTAGCTATCAGTACAGGGGACCTGAAAAAATAGTACTTATACCTGATAGAAGTTCATCTTGCCTCACATACAAAAGAAGTACAGGGAATTGACGCAGTTCAGAAGCAGGACACGAAGATGCTGTTCCTGCCAGGTGAAAGCAAATTGCTTATGGTGTTTTAGGCTTATTAGTACAGAGAAAAAAACAGTTGTAAGCATAACTGCATACTAGATGGCCAGAGTGGTGTCTCCAGTAGAGACAATGTTCAGAACAGTAGCAGCAATTGAAGTTACTAATTAAGATTTTTGATAATCCATAAAATCCATCTGTTCCTTGCACATGTTAAGCAGGTGAGTTAAATGGAGATGTAATGGAAATCACCACTTCTGCAGTTTTCATTTTTTTTAATTTTATTTCTTTAATTGACAAAAGTTATACATATTTATGGCATACAACATGATGTTTTGATATATATATAATGGAATGAGGTAAATCAGCATATGTATTATCTCATATGTTATCTTTTTTGTGGTGAGAACACTTAAAATCCACTCTTGTAGCAATTTTCAAGTACACAATATATCATTATTAACTATAGTCACCATGATGTACAATAGATCCCTTGAATTTATACTTCCTATCTAACTGAAATTTTGTATCCTTTGACCAACATCTCCCCAGCTCCTCCAACCCCCAGTGCCTGGTAGCCATCATTCTACTCTGCTTCTATGAGTTCAACATTTTTAGGTTCCACATATATATAGGTAAGATCATTCAGTATTTTTTTTTTTTTTTAAGTTCCTGGCTTATTTCACTGAACATAATGTCTTCCAGGTTCATCCATGTTTTTGCAAATGACAGGATTTCCTTCTTTTTAAAGGTTGAGTGGTATTTCATTGTGTATATATACTACATTTTCTTTATCCATTCATCTGCACATGGGACTTAGGTTGTTTCTATGTATTGGCTATTGTGAATAAGGCTGCAATGAGCATGGGAGTCCAGATATCTCTTTGACATCCTGATTTCATTTCCTTTGGATATATACTCAGTAGTGGGAATGCTGGGTCATATGGTGGTTCACTTTTTATTTTGAGGAACCTCAATAGTATTTTCTATAATGGCTCTACTAATTTACATTTCCAACAATAGTACGAAAGGATTCCCTTTCCTCCACATCGTTACCAACACTTCTTATCTTTTATCTTTTTGATAATATACACTCTAACATATGTGAGGTGATATCTTACTGTGGTTTTAATTTGCGTTTCTTTGATGATTACGGATGTTGAACATTTTAAAATATACCTGTTGGCCATTTGTATATCTTCTTTTGGGAAATATCTATTCAGGTCCTTTGACCATTTAAAAATCAGGTTATTTGTGTTCTTACTATTGAGTTGAGCTCCTTATATAGTTCAAATATTAACCCTTTATGAGATGTATAGTTTGCAAATATTTTCTCCCATTCCATAGGTTGTCTCTTTACTCTGTTGATTGTTTCCTTTGCAATACAGAAACTTTTTAGTTTGATGTAATCTCACTTGTCTACGTTTTCTTTTATTGTCTGTGCTTTTGCAGGTCATATCCAAAAAGTCTTTGCCCAGACCAATGCCATTGAGCTTTTCTCTTATATTTTCTTCTAGTAGTTTTAGAGTTTCAAGTCTTACATTTAAGTCTTTAATTCCTTTTGAGTTTAGTTTTATATATGGTGTGAGATAAGGGTCCAGTTTCATTCTTCTGCAAGTTGACATCCAGTTTTCTCAACACTATTTATTGAAAAGACTGCCCTTTCTTCATTATGTGTTCTTGGCATCTTTGTCAAGAGTCAATTGGCTATAAAAATGTGGATTTATTTCTGGGCTCTCTATTCTGTTTCATTGGTCTATGTGTCTGTTTTTATGCCAGTACCATGCTGTTTTGAGTTTTATGTTTACAGTCAATTTTGAAGCAGGCAACATGATGCCTTCAGTGTTGTTTATTTTTCTCAAAATTTCTTTGACTATTCTCAATCTTTTATGGTTCCCTACAAATTTTAGGACCTTTTTTCCCCCTATTTCTGGGAAAATGTCATTGGAATTTTGACAGTGATTGCACTGAATTTGTAGGTTACTTCAGGTAGTATGGACATTTTAATAATGTCAATTATTCTAATCCATAAACATGGAATATCTTTCCATTTATTTTTGTCTCCTTCAATTTTTTTCATCAGTGTTTCATAGATTTCAGTATATATATCTTTCATGTCCTTGGTTAAATTCATTCCTAAGTATATCATATATTTTTGTAGCTATTGTAAATGAGATTAAAATTTTTTTGGAGAGTTTGTTAGTATATAGAAATGTTAGTGATTTTTGTATTTGATTTAGTATCCTACAGCTTTGCTGAATTCATTTAATAATTCCAACAGTTTTTTTGGTCAAGTCTTTAGGGCTGCAGTTTTGATAAGGTTACTAATATCTAGAATTCTCCTAAAAGTGTAATGTTGCTTTCGGTTTACTATTTTGTTAGGAAGGGGCAGTCCCAGTAGTGCTTACTTTGGGTCAGGAAGCCAACTTGAGGATTCTGCTATTTCCTGGGTTTGTCCATTCAAACTATAAATTAGGAAATGGGAGAAATAACAAGAGGTTGGATTCACAGAAACTCTGTACCCATCATGAGGTGGACTTAGACTCAAACTCTCTATTACTGGATTCCCACAAATAAAGCCCTGTTCTGAGTAGGGGAAACAGTGATATTCTAGGTTCCCAGGGATTAGTACAAGTTCAAAGCCATGTTCAATAATTTGTGAAAGGTATAAATATTTCTCTTTCTCTAGTACAGAGTTACCTTGGTGGATGGATGCTGGTCCTTTTGGGGAAGAGGTAGAGGAAGATTTTCATAGCTTCTTGTTATGTCCTTCCTCAAAGGTCCTCCCTTTCATTCACTGAATTGAGAGTGTGGGTATTGGACTCTCTAGTGATAATGGAAGCCAAGTATAATGATTTAATTCTAGATTCACTAGGCCTATAATTTTTTCATAGGTCAGACAGAGCTGACCTATGTCCTTTGTAGGCTGCTCATCTAGTTCATTTTTAGGCATACCATGATCAATTAGCTACCACCAAAAGATCCCTGCAAGTCAAGTTATTTTGCTATTATAATAATCATAGCTACTAGGTTTCTGGCAGTTAAATCCTGCTATTTGGTGTCTGCCCCTCTGGGAACCCATAAACTCCACTGAAAACAGGGAATTAATTCCAATAGCAGTATCTCCCACCTTCATCTCCAGAGTACAGAATAAATTCATCAAAGCATTATTCAAGGATTCTTGTTCTCACCTCATCAGTGTTTTTCTTGGTAACTTGGAAAAGGCAGTATTCTATAGGCTTACTTTGGGTATATGTGAGATGTTGTATATGATATATTTATTTCAACATTCTTATCACTATAAGCCTCTAGTCTTGGCATTTCAACTTCTTTCAGCAATAGGCCGCAGTGGAGTCCAGGTTTCAGTCAACCAGCCAAGTTAACTATTGGCTCAAGCTATGTAGAATGAATCCAGAACCTCTGGTTAGTTTATCTATGTCAATAACTTGTGCTATAAAATTATGTTTTTGGTAGAAATTCAGTATATTCTCCAGGTTTTTTTGCAAATATTAATTAGCAAAATCTTACAATTCTTCTGGTGTATGAATCTTTTCCTTCTAGGTTTGAATTTTAAAATTGGCCTTTATGGGCATGTTGGAATCTGGAACTAGTTATGAATGTGGAGGAAATAAAAGGTCATAGGTTTAGGGTATGAATTCCTGTAGGAAGTAACTCTCTCAGGTGAGGTCATTGTAAGGCAAGCTTGTCCAACTTGCAGCCTGCAGGCTGCATGCAGACCTGGATGACTTTGATAAGTGTGGCACAACACAAATTTGTATAAACTTTCTAAAAATATGAGTTTTTTTGTGTGAATTTTTTTTCTTCCTTTCTTTCTTTCTTTTTTTTTTTGATGAAGTCTAGCTTTGTTGCCCAGGCTGGAGTGCAGTGGCACGATCTTGGCTCACTGCAACCTCTGCCTCCCGGGTTCAAGAGATTCTCTTGCCTCAGCCTCCCGAGTGTCATGCACCACCACTCCCAGCTAATTTTTGTATTTTTAGTAGATATGAGGTTTCACTGTGTTGGCCACGCTGGTCTCAAACTCCTGACCTCATGATCCACCTGCCTCGGCCTTGCAAACTGCTGGGATTACAAGGGTGAGCCACTACGCCTGGCCTTTTGTGATTTTTTTTTTTTTTTTAAAGCTCATCAGATATCATTAGTGTTAGTGTATTTTATGTGTGGCCCAAGACAATGCTGCTTCTTCCAATGTGGCCCAGGGAAGCTAAAAGATTAGATGCCCCTGTTATAAGATCTTTAACCAACATCTTCAGATTGGGGAGGAGGGGCTCCTTCCTTTGGTAAGGGAGGCGTAATAGTGTTTGAGTGTGCTGAATAATCCAGTTCCTCCTAAATGCTCTCATTCTAATTCTTTGGTCCCATTCTTTCCCAGTGCCCTTTCACGTGTGAGATGTAGCGAGGACCATGAATTCAGCCTGTGTTGAAATTCAGTAACTGGCCAGATTTGACTCTGCGTTTGCTCTTTGGCCATGACAGCCCTTTGGCCATAAGAGAGAAAAGTTCTTTAAGAGGAGTCCTAGAAACTCTGACATTCCCTTCCCTAACAATCTCTTGATCTGTGAGTTTTAATTCTTTGGACTTTTACTTTTCCTTCTTTTTTTTGTTTGAGACAGGGTCTTGCTCTGTCACCCAGGTTGGAGTGTGATTGCACGATCTCAGCTCACTGTAATCTCTACTTCCTGGACTCAAGCCATCCTCACACCTCACCCACCTAAGTGTTAATAGCTGGGACTGCAGATGTGGGCCACAGGGTCTTACCATGTTGCCCCGGCTGGTCTCAAACTCCCAGACTCAAGTGATCTGCCTGCCTCGGCCTCCCAAAGTGTTGGGATTACAGGCATGAGCCACCGCGCCCGGCCGCCTTGTTCTTTTTTAAAGCTCATTGATGCTAATAAAGTCAGCTATCCTAACCCATACTTCCTGTATTCCTTTGCCCCACATAGTGGTATATTGCAACAATCAAAAGGAAAGCCAAACCTTGGCTTCAGAAGGCATTTTATTCCAAATGATCACAGGTAGTCATTTAAGAAGCTGTTTTACCACCTCGTATAATTACTAGTGTCCAATCACTTAATGGTACCCGCTCACTCACTTCAAACCCAATCAGGTCAGATAACCAATCCAAGTTTTTCATGTTTTTGAAATCTATTGTTTGCAATCACTTCTGGTATAGTTTTCTTAATTGGTCAGAGTTCCTTAATTGCAGTCAATGAATTTACTCTGGTTACTTTAGGCATGAAGGAATTTATTAAGGGATAAATTATTAAAGAAACATTATGAAGGCTGAAGAAATAGACTCTAGGTGACCTTCAGGAATAATGCACCCCAGTGTGCATTTCAACATTCTAAAATGGCTTTCCAAGGGAGTTACAGCATCTGCTATGATCAGGAGGCCAACATAGCTGCCAGTTCCAGTCTGTGCTAGAAATATGGGCGCCTCATGCCCTGCCTTTTCTCCATATCACTTGGTTCTGAATATGTCTAATATAGGTGCATCTGTTCAGTGAAATCTCCATCACCTACTGGCACCTTAGCACAAGAAATGCTGGGAAGTACAGTTTTTAAAAATTTGTTTTTGAAAAGGCAAGATCCACAAAGTGGGACACTTTCAAAGTGTTAAGAAGGTGTTCAAGATATTTTTGGGCATCTGGTAAAAAGGCTAGAGAATAGAAAAAGGGAGAGCAATAGTAAGCTATTTCTTGGGTTGGGTGGTAGGCCCACAGGTATTCATTACTTTCTAGTCTTTTATAATGAATATATATATTAGTCTGGGTTCTCCAGAGAAATAGAACCAACAAAATATATATTTATAAGGCCAGGCGTGATTGCTCACACCTATAATCCCAGCACTTTGGGAGGCTGAGGTGGGCGGATCACCTGAGGTTGGGAGTTCAAGACCAGCCTGACCAACATGGAGAAATCCCGTCTCTACTAAAAAATACAAAATTAGCCGGGCGTGATGGTGTATGCCTGTAATCCCAGCTACTCAGGAGGCTGACGCAGGAGAATTACTTGAACCTGGGAGGCGGAGGTTGCGGTGAGCCAAGATCACGCCATTGCACTCCAGCCTGGGCAACAAGAGTGAAACTCTGTCTCAAAAAACAAAACAAACAAACAAACAAAAAATATATATATATCTCCATCTATCTAATGAGAGATTTGATTTACTATCAGGAATTGGTTTATGTGACTATGGAGGCTGAGATGTCCCAAAAGCTGGATACCCAGGAGAAGAAAAGGTATAGTTACAGTTTAAGTCTGAAGGCTGGCAAAGACCAGTGCTCCCACTTGAATATAGGTAAAAAGAAAGAATACTTTCTTACACAGTCTTTAGTCTTTTAGTCTATTCAAGCTTTCAGTGGATAGGATGAGGTCCACTCACACTAGGGCGAAGGGAATCTGCTTTACTCAGTGTACATACTCAGATATTAATGCCATGCAGAAACACCCTCAACAGACACACCAAGAATATTTAACCAATTTTTAACCAAAATATTTAACCAAGGACACACCAAGATATTTAACCAAATATCTGGGCACTCTGTGGACTATCAAGTTGACATATAGAATTAACCATCACAATATGTTACCTACTCTTTAATATATATCAGAATACATTTCTTTGTATGAGATATTAAAAAGATTTTGGGCAACTACAAATGGCAGATATCCACTACAAAACATAATCCCTTTACTTAAGATATTGATTTAGTTTCAATGTAAATGCCTGTGGAAAGACTAGTTCTTTAAGTTACTATTAGTCATTTATACCTCGGTTTGAAGGAAGAGTGAGTGGATTAGTAAATGGTGAGAGATAACTTAATCTAAATATTTGAGGAATAGGAGGTGGTGAGAGCACCACTTAGGAATAAAGGGAGGAAGAATGGGAGGTTGACAACTTTAAGACAGATTTTTGCTAGCTCATGTTTTGGTTGGAACAGCTCTAACTCCTAACACCTGCGTGAGATTGTTTTCCTTTTTATTTTTTAGTTTAAAGGCTATTGGAATTTTCAGATGCCTAATGGATTATTTCAGTTTTGTCATATATCTATCAATATTCCAATTTTCATTTTATAATATGCATGACAGGACTCTGAGTAAAAACCGACTCTCCCAACCTCTCTCTGGTTCTCTGGGCATTAGTTCACACAGATTGAAAGCACAAGTTGGGCTATCTACTTCATTATCTGCTGCTATTTATTTCAATCCTGGATTGGAGCCTCCAGTGAGCAGAATTTGCATAGGGAACTTTATTCAAATCTAAAGTTTATGAATAATGCACAACTCTCTATGACTCATCAAAAGCAATGATAAACAAAATGCAAACAGTTGGCCACCCCCGCAGCAATCCACAGAGAGTGGTCCCACCCCTCACAAACTGTGAATGGCAATATTTGAAGGTAGCAATGGAAATCAGTAGTGTTGGTTTATCTTTAGCATCACCCATATGTTTATTGGCACACATATAAGTCAGAAAAATGAGCACATGCAAAGAGAAAAAGGTGTTCCGTCTACTAAGGTATTTAAAGTCAGTGGAAATGGAAAGACCATTCCTTACCCTGTCCCACAAAGTGTTCCTTCTGTGCACTTTTTCCAGTTAATAGATTGGAAACAACACCAGCTTTGTAGTTAGATAGTCCTCAGTTCAAATCCTGCATCTGCTACTCATGAGCTGTATATTGGGCAAGTTACGTAAGTTTTTGTCTTTTTAGTAACTTAATGTCTTTTTTCTTTTTTAAAATAGTATAATAGCCAACCTTTACTTATTTTTCCCTTTTTTATTGACACATAATATTTTACATATTTATGGGGTACATGTGATATTTTGTTACACATATAGAATGTGTAATGATCAAGTCAGGGTATTTGAGGTGTCTATATATTGAGTAGTTATCATTTCTATGTGTTGGGAACAATTCTAGTTCTCTCTTCCAGTTACTGGGAAACATACATTGTTGTTAACTATAATCACTCTACTCTGCTGTTGACCAATAGAACGTATACCTTTTATCTAACTGTATATTTGTACCCATTACTTACCTCTTTGCATTCCTCTCACTACTCATTCACATTTCTCAGCCTCTAGTGTCTATAAATCTACTCTCTCTTTTTTTTTCTTTCTTTTTTTTTTTTTTTGAGATGGAGTCTTGCTCTGTCACCCAGGTTGGAGTGCAGTGGCGTGATCTCTGCTCACTGCAACCTCCACCTCCTGGGTTCAAGCAATTCTTCTGGCTCAGCCTCCTGAGTAGCTGGGACTACAAGGTGCGTGCCACCACACCTGACTAATTTTTGTATTTTTGGTAAAGGCGGGGTTTCACCATGTTGGCCAGGCTGATCTCGAACTCCTGACCTCAAGTGATCCACCTGCCTCAGCCCCAAAGTGCTGGAATTACAGGTGTGAACCACTGCACCCGGCCTCTATCATTCTACTCTCTACCTTTACAATATCAACTTTTTAAGCTCCCACATATGAATGAGAACATGCAGTATTTGTCTTTCTGTGCCTGGCTTGTTTCATTTAACACAATGACCTCTAGTTCCATCTGTGTTTCTGCAAATGACAGGGTTTCATTCTTTTTAGTGTCTGAATAGCATTCCATTTTGTATATATACACCACATTTTCTTTATTCATTCATCCATTGATGAACACTTTGGTTGGTTCCATATTTTTGTAATTATGAATAGTGCTGTGATAAACCTGTGAGTGCACGCATCCCTTTGAAATTCTGATTTCTTTTCCTTTACATATACCCAGTAGTAGGACTGCTGGGTCATATGGTAGTTCTATTTTTAAGGTGTGTGTGTGTGTGTGTGTTTTTTTTTTTTTTTTTTTTTTTAACTGAGACAGGGTCTCGCTCTGTCTCCCAGGTTGGAGTGCAGTGGCACAGTCATGGCTTACTGCAGCCTTGACATCCCGGGCTCAAGGGATCCTCCCTCCTCAGCCTCCTGAATAGCTGGGACTACAGGCACGTGCCACCATGCCTGGCTAATTTTTTAAAACTTTTTATAGAGATGAGGTCTCACTCTGTTGCCCAGGCTGGTCTCAAACTCCTGTGCTCAAGCAATCCTCCTGCCTCAGCCCTCTAGTGTTAAGATTACAGGTGTGAGCCACCACACACCTGTATTTCAGCTATTTTTAGTTTTTTGAGAACTCTCAATATGGTTTTCCATAGTGGTTGCATTAATACTAGTTTACATCCCCACCAAAAATGTATAATCGTTCCCTTTTCTCTTCATCCTCACCAGCATAAGTTTGGTGGACTTTGCCAGTAATGCCATCTGGTCCTGGGCTTTTTTATTGTTGTTGAGAGACTTGTTATTACTGTTTGAATTTTGTTACTTGTTATTGGTGTGTTCAGATTTTCTATTTCTTCCTGGTTCAATCTAGGTAAGTTGTATGTATCTAAGAATGTATCTACTTTTTCTCTGAGTATTGCAGTTTCTTAGTGTATAGTTGTTCATAACAGTCTCTAATGATTATTTTTATTTCTGTAGTATCAATTGTAATGCCTTCTTTTTCATTTCTGATTTTATTTATTTGGGTCTTTCTTCTTTTCTTGATTAGTTGAGCTAGCAGTGTATTGATTTTGTCTTTTCAAAACACCAACTTTTCATTTTATTAATTCTTTGTATTTTTTAAGTCACTGTTTAATTTAGTTCTGTGATCTTTGTTTCTTCATTTCTAGTATTTTTTTTTTTTTTTTTTTTTTTTTTTTGAGATGGAGTCTCGCTCTGTCACCCAGGCTGGAGTGTAGTGGCGTGATCTTGGCTCACTGCAACCTCTGCCTCCAGGGTTCAAGTGATTCTCCTGCCTCAGCCTCCTCAGTAGCTGGGATTACAGGCATGCAACACCATGCCCGGCCAATTTTTGTATTTTTAGTAGAGACAGGGTTTCACCATGTTGGCCAGGCTGGTCTTGAACTCCTGATCTCAGGTGATCTACCCACCTCGGTCTCTCAAAGTGTTGGGATTACAGGTGTGAGCCACTGCACCTGGTCTGTATCTAGTCATTTTGGTTTTGATTTGTTCTTGCTTTTCTACTTCCTTGAGGTACATTGTTAGGCTGTCCATTTATAGTCTTTCTACCTTTTTGATGTAAGTGTTTATTGCTATGAAGTTCTCTGTATCTCATAGATTTTTGTATGTTGCATTTCCATTTTTATTTGTTTCAAGAAACTTAAAGTTTTCCTTCTTAATTTCTTCATCTACCCAATGATAGTTTAAGAGCATGATGTTTTATTTCCGTGCATTTTTACAGTTTCCAATATTCCTTTTGTAATTGATTTCTAGTTTATTCCATTGTGTTCTGAGAAGATACTTGATATGGTTTTAATGTTAAAAAATTTGTGGAGATTTGCTTTGTTACCTAATATATGGTAAATCCTGGAGAATATTCCATGTACTAATGAGAAGAATGAGCATTTTGCAGCTGTTGAATAAAACGTTCTGTTAATATCTATTAGGTACATTTGGCCTAAAGTGCAGTTTAAATCCAACTTTTTTTTGTTGATTTTCTGTTTAGATGATCTGGTCTAATGCTGAAAGTGGGGTGCTAAAGTCCCCAACTATGATTATATTGGAGTCCGTCTCTCCCTTTAGATTTAATAATATTTGCTTTATAGAGCTGAGTGCTCCACTGTTGGGGGCATATATATTTAGAATTGTTATATCCTTTTGCTGAATTGATCCTTTTATTATTATGTAAAAAACTTCTTTGTCTCTTTCTGTAGGTGTTTTTTTTTTTTTTTTTTCTTTTTTTCACTCTGTCACCTAGGCTGAAGTTCAGTGGCACAATCATGGCTCATTGCAGCCTCCACTTTCTGGGTTCAGGTGATTCTCCCACCTTGGTCTCCCAAATAGTTAGGACTACAGGCACACACCACCATGCCCAGATAATATTTTGTGTTTTTTGTAGATATGGTGTTTTGCCATATTGCCCATGCTGGTCTTGAACTCCTGGGCCCAAGGGATCCACCCTCCTCATCCTCCCAAAGGGCTGGGATTACAGGTTTGAGCCACTGTGGCTAGCCTCTTTGCAGTTTTTGACTTAAAGTCTGTTTTATCGGACATAGGTATAGCTACTCCTGTTCATTTTAGATTTCTGTTTGCATAGGATATCTTTTTCCATTTCTTCACTTTCAGTCTCTATCTCTTTATAGGTGAAATGAGTTTCTTGTAGGCAGCATATAGGTGGGTCATTAAAATTCAGTTAGCCAGTCCATATCTTTTAGGTGGGAAATTTAATTTGTTTATATTCAGAATTATTATTGATAGGTGAGGACTTACTCTTGTCATTCTGTTAATTGTTTTCTGGTTGTTTTGTATATCTTGTCTTCCTCTCTTCTGTTATTGTTTATCATTGCAGTTTGGTAGTTTTTGTAGTTTTAACATTTGAGTCCTTTCTTTTATTTATGTGTCTGCTCTACCAACAAGTTTTAGATTGTTTTGTGTTTTAATGGTGGTAGATATCATGCTTTTGCCTCAAGATGTAGGACTCCCTTAAGCATTTCTTGTAGGGCCAGTCTACTGGTGATGAATTCTCTCATTTATTTCTCCCTACATTTTTGAAAAGTAGCTTTGCTGGGTATAGTATTCTTGGTTGACAGATTTTTTTTTCCCCCCTCCCCCCACTGCTTTCAGCACTTTGAATATATCATCCATACCATTTTCTACTGTCCTGTAAGGTTTCTGCTGAGAAATCTGTTGTTACTCTGTGGGGATTTCCTTATATGTTGCTTGATGCTTTTCTCTGGCTGTTTTTAGAATTCTCTTTGTCTATGACTTTTCATAGTTTGACTATAATGTGCCTTGGAGAAGAATTTTTTGGGTTAAATTTATTTAGGAACCTTTGAACCTCTTGTATCCAGGTGTCCAGTTGTCTTGCAAGTCTGGAGAAGTTTTAGGCTATTATATCATTAAATAAGTTGTATATGTTTTTGCCTGCTTCCTTTTCTGAAACTCCAAAAATTTGAATAGTTGGTTGCTTTATAATTTTCTATTTGTCACATAAGCTTTCTTTCTTTCTTTCTTTCTTTTTAAATCTGACTGGGCTATTTTTAAAAAACTTCAGCTTGAGTTAGTCTATTGTCAGAGCTCTCAATTATATTTTTTATTTCATTCAATGAATTCTTCAGTTCTAGGATTTTTGTGTGATTTGTTTTTGTGATATCTATCTTTTTGTTGAATTTCTCATTCAGATCATGAATTGTTTGATTTCTTTGTATTACTTATCTGTATTCTCTTGTATCTCACTGAATTTCTTTAATGTCATTATTTTAAATTATTTTTCAGGTTTTTATGATTTGCTTTTTGTTGAATTCTGTTGCTGGAAAATTACTGTGTTTCTTTGGAGGTGTTATGTTTCTTTTTTATGGTTTTTTTTTTTTTTTTTTTTTTTGGTCTTTACACTGATATCTGTGCATCTAGTGTAACAGTCACTTCTTCCAATTTTATGGATTAGCTTCTGGAGGGAAAGACTTTTTCTGTAGGTGTGTCTATAGTGTTGGTTGGGTACAGAGTGTTTTGGCTTTGATTCTGGATGGGTGCAGTAGTGTAGTGTTCATATGATTTGTCAGCTATAATCAGTGTCAATGATGTCTGTAAGTTCCACAGTAGCTTAGGCTATGATTGTTAATGGAGGCTGTGGTGAGGTTTTGCTAGGGACAGATACGCCAGGAGGGCTGGTCCTCAGGCACCAGTGGTGGTGGTGGGCTGGGTGTGTTGGTCCTTGGGTTTCCAGGTAGTGTATGCAGGCACCAGTTGTAGTGGGTCCATGCAAACTGATTCTTGGGCCTTCAGGTGGCTTTCTTGGGTGCCAGCAGTGGTATCAGTGGGTTTGTTAGGTGGGCAAGTCCTCAGGCCCCTAGGTTGTGTGTGTGGCATCAGCAGTGGCAGTAGCAGTGAAAAGTTAACCCTTAGGCCCCCAAGCATCACATGTGGGTGCTAGTGGTGCTGGCAGTGAGCTAAGCAGGCCCCAGGCCCCCAGGTGGCTCATATAGATGGGTGCTGCTGCTGCTGCTGCTGATGGTGGTGGTGGTGGCAGGCTGGGTAGGCCAGTCCCTAGTCCTCCAGGAGACATGTATGGGCAGTGGTGGCAGGTGGGGTGAGTTTGTCTTCAGGCTCCCTGATGGTGAACATGAATGTCGGTGGCAGCACTCAGGGCAGGGTGATCCCCAGGCCCCTGGATGATAACTGGGTACTGACAGGGGTAGCAGTGGGCTGAACAGGCCTGTTTTTAGATCCCCTAGTTGTGTGTGTGAGCACCACTGTGGTGGGCCAGTTGGGCCCAGTAACTTGTCATCTTTCAACTTTGTTCTTTTTTTTAGTAAAAAGGCATAGTAGTAATATTTATTTTTAACACTCAGGGTTCTTAGTTGTAAGCAGTAGTAATTGACTATGGCTGATTAAACAGATAAAGAACTCATTTAAAAGATTATTGCCTACACAAAGTAGTTGGGAGAAGCAGGCTTGAGGCTAAGCTTCTGGGGTCAAGGCCTGACACTATGCTGCAGAAGTGACCCGATAAAGAAGCTGATGACCCTGCTTTCCCCAGAGCATGAAATGGCTGCTAGGACCTCAAACTCTCCTGCAGCTCTGCCAGCGCTGATACTTCTGGACCAGGAACTGATCTTACAACAACTGGTTTTCCAGAAAACTAGATGAGTCTGTTACCAGCCTTGTCAGCAAATGAGTCCCAGGCATCACGTCCTTCCTCTGGCTAATTATTTCTAATTAACTTCTAGGTTGGGTACATCTTAGTGGCAGATCCTGGGCTTCATGCCTGTGTTCCAACTACCAAGCTCTCTAGGGAAGCAAATTTTCTGACTTTACTCTAAGGACGCAAAACTCACAAGATGGGAAATTCCCCGAACATAGTAAGATGCACAAAAGGTGTGAGGCAGCCAGAAAACATAACATATGTTATCTCTCCCAGAATTGTAAAGACTAAGTGTTGTGTCAAGTATTTGGCATGCCTATGAGTTCAATATTTTTTTGTTTCCTTTTCTTTTTTTTCTTTATCAGAAATATCCATTTTATCATCAGGTTAACCTCCCAGCCTGGCTTTTACTTAGGTAGGATTTGTAAATAGTGTGGAATAGAGCCTTTCACCCAGGATGAGGACACATGGAAGGGTCTCCACTTTGTATGGGCAATCCCTGGATGGATCTGACCTGTTGGCTTCTGACCTTAGTCCACCCTAACCCATGAAAGCTGTTCATTCCTTCTTGCAATATTTGATCTTTTGATTCCTACACCTTTGGCTTGCTTATGACCACAGCAACCCACTGACATCCCCCCTTCCATTTGTCTTAATCTCTTGGCTCTTAGACTTTTAGTTTATAATGAAACCCGATAGCTGTTTGATTCTTTCCTAGCTCTGACTTATGGACAGCTTACACAGCATTCTCTTAGTTTGCATAATTATTGAAGGAGAACTACTAAGAAACTTTGGTTGTATCTATTTCTTTTTTTTTTTAGATTTATAAAATAAATTTTCTATCTGTAATGAAAGTGAAGTGAAGAAAATCTGAAGAGGAGATAGAAAAAGACAAAAGGAACAGTTACCAAATGATTTCCCTATTACTTACCCCAGTATTCTACTCCTCTTCCTAAGAAATATTCACTGAGACTTTATATAGAAAGGGAAAAATCCCCCAGACCAAAGCCAAAACAAAACTTGATTGAAGCAGTGTCTTTCTTGCTGATTTTTTTCCCCAAACTCTTTTAAGACAGCTTCTGCTTTCTCTTTCATGAAAATTACACTCACTAAGTTGCCAAAATTTCTTCCCAACTTAAACAAAAGGGAGCATCCTCAACATTATCAGACTGGTATCTAGCTGCTGGGACTCTGGACTGAGTGAATGCCATGAGGAGCTGGGAAGAAAGCAGAATGATCATGTTCTACCATCATGGCTCAGGGAGCCAGGAATGATCTGTCCATGATTATTTGTTCAAATTGTCCTAATATCCATCAGCTTCACTTGGCAATCTGGGAAATGTTTGGCTCAGTTGGCTGGAAATGTCTTTGGAATTCCTTAGGCCTGTCTGTATCCTGGAACATGTGAGGTAGAAAAGTATACACAAATAGATATGAAAGATGGTTCTTGTTCAGAGTTGTTTCAGTGCAGTGACTGACTCTCGGGTTAATGGCAATTAAAGCAATGTCCTATTTTATATCGTGGATCTCCTAGAGAGAACCAGGAAGTTCCACCAGAAAATGTTCAAAGAGTCACCAGACTTTTCTTGCTCAACTGACTGTCTCAAAATAAGGCATTATTAGAAAAAGCTGGAGGACATCAGATCAAAACAGCTATCACATCTTTAAGAAATATAACTTTGAGTGTGGCCCCATCCATTTGCAACAGTGGGAGAACGCGACCTAGAGTCAGGCCACTTTGAATCCCAGCTCTACTACTTTTAGAAGAGCATTTTGGCCGGGCGTGGTGGCTCACGCCTGTAATCTCAGCACTTTGGGAGGCTGAGGCAGGTGGATCACCTGAGGTCAGGAGTTCCAGACCAGCCTGGCCAACATGGTGAAACCCCGTCTCAACTAAAAATACAAAAAAATTAGCTGGGCGTGGTGGCGGGCACCTGTAATCCCAGCTACTTTGGGAGGCTGAGGCAGGAGAATCACTTGAACCTGGGAGGCAGAGGTTGCAGTGAGCCGAGATGGTGCCATTGCTCTACAGCCTGGGTTACAAGATTGAAACTGTCTTAAAAAAAAAAAAAAAAAAAAAGAAGAACATTTTGGATGAGATATTGGTTCCACTATTATATAATTTCTTTGTTTTACAAAAGCAAACGTCACAGTTAAAGTACAAATATACCGGCATCCCTTTCTAGCATCTACATTAACTAAGATTCATTAGCTTTTTGGCCATAAAGGTCCCGAAAGAATGGGACAGAGAGTGGTAATTCTACAGAGGAAACAGTTGGGAAACGTCTAGAGTATAATACCATGGAAATGGCAATTCTAGTTGGGGTGCTCAGTTTGTGGTCTCCTGTTGACCATGGGACAGTAGAAGGTCACTGGCATAGCCAAAATCATGCCAGGGTACTCAAAGATAAACGGAAGGAATCTCTCAGGCAGACTTCATCTATTGTTAAATTTTGCCTACACTTGGCCCTGCTTAGCGTACTTAGGTAAGCAGCAGGGGAAGCAGCAGTGGCAGATGAGAAAAAGTATTCTGTGGATGGGAATGGGAATGAACAGCTAGTATATTCCTAGCTAGTTGATTTCATGCCGAAGGTATCCATGCTCACAGCCCTGTTGAGGAAGGAGATCCCAGACTTGCTGCCAAGTTTCATCATGGGACAGTATGGACCTTATTCTTTCAGGTTCAGTGGTTTTGGCCCAGCTGCAGGAATAACTTGTATATGGATTTGCAATAGAAACAATTGGAAAGCTACTGGATAAGGACCAGGTGGATGGCAACCTCTCTGCCCTTTTAATATGTGTCTGGTTGTTGGAGGGTTGGTCTGGTTTATTCTGGCAAATCTGTCTGTGGGGCTTCTAAACCCAGCTTCTGGGAGCTCAAGGAACTTGTCCCGTTCACCTTGCCCTGGGTCTGTTACAGGTTTTATTTATTTATTTATTTATCTATTTATTTATTTAGAGACCAGGTTATGAGACTGGCTAATTTTTGTATTTTTGGTAGAGATGGGGTTTCCTCATGTTTCCCAGGCTGGTCGTAAACTCCTGGGCTCAAGCAATCCACCTGCCTCGGCCTCCCAAAGTGCCAGGATTACAGGTGTGAGCCATCACTCCTGGCCGATTAGAGGTTTTAAGAACAAGTTCTAAGAACAGTCTAAGATTTTTCAGAACTTCAGTGCTGTGTTGAGAGCATAGGTGAAATATTTCCATTAATACACTGTCATAAAATAGACTGGAAAAACAGGAATAGCTCTTTTATTCACCAAGTTCAGGAGGAGACACAGGTCCGGAGAAGGTCTGTGATTTTTCCCAAGGTAACCTGAAAAAGTTTTCCATAGAAGTGGAAACTTCCAAAAAAGGAATGAAAAATTAACTATGGGCATGGTTATTACCTCTCATCATCAGGCAGAGTTTGCGCAATAAACTATTGTCATTAAAAAGGGAACAAATATCTTCTGCATGCTTCAGAGTTTAACCCACTGAACAAAGACCATATTGCTAAGACACAATATTACATAAATTTTGGCAGAAAGGCATTTTTTTTTCCAGTTTAATGCAGCACTAGATTTCATGGAAATAACGTTTTGTTTGGGAGGGATAGTGATAGCTATTTATGCACAGCTAATTCTTGGGCCCTGAAATATAGCTCTGTACTTCCTGTCTTTCTAGGCTGACCATGACTCACTGAATAAGAATCCTTCAATTATTTTGAAAACAGCTGGCTAACTGCAATTTTTCTTCTGTCCTTCCATTTCTACCACTCATCAGTGTCACTTTCAGGCTTGAAAACTGGCTTCTCTATCAGGGTCTCTGTTTCCAGACAGTGCTTGGAGGTACAGCCTCAGGGCATGTCCTTGCCCTGTAGTGGTGCAGTTGCTCCTCCCCACATTTAAGGGAGAGCCCTCATTCCCCATCTCAGATGAGGCCTCCAAGACAAATGAACCAGGTCAAGACTGCATCTGGGTTGTGGCTGTGTTTTATTGGCTAAGCTTTTGACTTTTTTCCTTTAGATAAAGTTAAATTTTTATCTTTATCCTTTAGATAAAGTTAAATAATTCGTTAAAGTTGATCGTTGCTCATCTTTAATTTTCAGTTTTTCTTTTCTCAGTAAGGATCCATTTTGAGAAGCTTCTCTTAATCAAGAAAGTATAGTTCTCTTGCAAATCAGATATCTCATTGTTGACAAAAAGGACCAGATCCTTCCTTTTTCTGCCTCCTCAAGTGTCTCCCTTTCCCAGCATAAACAAGCTGCTTTCACATAGAGACTTGATTGGTACTCAGGAGACATTTGTTTACTCATTCAGTAAGCACTTATTGGGGGTCTGCTTTCAGGAAGGGGACTGCTATGGTTTGAATGATACTGTCCCCTCCAAAATTCATGTTGATCTTCAGTGTGACAGTATGAAGAGCTATGGCCTTTAGGAGGTGACTGCTCTCACGAGTGGGATTAAATGTCCTTATAAAAGGACTTGATGCAAAGATTTCAATACTCTCTCCTCCCTTTGTCCCTTCACCATGGGAAGACACAGTGTTCCTTTCTTCTGGAGGATGGGCCAACAAGGTGCCATCTTGGAAGCATAGAACTGCCGTCACCAGACAACAGAACCAGCTGGTACCTTGATCCCAGTCTTCAGAACTGGGAGAAATAAATTTTTGTTCTTTATAAATTACTCAGTCTGTGGTATTCTGTTATAGCAGCACAAATGAACTAAGAAAGTGACCAACTGTCCACTTGACCTGGGACTGCCCTGGCTTTAGGACTGAAAGTTCTACATCCCAGGAAACCCCTCAGTTTGGGGCAAACTCAGGCAGTTGGCCACTCCAACCCTAAATCAAGCTCTGTCTAGGAGCTGGGTATGTAACTGACCATGAGCTTCTTAGGCACTCTGTGACCTTCTGTGGTTCCACGTTCTTTTTTCATGGAGGAAAGCATGCCATGGTGGAAAGGGCACGTAATTGGAACTTGGGCTCAGGTCTCAGCTTGGCCACTAAAGAGGCAGGGGCTTAAGGGCAGATGACTGAGCTTCAGTTTCCTCCTCGAAGAGTACAGAGTACAAACGTTGGGTTTGGTGTTCTTTGACTGCTTTATGACCCAAAGTCTAAAGGCAATGTGGTAAACCAATTCACACTAATTAGTATTCCTAGGTAAGAGTGAGTAGGTCATTAGATTTGTTGACATTTGCTGATGATGCTAATATTTACAAAGTCCTCATTCTATACCAGACATATCCATTGTTTAATTCCATCTTCACAACTTTTGATGTAGATGATTCCTTTACTTTCATCTACAGATGGGGGACTCAGGCCAAGAAAGGTTACATAATTTGCCCCAAATCACAGAGAAGCTTATGGATCAAAGATCAGAACCTAGGAGGTCTGACTTCCAAATCCAAACTTGAACTGCTGCACTCACTGGCTAGAGAGAAGTCAATAGTTGAAATGAACAGGCTAATTGTTTCTCCCTCAAAGCACTGGAAAAAGGAAACAGCGGCTATTTGGAATGAGATCTTTGCATCCTGGTCTGCTAAAGGTCATGGTCCTGAAAAACAGAGCATGGTATTTGAGAAATTAGTGTCCTTAGTTTATAGAAGGGCCCCTCCCTGCTCTGTAGGACTAGCTAAAGGGTGGTAGAACCAGATTGAGAGTTAGAGCATTCTCCATCCCCTACACCTCTCTTTCCATTCTGGGTAACTTGAGGACATTCTCCATACTCCTTGCAGGATCTGTAAAGTACTTGAGGTGCTGTTAGCAAGGTTCAGAGGGCCACTACCAGCTGCTCCCACTGCTTCTCACTGTTGGCCTGAAAAACAATTCCATTTAGATCTGGATTGCCTAAAAGTTTGCGTGTGTGTGTAAAGGGGGTAGGAAGATTACTACTAGCCACGATTCTTCTCCTTTTTTAGAAAGAATAATTTGAAATACAAACAAAATAAGGCTGTGGGGTCTTATTCCCAGCAGCTGGCAGACTTTCACTTACTTAAACTACCGTGATTGCTTTATTCATATATTTTGCTTGCCCCCATTCTCTTCCTCTCTGACTCCTTATAAAAACAATACTATTTCATGAAGGGAGAAATTAAATGCTGTTAGTCTTTTAGACCAACACTAATTAACAGCATTTATTTTTACTGCAATTGCCTACGTGAAAGTATGCAAAAGGAAATTTGTATTCTGAGAATGTGATTGCTTTGGTCTGAAGCGGTAAAGGGAATTAACTGTTCCTGGGAACTCATCATTCTTTGCTTGAAATTCTCCAGAGAGCAGTGAAACACCAGTGCCAGGGGCAGAATATAGAAACAAGGGCCAAATGCTGTGGCCAATTGAGCTGCCAGCCACCAGTATGATCATTCTCAAACCCAGGTCTGACCTACTTTTTCTCCTGTTGCAAAACCTGAGATGGATCTCCTGCCTGCTGGGTCAACGTGAAGCTCCTCAGCCTGGCATTTAAAACATTTCACAATCTGGTTCCCTCTCTCTCCAGCCTTATCTCCCTGTACTCACCACTGCATGCCAATGCTCCCATCGTAGGCCTCCCCCTTATCATTCTCTGTGGTTTTTTGGAAATGACTCCCTTTTGTTTTAAGGCCTTCCACACCCACCACACCCCTGCTACCTGGTGAGTCTTGTCATCCTCTAAATTGAAGGTTGGAGCTCGCCTTTTCTGTGCAGCCTGTTTGAACTCCCCCTGGCAAAGTTAGTTTCTCCCTCCTCTGTGCTCCCACACTACTTTGCATATTTTTATCAGAGTATTTATCACAATGTATTGTAATGTTATTGGCATGGCTGTCTCCTTCATTAAACTGTGTCCTATTTATTCTTGTTATCCACTTCCAATTTCAGGGTCTGGCACAATCCTATCACATAGAAATACTTAATAGATGCTTATTGAATGACTGAATTATGGCTGTTATTATATGTCAATTAATATTTACTGTGTGTTTACTATGTACAAAGCCTCATGTGTGCTGTGTTTGTGTATTGAGAGAGGGAGAAAAATATGTAATGTTGGTCACAGTCCTAAAGAAACAAAAAATTCTGTGTGAGACAAAAAATTAAAAAGCAAAGCAGAAGGACCTAAACATTATGCCTAGATATAGATATAGTCAGCCCTCCACATCCATGGGTTCCATAACCATGGATTCCACATCCATGGATTCAATCAACTGTGGATCCAAAATATCTGGGGAAAAAATGGTTGGTTGCATCTGTACTGAACATGTGTAGACTTTTTCCTTGTTGTTATTCCCTAAACAATACAGGATAGCAATTATTTACATAGCATTTATATTATATTAGCTACTATAAGTAATCTAGAGATGATTTAAAGTATCCGAGAAGAGGTGTGTAGGTTATATGCAAATACTACTGTTACCAGGAAGAGGTCCTGATTCAGACGCCAAGAGAGGGTTCTTGGACCTCGTGCAAAAAAGAATTCAGGGCAAATCCATAGAGTAAAGTGAAAGCAAGTTTATTAAGAAAGTAAAGGAATAAAAGAATGGCTACTCCAAAGACAGAGCAGTGGCTTGGGCTCTTCACTTACTATACTTATCGTTATTTCTTGATTATATGCTAAACAATAAGTGGATTATTCATGAGATTTCTGGGAAAGGGGTGGGCAGTTCCCAGAACTGAGGGTTCCTGACCTTTTTAGATCATATAAGGTAACTTCTGGACATTGCCAGGGCATCTGTAAATTGTCATGGAGCTGGTGGAAGTGTCTTTTAGCATGCTAATGCATTATAATTAGCATATAATGAACAGTGAGGACAACCAGAAGTCACTTTCATCACCATCTTGGTTTTGGTGGGTTTTGGCCAGCTTCTTTACCGCAACCTATTTTCCTGTTTTATCAGCAAGGTCTTTGTGATACGTGTCTTGTGCCAACCTCCTAGCTCGTCCTGTGACTTAGAATGTCTAACCTACTGGGAATGCAGTCCAGTAGGTCTCAGCCTTATTTTACCCAGTCCCTATTCAAGATGAAGTTGCTCTGGTTCAAACACCTCTGACACCACAGCATTTTATAAAAGGAACTTGAGCATCCATGGATTTTGGTATCTGCAGGGAGTCCTGGAACCAATTCCCCACGAAAATTGAGGGGCATCTGTATATAGTGGTGAAAGCACGGAAGAGGGGAGAATCATTTGAATTGGGGCTGGGGCAGGAGGGCAGCATCACAAAATTGGCATAGGGTTTGATGGATATAGAAATAGTTGAGGGGAGAGGGAATCTAGACTGAGGAAACAGTAGGAACAAAGGCATGAAGGTAAAGACATAGTAATTTCAGTGGAACAAAAGGGCTGGAGAGTCCTGGTCTCACCATAACTGGGGATATGGCATACTTTAAAAAGATCTGAAATAAATTCCATTAATATCAATAAGTACATTTTCCCTAGTTGCCTATATTTGCATCTTCTAAGCAGGAGTGGTGATTAATCATCTCCAAATTGCTCAAGGATATGAAACAGGGTGCTCATAAGTCTTTAGCAGCAGGAAATGCTTGTTGCAAATAAAACTATTTACAATTTACTTTGTGAGCATCATTTCTGTTGGGACTGTGCAGCAGATAACGATAACAGTAGGTGTTAGCCCAGTCTTAACAGAAACACAAAGAAAATGTTCGTGACAGCCATTTCCTATATATATATATGTATTTTGAGACGGCAGAGTCTTGCTCTGTCACTCAGGCTGGAGTGCAGTGGCCTGATCTTGGCTCACTGCAACCTCTACCTCCCGGGTTCAAGCAATTCTCCTGCCTCAGCCTCCCAAGTAGCTGGGACTACAGGCGTGTGCCACCACGCCCAGCTAATTTTTGTATTTTTAATAGAGATGGGCTTTCACCACTTTGGCCAGGCTGGTCTTGAACTCCTGACCTTGTCATCAGCCCGCCTTGGCCTCCCAAAGTGCTGGGATTACAGGTGTGAGCCACTGATCCCGGTGTGACTTTTTTTTCTTTTAGAGACAGAGCCTCGCTCTGTTGCCCAGGCTGGAATGCAATGGCACAATCATAGCTCCCTGCAGACTTGAACTGCTGGGCTCAGGAGATCCTCCCACCACAGCCTCCTGAAGAGCTGGGACTGATAAGCACATATTGCCTTACCCAGCTAAATAAAGTTTTTATTTTTTTTTGTAGAGAAGTGTCCTTGCCACATTGCCCAGGCTGATCTTGAACTCCTAGTCTGAAGGAATCCTCCCACTTCAGTCTCCCAAAGTGCTGGGATTACAGACATAAGCCACCATGCCCAGCCCGGTTTTATACTTTTAACATATATCCAGAAAGCACAAAGTTGATTAATAATTTACATTACAGTTATATTTTTAAAATTAAACAACCCTAAAATTTGTCCCTTAGTATTTCTTTCCTTTCTTTCTTTTTTTTTGAGACAGAGTCTTGCTCTGTTGCCCAGACTGGAGTGCACAGCATGATCTCAGCTCACTGCAACCTCTGCTCCCCGGGATCAAGTGATTCTCTCGCTTCAGCCTCCCAAGTAGCTGGGATTACAGGTATGTGCCAACACGCCCAGCTGAATTTTGTATTTTTAGTAGAGATGGGGGTTTCACCTTGTTGGTCAGGCTGGTCTCGAACTCCTGACCTCAAGTAATCCACCCGCTGGCCTCCCAAAGTGCTGGGATTACAGGCGTGAGTCAACATGCCTGGCTCAGTATTTCTTTATAAAAATAAAATGTTAAAAAGTCAAATACAAATGCTGTAAATGAACCAACCAGGAATTGTACGTGGTCAGTTTCTAATTTCAAGATGGAAGGTGTTGACTTTGCTGTCGTTTATGTTAAAAACTTTTAAACTTTAACTCATGTATCCACCATTATTAACAATATTCATAAAGTCCCCAGTGTGGCTTGTATGAAGTGTGGCTTGTATAATAGGAGGCTTGTCAGACCACTGTTACATAGGCATTGTTGCTACATTCTGGGTGGGATCATTTTAGACTCTTCTGTGTTCATGCCTTCAAGGACCTGCAGATGTCAGAATAAAGATAACCAACCGACAATGATCTCTTGCATTTCCTCCTTACCCTTTTCAAATCAACATTACCTTCGCCTTCTTTTAAAAATTCTATCAATATTGGCCGGGCGCGGTGGCTCATGCCTGTAATCCCAGCACTTTGGGAGGCCAAGGTGGGCGGATCATGAGGTTAAGAGATCGAGACCATTCTGACTAACATGGTGAAAACCCATCTCTACTAAAAGCCCAAAAATTAGCTGGGCGTGGTGGCGCGTGCCTGTAATCCTAGCCGCTCAGGAGGCTGAGGCAGATTAATTGCTTGAACCCGGGAGGCGGAGGTTGTAGTGAGCCAAGGTCGTGCCACTGTACTCCAGCCTGGCGACAGAGTGAGACTCAGTCTCAAAAGAAAAAAATTATATCAATATTAATGTCCTGATTTCTATTGATATATAATAGTTTTACATATTTTTGGGGTACATGTGATATTTTGACATATGTATACAATGTGTAATGATCAAATCAGGGTAATTGGGATATCCATCACTTCATTTATCTTTCTTTGTGTTGGGAACATTACAATGTTTTTCTTTTAGCTTTTTTGAGATATACAATAAATTATTGTTAACTATAATTTCCCTAGTATACTATTGAATGCTATAATGTATTTTTTCTATCTGACTTCATTTTTGTGCACTTAACTGGGTTCTCTTGTTCCCCTCTCCCCACTTCCTTTCTCAACTTCTCATAACCACAGTTTTACTCTCTATCTCCATGAGATCCAGTTTTTAGCTCCCACATGTGAATGAGAACAGGCAATATTTGTCTTTCTGTGCCTGGCTTATTTCCCATAACATAAGATCCTCCAGTTCCATCCATGTTGCTGCAAATGACAAGATCTCATTCTTTTTTAATGGCTGAATAACATTCCATTGTGTATATACACCACATTTTCTTTTTCTATTCATCCATTGATAGACACAAAGGCTGATTCTATATCTTTGCTATTGTGAATAGTGCTGCAATAATCATGAGTGTACAGATGTTTCTTTGATATACTGATTTATTTTTTAAAAATATGTATCCAGCAGTCAAATTACTGTATCATATGTTCTATTTTTAATTTTTTCAGGAACCTTCATACCATTTTCCATAACGACTATACTAATTTGCATTCCCACTCACAATGTATGAGCATTCCCCTTTCTCCACACACTTGCCAGCATCTGTTTTTTTTTTTTTTTTTTTTTTTAGTAATAGCCATCCTTTTTTTTTTTTTTTTGAGACAGAGTCTCACTCTGTCCCCCAGGCTGGAGTGCAGTGGTGCGATCTCGGCTCACTGCAAGCTCCGACCTTCCGGATTCACGCCATTCTCCTGCCTCAGCCTCCTGAGTAGCTGGGACTACAGGCGCCCGCCACCGCGCCTGGCTAATTTTTTTTGTGTGTGTTTTTAGTAGAGACGGGGTTTCACCATGATCTCGATCTCCTGACCTTGTGATTCGCCCGCCTCGGCCTCCCAAAGTGCTGGGATTACAGGCGTGAGCCACGGCACTCGGCCAGTAATAGCCATTCTAATTGGGATAAGATGATATCTCACTGTGGTTTTGATTTACATTTCCCTGATGATTAACGGTGTTGGGCATTTTTTCATATACCTGTTGGCTATTTGTATGTCTTCTTATTTTTCACTTTAAAAATTTTTTTTCCTTTTTTTGTCTTAGTTCATTTTCTGTTGCTTATAACACCGTTTGTATGTCTTCTTTTGAGAAATGTTTGACCATTTTAAAATCAGAGTATCTGTTTTTGCATTTTGCTATTGATTTGTTTGAGTGCCTTAAATATTCTGGTTATTAGCCTTTTATAGGAGAGATTGTTTGCAAATATTTTCTCCATTCTGTGGGTTGTCTTTTCACTTTGTTGACTGTTTCCTTTGCTGTGGCAGAAACTTTTTAGCTTGATATAATCCCGTTTGTCTATTTTTGCTTTAGTTGCCTGTGCTTTTGAGGTCTTATGCAAAAAATCTTTGCCCAGCCCAATGTCCTGGAGCATTTCTCCAATGTTTTCTTCTAGTAGTTTTATAGTTTCAGGTCTTACATTTTAGCCTTTAATCCATTTTGAGTTGACTTGTATACATGGCGAAAGATGGGGATCTAGCTTCATTCTTTTGCATGTGCCTTTCAGTTTTCCCAGCACCATTTATGAAAGAGACTGTCCTTTCCCCAAGGGATGTTCTTGCCACCTTTGTTGAAAATGATTTGGCTGCAAGTGTGTGGATTTATTCTGGGGTCTCTATTCTGTTTCATTGGTCTATTTCCTCATTTTCCCTTTTTCAGTTTTTCATAGCCCGATGAAGTAAATAGAGCATGAAAAATGATCCTCACTTTAGAGGTGAAAAAATCAAAAGGCAGAAATGATAAATAAATCACTTACACTCACATAATTGGTTGTTGCCATGGAAAGAGCCAGAACTCTTGCCTTCTGACTTCTTGGCTGTTGCTGCACTATGGTGCTCATGAATAAATTTACCTCATATAGAGTGTTGTAGAGATGGGAGCAAGAGTAATATGATTGCCATAGAGATCAGTATAGGAAAGGATGCCAATTTCATGATAGAGGGGAATGACTCAGAGAAAGCCTTTGGTTCACCTCTGAGGACAAGGCCTATTATCATAGATATATCCGATGTTCATGCAGGGGACATATTCCCACTAAAATTTGAATTTAAAAATCTCCAGGTCTTTCACAAGTAACCAAATAGCATCACATTTCGAGGGCAGAAGACAATAACAGCCATCATCAGGAACATCTGTGGAATGCTCAATCTGGACCAGGTGCTGCATTAAGAGCTTTGTATCCATCATGTCCTTTAATAACCACCCTGTAAGGAAGGTACTAGGACTGTCCTTGTTTTACAGCTGAGGAAATCGAAGCTTAAGTGGTTTGTCGAGGTCTTAAAACTAATAAACCACAGAGCTGAGAATGAACCCGAGCAGCCTGTCCCCAAAGCCCATGTGTTTCCACGACATTATTTCCAGCTCCTGCATATCAACTGTAATGTCTGTGAGGCAGAGGAATGGGGGTGGACCTGACCCTGAAGATTGAGTTCAGTGGTTAGATGGCGTCTGAGAAGGCAGACTCCAGAGGGGCAGCCTCAGTAAAAGGAGCCTGGAACCCACCAAGGCTTTTCTCCTGCGGCCTCTCCTGCAGTGCTGTGTCTCAAGAGACAAATCTGTTGGTAAAGAGCAGCCGAGTGTCAAGGAACAAAGCATGATTTTCTCACCTCTGTTTCCCTCTTGTTGTTCAGAAGTTTATTTCTGCTTGTCGGTTCCTTTTCAGAAGTGATTTTCTAGATCTTGATGTGGTCGCCAGTAGAATTAGGTGTCCATCTTCCTGAATTTTTAGCATGTTTTCTAACTTTAGAAGACTGCTTCTGAAGAGACAAATAAAATATTCCTTAGACATGGATGTGCAGAGGCTTCTCTCAGTGGAGTATGCTTTCTGTTCATCCCCACATCCTGCCTCAGTTCCTAAAGCATAGGTGAGAAGTGAAGCCAGCTGTTCTCCTGAGAACCCATCATTTGTTCTCTGGGGACCTGATTCATTCCTTGTGACTCTCAAAAATGCTATGCAGCAGCCCTTTGAAATGAAATGCTTTTCTATTGAACCAGAAAATAATCACATCCTCCCATTTACTCTTTAGGGTACAAATTGATCTGACTTGATTTGTCAGAGAGCCAGAACTGCAGGCAAATAGACGCCAGAGAAATCAACCGATCTTTTAAGCCAGCAGTAATTGTTCCTCCTGTCGGCTGGCTAAATGAGTTGTATCTGGAGGAGATGCTCAGAATGAATCAGAATGCTCGAGGTGACAGAAACACAGAGCATTCCAAAGTGGGCTGTAACAGAGTGTTTCTTCATGTCTTACAAGGGTTTGGTTTCATGTTTTTTCCCCTTTCCCTCTTATTCTGTCTCCTGGGGCTAGTGTTATCTGGCAGAGACCAAGCTGATGCATGTATATAATAGCAAGGAATAGTAGTTTGTGTGGGGATGAGGGAAGGTGAGTATTAGCATTTAACCCTAGAATATACTTACCTGTGTCTCAGTCACTAAACCCAGGAAGTTCCTATAGAATAGGCACCACCAAAGAGGCGGTAAAATCCCTTTGCTGGCGAGCTGTCCATCTTTTTTTTTTTTTTTTTTTCTTTTTTTTTTAGACAGAGTCTCACTCTGTTGCCTAGGTTGGAGTACAGTGGCACCCTCCCAAGTAGCTGGGATTACAGGCATGTCCTACCACGCCCAGCTAATTTGTGTATTTTTAGTAGAGATGGAGTTTCACCATGTTGGCCAGGCTGGTCTCAAACTCCTGACCAGTGATCCTCCTGCCTCGGCCTCCCAAAGTGGTGGGATTACAGGTGTGAGTCACTGTGCCTGGCCCCATTGTTTTTAAATTAAAAAAAAAAAAAAATGAAATAGTTTGAACATACAGGAAAACTGCAAAATATAATTTACACTCATGTACCGACTACCCAGAGTCATATTAGCATTGGTTCTCTTTTTTTTCTTCCTTTTTCCCTCTCTCGCTCTTTTCTTCCCTCCCTTCCTTCTTTTGAAACAAAATGTTGCAGTATAGCTAAATCTCCATTCTTTTATCACATTGTTTTATTTATTTATCTTCCTTTCCAGAGGGAGCTGATATCATAAGGTTAGAATTTATCTTTCTTGTTCATTAAAATTACCTTATATATATGCAGAAATAATATGCAGCACTCTTTGGGGGTAGGTTTTTAATATTAACCTATGTGGTATATTTTATATGTATTCTTTTACAACTTTTTTACATTTTTTGTTGGGATTTATCCATGCTGATACTAATAGGTCTAGTACATTTGTTTTAACTGCTGCATTGAATTGCTTTATATGACTAACCTCAACTTTATTTAACTTTACTCTGTTATGAACATGTTTTTTCCTACTATAAACAATGCTGCAATACTTGTGAGATCTCTTCAGGCCCAGGTGTAAGGTTTTTTTCTACAGGGTATATATTTAAGAGCGGAATTGCTGGGTTACAAGATTGGCTTTTCTTCAACTTTACTAGCTATTATCAAATTGTTAAACTGTGCACTTAAAAATAGTTTATACAGTATCCCCCTAAAGGATAGACCAAAAAGGAATAAGATGTAGGAATCGAATCAAAAAGATGTAACAAAAAAACTAGTTCAGTAAAGCACATTATGTTTGTTTTCTGTAACCTGGTCCATGATCTTTCTGGTTGTATTTCCTTTCTTGAAATAAGACTCTAATGCAATCTGTATCCTACGTGAGGTAAAATAGTGCCTGAACTACCATCTCTATACTATTCCACCATAAATAGACAAGGCAAGTAGCAGGGTAAGAGCTCCTAAGTTATCCTTCTGAGCTCCAGACTTTCATTCCATAACTTTATCTTCAGACTTTGTTGCAATATGTGCCCAGGTTGGGAAACTAGCTTCATTTTGTAATCACCCATAAAATCTGAAGAAAACCAGGTCTTAAAGGTGGAATGTACCAATCCCCTGGAGGATATCAGAGTATCTGGTGCAGGTCACAGAAACCTCTGACCATCAGAAATAGAAATGAAAAAAGATCTTTATTTCATGGTGTAACCAGCTTGTGAGTACACATTTGGACACACTCATTTTGATGCTTCCATTTACAGTGGTTCTAAACCCTATAGGCTTATGCTAAACTTCCACCACCTTCCCCTCAGAGGCATCCCCCCAGTTATTTCAAGGGGGTCCCCAAGGTGTTGGCTCATCACATGTGCTGAGAAACACGTTTGCTTGTGTGATGCCTTGGCTTCTTTGTCAGGGGACTGTACCCTGGGTTGGCCCTCAGTGAGAATGGGACTCCATTAGGCACATCCATATTCTTCCCTTCTTAGGAAGCCAGAGCTATCCGTATGCGTGGCAGGGTTGGGATAGGGTGAGAAGGGGAGCAGGACCTTTTCTCTAGCTCTCCTCTCGGGCTCTAAAGCAGCACACATGTACCCAGCTTTGCTCAAAGCCTCCCTTCTGCTTCTGCACAATTCCTCATGTTTTTGAGATTCAAAATTATTTTTTTGCCACAGGGTTGGAGTCGGGGTGGGGAAAATGTTACTCCATTCTCGCTATTGTCACCCTGTTTCCTGTCTCTCCTCCTAGGCACCGTGTCTCAGTACTCTCCCAACTTGGTCCCCAGGCAGTGAGCGCTTCATGGCCAGGGAGAGATAGGACTGAACCCTTGTACCTTCAAACATATCTAAATCCCTGTTGCAGTTCAGGTGAGACAGCCTGCTCAATAGAGTCACTAAAGACACAAAGAGGCCCTTTGGGGGACATTCATTATTTTCCTCCCATGGCAGATCAGCAACAAAAGCACATGAAGACACCAGCCTTGTTTTGAATGGAGAACAGATCTGTGCATGTAAAGAAGAAATAGCTTGTTTGGGGCTAAATCAAACCTCTGAACATTTCTTTTTCTTTTTTTTTTTTGACAGAGTTTCACTGTGTCACCCAAGCTGGAGTGCAGTGGTACAATCTTGGCTCACTGCAACCTCTGCCTCCCTGGCTCAAGTGATTCTCCCACCTCAGCCTTCTGAGTAGCTGGGATTACAGGCATGTGCCACCATGCCCGGCTGATTTTTTGGTATTTTAGTAGAGATGAGGTTTCACCATGTTGCCCGGGGTGGTCTCGAATTCCTGAGCTCAGGCAGTCTGCCCACCTTGTCCTCCCAAAATGCTGGGATTACAGGTGTGAGCCACTGTGTGCCCAGCCCTCTGAACATTTCTTAAAACATGGAATCATGGCTGGACGTGGTGGCTCACGCTTGTAATCCCAACACTTTGGGAGGCCAAAGCAGGAGGATTGCTGAGCCCAGGAGTTCAAGATCAGCTTGGGCAATACAGCGAAACCTTGTCTCTACAAAATAATAACAAAAAAAGTAGCCAGGCATGGTGGTGCACACTTGCAATCCCAGCTACTTGGGAGACTGAGGCAGGAGACTTGCTTGAACCTGGGAGGTCAGGACTGTAGTGAACCATGATTGTACCACTGCACTCCAGCCTGGGCAATATAGTGAGACTTCATCCCAAAACAGAAAACAAAAACACACAGGATCATGTTTGAAGAGATCTTAGGTGTTATCTAGTTCACCATCCTGTCTATCTTGATTATCTACTGTTTTGTTACAAACCACCCTGAAATTTAATGACTTAATAGTGATTCATTGTTTTTCACAGTTCTGTGGGTTGGCTGAATGGTTCCTCTGCTGTTTTCACCTGGGCTGACTTATGTGGCTGTGTTGAATTGGAGCTTCCAGGATGGCCTCGTTCATAGGTGTGGCAGATGGTATTGACTGTTGGCTGGGGTGCCTTGGTTCTCCTCTTAGCCTCTTATCCTCTGGAAGGCTTCCTTACATGGTGAGTCTCAGGGCAGCACTTAAAGAGGATGGAAGCTGCAAGGCTTTTGGAACTCATACAACCACATTCTTGTCACATTCAATTGGTCAAAACAAGTCAGAAGGCTGGCCCAGAGTCAAGATGGAGAAATAGACTCCACTTCTTGATGGGAGTTGTTGCAAAATATTGTGGCCACTCAATCCCAGCTATAGCATCTCTGATGGTTGTTCTAATTAAATAAGGCTAGTGAAGGACTTCTTTCTCTTTCTTGAGACAACTTGTTTCACGTAGACCACCCACAGTCTTTCCTTTTGGATGAACACCTCTTTGGTTCAAAATAAGCATCAGGTCTCACGCATCCTTATTCATTACTGGGGATATGAAACCTGGAGGAGATGAAAAGGAAATTGTACCTTTAGGACACACGCATGGAATAACTTATTTTTGTCTAAGTTACACTTGAGCTAGATGTGCCTGCTGGGGAGGTACCCTTGTTCTGGCTAAGCTGGGCCAGTGTAGAGCTGAGGGGCAATAAAACAAATGAGCTGATTGCACCTGTCTCTGGCGTAGATTTTAAGGGAGAAAGAGAAAGGGGGTCCTTGAGATTTCTGTGCTATTCAGCCTAGTTCACTAAAGCAGGATAACAGAGAAATTAGTTGGAGAGGAAGCCCTGGTCCAGAATAAAGGGTGCCCAGGGCTAAAAATCTCAGGAAATTTTGTGTTGTCGTAAGTATCTGGATGGCATGCAGATCCAGGGGAAGCAAGAGGATGCAAACATACTTTTGGTTTAGTGCTCTGTTACTCACAGTGTGTTCATTGGGTCACCAGGAGAATCTTGGGCCCACTGCATTTTAATAAGATCACCAAATAACTCATCTGCTCATTAAAATTTGAGACGCACTGACTTAGACAGCCTTCCCCCAGTGAGAGGACTCAGGTAAATCTGGCCTTAGTTCCAAAAAAGAACTAGGTTTGGTACCACTCAAGGTTTTCCGGGAACAGAGAGGACCCAGCCTTACTGTCTGTAGGTACCTGCAAACCGTGGCCCTTTTTTCTAAGCAGGGCTTTTAAGCTTTTTTTTTTTTTTTTTTTTTTACAGTTTTAGTGAGATATAATTCACATACCATGCAATTCACTATTTAAAAGTGTACAATTCAATGGTTTTAAAAAAATATTCACAGATATGTATAACCACCACAGTCAACTTTAGAACATTTTCATTATCTCGAGAAGAAATCCCATATTCTTTAGCTATCACCTACCTCCCCACTCTCCTATCCCTAATCTCCCCAGTTTTTAGTAGCCATTAATCTACTTTCTGTCTCCATATATTTCCCTAATCAGGATGTTCATGTGAATGGAATCATATAGTATGTGGTTCTTAACCATTTTTTTTGGGTAATGGACACCCATTGAAACTCCTGGAAGCCATAAACCTGCTCCCCAGAACACACATGACGAGTATATTCACCCAAAATTTCATGAATACTCTGAATGCTTAGTTTAGA
The DNA here is from genome assembly GCF_043159975.1 of Macaca nemestrina. Lineage (NCBI taxonomy): Eukaryota > Metazoa > Chordata > Mammalia > Primates > Cercopithecidae > Macaca > Macaca nemestrina. The sequence continues at coordinate 39,643,044 of NC_092137.1, forward strand.
GAGCTGAGCCTAGATTAAGAACTCATGCCCTGTGGCCAGTCAAAGCAGATAGTTGTAAGTGGGTCCAGATCTAATTGGAGCAACATTGACAGGGATGGGACTGCACAGGGATAGGTCGTACAAGGTCATCATCACTCCAAGGTGGAAAGTGACTAAAGCAAAGGACAGGCACCAAGTGTTTACAGAGCTAAAGGAACTGTGTTTGTAACACATAGTTTGCCAAGGAGGGGGAGATGGTGAACAGATGTGTCATTTGCAATTATTCCTAAAGATGTTAATTATGCAAATGGATCTCTGATTAGGGTTCTAAAAAAAGAACACTATATATTACAGGGTGTTGGATGTGTACAATCAAGCATGCTTGCTGACTGTTCCTCCAGGTAGTCACTGTTTGTGCCAGACTTACCACCTGCAGCTCTTGTTTTCAACGTGAACTGGAAAGGGGTTCTGAGGGCACTTTCCAACTACAGAATATTAAAGTTGGAAAGTGATATCTGAGATCATGGAGTACAGCTCTGTCTCTGTTCAGAGGCAGGAACTGAGATCCAGAGAAATTATGTGACTTGTCACTAGCAGAGCAAGGATAAGAGCCTATGTCTTTTATATCATCGATTCCCTTTCCCTTGCCTTATTGCTTCAAACAGGACATAAGTCAACTCTCAATTTTCTAGTCAGGGTCTATCTTAAATCTATGTGGAGCGAAGGCCAAGGGAATGATGTGAACAAAATATTTCTCTCACCTACTCAGCAAGTGCATGTGAGTATGTATGTTTGTAGGGGAAGGAAGAGGGGGAGTAAGTGACTGGGATAACGCAAAGACTATATTTTATTTATTTATTTATTTGTTTATTTTTGAGATAGAGTCACGCTCTGTCGCCCAGGCTAAAGTGCAATGGCGTGATCTTGGCTCACTACAACCTCCACCTCCCAGGTCCAAGCAATTCTCCTACCTCAGCCTCCTGAGTAGGTGGGATTACGGGTGCCTGCCACCAAGCCCAGCTGATTTTTGTATTTTTAGTACAGATAGGGTTTCACCATGTTGGCCAGCGTGGTCTTGAACTCCTGACCTCAGGTGATCCTCCCGCCTTGGCCTCCCAAAGTGCTGGGATTGCAGGTGTGAGCCACTGCGCCTGGCCAAAATTTTAGACCATGCTATTGGTCATCTGTGACTATTGAAATTAAATTTAATAAAAATGAAATAAAATTTAAAAATCAGTTCCTCAGTTGCAGTCACATTTCAAATGCGCAGTAGCTACTTGTGGCTAGTGGCTATCATATTGGATCATACAGAACATTTTCATCACTGTAAAGTCCTATTAGACAGGGATTTCTAGAATTTAGAGCCAGATTTTCTGAGTCTGAATCCCAGTCCCAGCACTTATGGTAAAAGCTTGCCTGAGTTATTTAATGTTCCCAAGCCTCAGTTTCTTCATCTGTAAAATGGTATCTGCCTCAGTGGTTTGCTATGAAAATTATGAATGTAAATAAGAAAACATGTATCCAGCTCTTAGCAAAAGAACCTTATGCTTACTAAGCACTAAATAAATGATCGTCAGTAAGTAGCCTAGCTTCATGCTTAGACTGTGCAGTTGGCCGGGCATGGTGGCTCATGCCTGTAATCCCAGCACTTTGGGAGGGTGAGGCAGGTGGATCACTTGAGGTCAGGAGTTTGAGACCAGCCTGGTCAACATGGCAAAAGCCCATCTCTACTAAAAATACAAAAATTAACTGGGCGTGGTAGCGCACACCTATAATCCCTGCTACTCGGAAGACTGAGGCAGCAGAATCGGTTGAACCTGGGAGACAGAGATTGCAGTGAGTCGAGATTGTGCCACTGCATTCCAGCCTGGGTGACAGGGCGAGACTCCATCTCAAAAAAAAAAAAAAAGAAAAAGAAAAAGAAAGAAAGACAAAAGACCGTGCAGTTTCTTCTAATTGGAATGATGCAACTTTTTCTCTGGAAGAGTAAGAAGTTACTTGCCCGGGGCACTGGGACTCCAGGAAGGCTAAGTCATGGTTGGGTTACAGTGGAAGGAGGCTGGGGCCATGGGGAAGGAGGTGGGAAGAGACTGGGGTGGAGGGAGGATGATCAGAGTCCTGGAGACCAAGAAGATAAAGTGGCCTGAGTTGTGAGAAGTGACAGAGAGCTGTGAAGATCACTCTATCTCACAAGTGTGTCAAGAGCCGGCCAGACAAATGCCTGTGTGGTGAAGACCTCAGTCTATCAGTCTGCGTTGCCCTGGAGAACGCCTCACCGCCTCCAGTCCACTGTATTAACTGCTTGTCTGCTTGTCCACCAGAGGGAGGCAAGGGGAAGGAGAGAAAGGAATCTTAAAAGCTCAGCTGGTTCTTTGTTGGCAACTCTGGTCAAGGTTTGTTGGGAGGGAAGCTGAAGTTCCTGATGAGATGAGACTGCCTTTCACACAAGCTCCCAGGTCTCAGCTGTGTTTTCCTGGAACCCGTTACCTCAGTAGAGAGGACCCTTCCAAAATGCTGTGTGTTCTTAAAAGAGTCATACTTCATGGCCTCTCAGGGGGGCTAGGACAATTTTCACACCTGGCTAAAAGCTGTGCCAGCCCTCAGCAACCCCAAAGCCCAGGTTCACACGCACAGAACACAGAGGGTGCGAGTGGAGAGTGGTGGCCGTCACCCCGGTGATTTAGCCGCATGACTGGCTGCTCTGCAGCGTCATTTGCTCTGCCAGGGCTCATAAAGCATTGTGTGCGGCATTGGGAGGAGATATTAAAAAAACCATTCGGCTGGGCGCGGTGGCTCACGCCTGTAATCCCAGCACTTTGGGAGGCTAAGGTGGGCGGATCACGAGGTCAGGAGATCAAGACCATCCTGGCTAACACGGTGAAACCCCGTCTCTACTAAAAATACAAAAAATTAGCTGGGCGTGGTGGCGGCCGCCTGTAGTCCCAGCTACTCGGGAGGCTGAGGCAGGATAATGGCGTGAACCCGGGAGGTGGAGCTTGTGGTGAGCAGAGATTGTGCCACTGCACTCCAGCCTGGGCGACAGAGCGAGACTCTGTCTCCAAAAACACAAAACAAAACAAAAAATCATTCATTTTGCCCTTAGGAAAATTTTCAAGTAATTCCGGAGCTACTGAGCCAAGGGACAAAGGGAGCTTAGTGTGATAGAGGGGAAAGAATACTACAAATGGAAATGTATTTTTTAAAAAAATAGAGACAGGGTCTTGCTCTGTTGCCCAGGCTGGAGTGCAATGGCACAATCATAGCTCGCTGCAGCCTTGAACTCCTGGGTTCAACTCATCCTCCCACCTCATTCTCCTGAGTACCTAGGATTATAGGAAAGTGCCACTGTGCCCAGCTAATTAAAAAAAATTTTTTTTTTATAGAGATGGTGGGGCCGGGGGTATCCCTATGTTGCTCAGGCTCGTCTTGAATTCCTGGCCTCAAGCAAGCCTTTCACCTCAGCCTCCCAAAGTGCTGGGATTACAGACATGACTGTGCTCGGTCTGGAAATATATTATATTCCTTAGTCTGTCATTAATTAGCAGTGTGACTTTGGGGCAGTTGCTGCAATTTTTTGGTCTCCTCATTCTCATAAGGGATAAATTTAAGCTGATGGACTAGGGGATTTTAATGTTTTCCTCCATTTCTAGAATTCTGAGATTGCAGTTCCCATGTAGGGAAGTGATTATGCCACAGAGGAAGATTCTTTCATTAGAGTTGTCAAATGAAAGTGTAAGATGACCAGTTTAATTGGATTTGAGGAAAACAGTAATTTTTTTTAGTGTGAGTATATCCCATGCATTATTAGGGATATGCTTACACTACAAGATGATTTGTTGTTTATGTGAGATCCAAATTTAACTGAGCATTCTGTATTTTTTCTGGCAACCCCTGCCTTCCACCAAACATGTCTGCCCCACAGACATTCCTGCTTCTCTCCATCTTCTCACTGGCATGTCCTGATAGAAAGGAGCTGACTAATCTGGTTGGCCAGAATTTGTAACATTCCTTGGCCGCATTTGATTGACAGGGAGAACTGTGTCTACGGCAGAGCACTTGGCTTCCCCATTGAGCTTTACTGCCTGGACACAGGAACCATGTGCTCTTTTTCCCCTCCCTCTGTCTTGGGAGAGCCCCCAGAACATGGATACCCACGGGAAAGAGGTGGGAACTCCTGCCTTTGTCCTGACCCTGCGGCCCTCATTCATTCCAATGGTCAAGTGAATGGACTTGCAGTTAGCTCCGCAGGCCCATTGATCATAGGCATGCCAGAACGCTTAGGTCCCAAGGCAGAGATTTGGAATGGGAGCAGAGGCACCATTTATCCTAACATTTAATCTTGTATTCTATAGTGTAGCTTATACCAGTGAACACTGGATTTGGAGGCTTATAGGATGTTTGCTGGCCTAGTCATAAACTGACTTTTGGTTCCCGCTGGGCTGGTGGATTTCCATGTTTTCCCATTTGACCTAGAAGGGAAGAGCTTTGATACTTAGGTCCCAAGCCTCTTATATTATTGCTTTCTCTACAAATCAGACTCATTGGCCCATCTTGATTCAGCCTCACTGATTGCAAAAAATAAAAAGAAAAAGTGGATGGCATGTGAAATCATTAGAATGAATGGAGTAGGAGGACGGGATCAACTATAGGTCATCTTGGGACGACCTCTTACTTTTAGGAATGATCTTATAGCTTTATGTTGTAAATAACTGCTTGCTGTAAGAAAAATGATGGGGGGAGACTTAGTCTTATTATGCAGCATTTCCAGTTACAGACTTTAACAATGAGATGCTTATCAGAAGATACTGCTGGAGATCTTTTGCCAGTGGATGCTATCATCATAGTCACTGGGATTTTCATAGCTCAGGCCCTTATTTCTTGCCTGGACCTTGGCTGCATGCAGCATTGTAACTCCATGCCTCCTGTACTTGGCTTTCCTAAACGCAGAACTGATTATGACTAAAAAAGCTTACCCTTTCCTACAGAAGCAAGTCCAGACCCCATAGCATGGCACAAAAGCATTCCCAGGCTGCTTTGACATTTCCCACATTGCCACTTTTCTCCCACTACCAGACTCCCAGCTCCTGGGCACACTATGTATTCCCAGATAACCTTTAAGTGATCACCCAAATATTCTCCTTCATATTTCCAAGACCTTGTTCATGCTGGTCCTTTTGTTTCTAATGCCCTACCTCTTGTCTTTCTGGCAAACATTTTCTTTTCTTTTCTTTTCTTTTTTTGAGATGGAGTTTCACTCTTTTTGCCCAGGCTGGAGTACAATAGCGTGATCATGGCTCACCGCAAACTCCGCCTCCCGGGTTCCAGCGATTCTCCTGCCTCAGCCTTCCGAGTAGCTGGGATTACAGGCGTGCAACACCATGCCTGGCTAAGTTTTGTATTTTTAGTAAAGATGGGGTTTCTCCATGCTGGTCAGGCTGGTCTCGAACTCCCAACCTCAGACGATCCATCCACCTTGGCCTTCTAAAGTGTTGGGAGTTACAGGCGTGAGCTACCGCGCCAGCCAAACATTTTCTTTTGAGTGTTAATTCAAGTGTCAGCTCTCCAAAGACTTGTTGAATTCCTCTCTCCCTGGCAGAATTCCTGTCCCCCTCCTCTGTGTGCTCAGACTCCACCATCTTGCATGGTGATAATTGGGCCAGGTATCTATTTCTCCCATGGGTCTAAGAGCTCCGTGAGGGCAAACAGCTTGTCTCATTCATGTTTGCATCTCCTCTTCAATATCACAGGCTTCTCCTTTTCCTCTATCACAGACCCTGGCACAGCAGGGTCATTCAATAAGTGATTGTTGCATAAATGAAGACCTCAGAATATGGTCCAGATATCTCATATTTAAGTTGTTTTAATTAGGTGGTGTGTGTGAATTGTCAGACCAAATAAATCTTCAGGGTGGAAATGATTGAATTGAAATATTAGTGTAGGAACATACTGCAGCTCATAAAAACCAAATAGATACTGTAATTTAAAGAGTAGGATATTAAATCTTTATCTCAAAGCACAAATCAGAATAGTGCCACAGCATGAAACATTTGTAATAGGCTAACATTAGCATTTAGTATTAGCACGCAGTAATCCTTCCTTCTTTGGAGTAGAGAATGCCTTTTTGGTATCAAACAACATCTCATCAACATATGCATTATGATTTATGGGAGGGATTTTTTTTCCTTGTTATGTAAAATTCTTCGGATCAGCAAAATATCTCTGTTGGCAAGTACTTTGTGAGAGGCTGTGAGACTGATCACAGGGATAAAAAGTATTTGTTTGGTACTTTGCCTAAATGAAATCTGGAGTGACAGCTCTTCTAACATTTTATTTCCTTCAATACACATTGGGCATAAATGCAGCTCTCAAAGTCTAAGGACCTTAAAGGCAAAACCACAAAGCTGGAAGCACTCTAGTGAAGGAGCACTAGACTTGGAGTCAAGATTTTAGTCCCAATTTTGTTACTAACCAGCTGTGTGATCCTGAGGAAGTCCCATAACCTCTGAGAGCCTCTGGTTTCTCCATCTTTACTTCGAGTGTTGTAGTGTATGATCTCTGAAGGTATTTGCTCCATCACTTTGATTCCACATGCTCATCTGCAGAGACAGATTTACTGTGACTTTCATGAAGCGGAAGCTTCAGGGCTCTTTACTTGCTCAGCTCCTTCCAAAAGCCCCGCGAGAGGCCCCATCAATGGCTTTTACATGGTCACATATTTTTGCAAAGTTTCAAAAGTAAGATTTTTTTACTGAAATTGGTTAAGACAGCTGTCTCTTTTTACTCCCTCCTCCTCATTACAAATCTTCAGGTGCAGGTGGGCCTGAAAGTGACAGCAGGCATTTTTGGAATGGAGTTGGGGCTATGTCGATTTTGGAAGGGAAACTGAGTTGGGGATGTGTTGATTTGGGGTTGGTGGGTATATCTTTTGTAGTTTATAGCTACTCTGTATACAGTTACACTGTTACTAGCCATCCTAGTATAGGTATGGCTTCCAGGAATACTTCTACCGCCCACTGTGCAGGTTCCCCCAGCACTGTGGCATGAAGGTGCAGGGTATTATGGGAGTAGGTACTTGTCCTACAATACCTGGCACTAGAAGCATGTGGGGAGTGGAAAAGAAACAAGATTTGAAATGGACAGAGCCAGAAGCAAAGCTGTGGAAAATTCTCCCAATCATCAGACATACAAAATTGGTAAATGGATGACTCAGTTCACAATGATAACTAAACAAAATGAAAATATTCTTCTGTCAGGAATATATGCAGTAATGCAACATGCACAATTATGAATACATTCTTAATTTTTTTGATGGTAATTGCTCAGAATAGAATCCACCAGAATTCTTGTGTTTGTAAGGACAAAAATCTTTAATAATATGATGAAAAGTCAGTCTGTGTGTGCTGTTTCAGGTTTTATGTATCTCAAAATGTCTTAGTATATTTGATGCATCTTCTCTTGACAAATTCTGGTGGTTTTAGATGAAATGGCATGCAATTTTGACACAATGGAACAGGAAGTCCTGAAGAAACAAGGGTTCTAGAGACAGAACTCCCATGTTCATCAGTATGGTAGCAATAGATGTAGTATAAGGGTAATTTGATCCTACTATGATGTAGCTCAATATATTTGTATTATATTGTATAATATAATTGTATAAATATATTATATTTGCAATTTTAAAATGTGTCTCTTTTCTTTTTTTTTTTTTTTGAGATGGAGTCTCACTCTGTCACCCAGGCTGGAGTGCAGTGGTGCGATCTCAGCTCACTGCAACCTCTGCCACCTGGGTTTAAGTGATTCTTCTGCCTCAGCATCCCATGTAGCTGGGATTACAGGTGCCTGCCACCACGCCTGGCTAATCTTTATAGTTTTCGTAGAGACAGGGATTCACAATGTTGGTCAGGCTAGTCTTGAACTCCTGACCTCATGATCCACCCACCTCAGCCTCCCAAAGTGCTGGGATTATAGGCGTGAGCCACCGCGCCCAGCCTAAAATGTGTTTTACTTGTTCTTGTTTGTGCCTTAATTTCAGATGAATTTTGTTTTTATTTTCAGAGTGGTTGATCATACTATAAAACTTAAATGTGAAGGGAAGGCTGGAACATACTGGAAACTGAAGACCTGACAAAAAGAAGGAACTTTTAGGGACAAGCAGAAACTTCAAAATGTTGAGAACTCTCTTGTATCATAATAGAAGATAAAAACTCTGATGGTCACACTCATAAAGACAACAAACAAACAAAAACCCAGAATCACAAAAGCAAAGAAAATGTAGGTAAAACAATAACAGAAGAGGTAAAGAAATTTATGTGAATTGGGATACTCTGGGGCACGGAACAGAAGAGGAGAAGAAACATGAAAGTAATGCTCTGCACAAGGATGTCTGAGTGTCCTTGATTCCAAGGGCATTTAAAATTAGCCACTGGATGAGAACCATGAAATGCCATTACTCTTGCAGCTCCCATGAAAGACACTGGATGGAGCTTATCCTGACTGGACCAAACTCTAAAAAATTTTACATGATATTGTAATGAGTTGAAAGTTGAACAAAAAAACAACGCTTTTCTAGATTACCAAGAATAAAACACAAATTTCTGGCTGACTGAATTAATTCTCATCTCTCTATAGAAAGATCATATAATTTTTTTTTATCATGCAAAGAGATAGCTAAAAACTTAGGAAAATATAGAAGTGTGTTAGGCAGCTCATGAGTAAATGGGTTTTTTCCTTTTTTCCTCTGGCATTTTGTGATGTTTGCGGTACTTTTCGGCTTTTAAAAATTCGTATTTAATCAGGATTTATTACTTCATTGTAAGTAAATATTAAATTTATACTCAATCTTTGTTTGTAATTTTGTATATTTTTTGGTAAAAAGAACTCCCCAGATTATATAAGCTTTAGGCCCCACAAAATCTAGACCTGTTGCTGTATCCTTCTAGAGCAGTGTTTCTCAAACTTCAATGTGCATTTGAATCTCCTGGGGCTCCTGTTAAAATATAGCTTCTGAGATGATGCATTTCTAACAAACTCCCAGGGCTGACACTGCCCATCTGGGGATCACACTTTGAGAATCAAAGCTCTAGAACAATGGTTCTTACCTGGCTGTGCATTGGGATCACTTATAGTGCTTTTGGAAAATACATTGTGTCCAGGTCCCACCCCGTTCTCAGTAGGCTTGGAATGGGGTCCTACACTTTTTTTTTTAACTCCACAGTTCGGGAAAGAAGAACTTTCATATATTGTTGGTGGGAGTACAAATTGATACAGCCAATTTTCAGCTTGATTTGGCAATATCTTCCTTGGAGAAATCAAAGGCAGTTGGCAAGGCAATCTGAAAAAGGCATTTACTGATTCCCACCCCATGGTCACAAAGCAGATATAGAAGAATGGGCTTTGGCTGAAATATATGATGGGCACAGGTATATTCTCTATAATCTAGTAGTTCCAATTCTAAAAATGTATCCTAGTAGCATTATACATATCAAGACTATATATAAAGTTGTTCAATTCCATATTACTTATAGTAGGGGAAGACTGAAAGCAGTCTACATGCCCATCAATGGATTATTCAAATTATGGAACACTTTTCCAATGACATAACAATAGCTAATCTTAGTTAAGCAATTATTATGTTATGTAAGGTAGACATTGTTCTACCTTATTTATAAGTATTAACTAAATTAGTTCTTATAACTATCGTATTTCCATTTTACAAATGGCCTAATTTATATTATTGGCATGGGAAGATGTCCAAGGATATAATAAGCAAAAAGCAAGTAGCAGAACATTATGTATGATATATTATGCATCACCATTATAATACACTAAAAGGTAATTCACTTGAATCTGATGCGCACTCCCCGGTAGGTAACAGCTGATCTAGTATAAAAATGAAAGAACATTCTGTTACCTCAAACAAGCTGTCTTCATGCAATTTAGTTGACTGGTAGCACTTTCAGAAGAAGACAGAGTAAAAATGGTTGGGTCAATTTGGTGGTGTAGAGTATTCTATCGATCAGTGGTCAAAAGAGTAGTCATTCTGAGTGATCTTTAACATTAGGGTTGATGGAAGAAATGACCCGTAGATGTCCCTACATCTCATTTCTCTTAGGACACACACTTGGGAGAAATCGTCCAGTGCACTTTGTCCAGGCCTTTCACTTGTACCAACTACTTTGCATTATGCTGTTTTCACTTGAGTGGTTGCGCCTTTTAGTCCACAGCAAAGTTTTTTTTTTAATGTATATTTTTTCCCAACACTTTATTATGGGAATTTTCAAACACACAGAAAAGATAAAAGAAATTTACAGAGAATACTCATGTATCTATCAGTTAGATTCTACAGTTAACATTTCACTATACTAGTTTTTTTTTGCGTATCTATTTATCTCCCTGTGCATCCATTGATCCACTTCATCTTTAGGATGCATTTCAAAGCAAGTTGCTGACATCAGTACACTTCCACCTCAATACTTTAGTATGTGCATCAATAACCCTAGTTTAATATTTGTTTATTCTTTTTCTTTCCTTTTGAAGTAAAATTTATACACAAGGAAATGCACATATCTTAAACTTCCATCAAGAAAGAACATTACCATATCTGAGAGTATCCTCATGCTCCTCCGCTGGGGTACTCCCTGCCTCTCCACACCAATCCCCCCAGGTAACAACTGTTCTGATATCCCCCTTACCATACATACCTGCTCTAGAACATCATATAAATGGAATGATACAATATGTCTTTTGTATAAGCTTTATTCCACTCAGCATAATGTTTTTGCCATTCACCCACATTATTGATCATATTAGTACCTTGCTCCTTCTTCTTATTGAGTAGTATTAGATTGTATAAACATAGCAGAGTCTATTTTCCTATTTTGATGGATATGTTGGCTTGTTCTGATTTTTGCTTATTATGAATAAAACTTCTGAGTATTCTTGTACAAGTATTTTTATGGGCATACATTTTCATTTCTCTTGGCAAAATACCTAGGAATGGAATTGCTGGGTCATAGGGTATACTTTTAGGTTTGTAAGAAACTGTCAGATCTCTTCCCAAAGTGGTTGTAACATTTTACACTCCTACTAACAGTGCATGGGAAGCCAGTTTCTCTACATCCTCTCCAACATTTGGTGCTGTCAATCTTTAGCCATTTTTATGGTTGTGTAGTGTTATCTCATTGCAGTTTTAATTTGCAGATCCCTGAATGTGTGTAGGTGTATATATGTGTGTATTATATAATATATATTATTGTTTCTTTCATTTATTTTGAAGTAATTTCAAAGTTTCCAGAATAATACCAAGAACTCCTGTACTCCCTTCACCAGATTATCCAATTGTAATGTTTTATTGCATTTGCTCCATTGCCCGTTCTCTCTCTACTTATACCTGCGTTCGTGTTTTTCTGAACCGTTAGAGATGAAGGTGAAAAAAGATGCGTTATCACCACCCTCCCATTCTAGTATGCATTTTCCCCAAATAAAGACATTTTTCTATAGAATCAGCATATGATCCTTCATATCAGGTTATCAACAGTAGTATAATACTGTCCAGTCTACAGACCCCATTCAAATTGTGCCAATGAGCCCCCAAATCTCTGCTTTTTCTTTGTGTTCCAGGATATTATCCATGAGCCTATGTTTCATTTAATTGTCATGTTTCTTTGAATTCCTTCAAACTGCTACAGCTTCTGTGTCTATGCCTGTCTTCCATGCGCTTGACAGCTTTGAAGAGTACAGGTCCTTCATTCAGTTGAATGACCTCCAAGCCGGGTCCACCAGATGTTTCATCACGGTTTCACTGAGGTTATACATTCTGGGCAGTAATTCTACAGAAATGCTGCTTTGTTTTTCTCAGTGCCTCACACCCAGTGGCACATGGCACCTCTTCCATCACCACTGGTGATGCTCACCTCGATTGCTTGACCATGTTTTCTGCCAGCTCCCTCCTCCTTAGATTCAACATTTTGCCTTTTGCAACTTATTTGTGTTTTGTGGGAACATATTTTCATTTCTGAAATTAGTCAATATCCTGTTCCTTATCAAACTTCCAACTCTGGTCTTAGCATCCATTGACTGAATCAACTGCCTTTATGTAAGTTTCCACATGATGAGTGTCTATTTCCATCACTGGTTCTATTTTTATGAGTTGGTATTTTACTATAAGAAATAGCATATTATTTTCCATGCTTAAACTACTGCCAGTTTGACCCTTTCAAGCTGGTTCTTGTGTCCTTTTGACATATCCCTGTTGTTCATTGAGCATTTCCTTATTTTCTGGCATAAGAAGATGTTCCAAGTGCAACTTGTATATTACCTGTTTCAGCCCTGGAATCAGTCATTTTTCTAAGGATCCTTGGTTTCTTTTAATAAAGGATACTATTTAGAAGCCAAGATCTGGCTAATCAGTATGTTAATTGCTGCTGGGGTATCATGGCTTTTAGGCCTATTCAGTGCACAGAGCTAGGAAAAAAACAAATTTTTCATGTCTGTCTAGTTACATATGTATGTATTTATACAGCTATATGATTTCTATATCAATCTCTGTGTATGTTATACATACATATAATAAAAGCATAAGTCCATACCAATACCCCTATTTTGATCCAACCCCTCAGGATTATTTTCTAGATTTCCCCTTCTAGTATTTATAAATATCAACTTTAGTAATGAGGATTTGGCTCCTACTATCTTCAATATAGTTACTTATTTACTTAATCTCCCAACTACATTGCTGTCTCTTCTGCCTACCACCTCCACATCTTACCTCCTTCCTAACCTAGGTCTCACTGGCTCCTGCCCTGCATCCTTGGTTTTTGAGTTGCCTGTCCATGCCTCATCACAGCTCTCTAACCCCCTCACCTCCTTGTGATTTCAGCTACTGTGCTGACTTTTCCACACTGGGAAGGAAAATGAAGGGACAATGTAGCAGGTTTCAGTGGTAAAACAAACAAACAACAAAAAATTGAACAAAACCAACCCTTCATATCTATTTGGGGTAGTTCTGTTTCCCAGCTCCCATTCTTGAATTTTTTTTTTTTTTCAAAGAAAAGCACTCAGTCTTTAAAAAAACACACACAAAAAAACCCCCCAAAACACGGGAAAGATCAAGTGTAGTAAGTTACAATTTTATTTAAGGTCCCCAGTAAAAAGGCTTTTTAAAAAGGTTATCAGAATTATAACCTATTCCTGCTGTGCAATCAGCTGAACCCCATCACAACTCTGCCCAGCAGGAGCTAATGCTACACTATCAAGTGAACATGCTTATGGCCTGCAAAGGGGTTAATTAACAATAAGGAGTTTTAGCAGAAGCCTCCATTTGCACAAGTGTTGGCTGTCCTTTGATGGGCACAGTGGGTGAGGATCCCAGCCACCCGCACCAGTCCTGTAACCTTGTTGTTCACAAGGCCTCAGCTGTGGCAAGCCTGCAGGCACCAACGTCAAGTTTTCAGCATGAACTGGAGCTTCATGGGGGCTTTCTCATCAGAGCCTTTGCCTATTGCCTTAGGGGAGAAGCACTGCAATCATTAGTTTCACGTTCCTTAAATCAGAGAAATGATCTGGCTTTTGGAAACAATCTAACAGCACTTTCTGGAAATTGGGGATGGTAGACACACCGTGAGAGCACCAGGCAGCTCTTTCATTTCTTGCTTGGCATGGACTCACTCCCCTCACTGCATTCCCTGCACTAACCAGAAAGCACAAATTCTTGGCTTAGCGTAGATGAGATTGCACAGATCTGGGGCACCCTTGAGGTCTGCCTTTTTCTCTGGTCACACACTCCCCAGTCACCAGGGAACTCACTTAATCATCTTTGAAATAAACCTCATTTGCAGGTGTAAGGTGGCCCATGACCTATGATAGGGAAGTAAATTTGCCTCAATACATGTGCTAGCTCTGATTGTGAGTGGAAGCCTGAGAAAGCTGTGTGGGAAAGGACTTTGAAGCCTCATCTGGGCATGATAGGGAAGAGTGCTGTAATTGATTAGTGGTATCTGCCATGAGCATGGAAGGGAGGATTGGGACAACATACAACACATTTGCCATCCCTATCCTAGGATTTAACTCCATCTTCCAGCAGAAGATTACTAAGGCAGTTTTGCCTGAGATATTTAGTAATTATCTTAATTTCAAGGCTGTCTGGTGATATCTCATGTTTGTTATCCTTACTTATATCACTAAGATTTTGGCACTTGTGTGTTCCCTGACTAATGATAAGAAAAGAAAGTGAGATAAATGAATATTTATTAAGCACCTACTAATTGTCAGTTATTCTTTTAGGAGCTTTAAAAAATGTATCTCATCAAATATTCAAAATAAACCTATAAAATCAGAATACTACTCCTCTTTTTAAAAAAGAAATGAAGGCTCAGAGAAGTAAAATATTTGCTTAAACCATAATAGAAAATTTCAAATCCAAGGATAATACTCATTCTGATATACTTGGGCAGTGGGTCTCAATCTTGGGAAGATTAAAAAAATTTTAAAGTACAGATGACTACATTTCATCATAGATAATTACATCAGAATCTCCAGGAAAGGGAAGCTTAGGCATAAGAATGATGTTAAAAATTCCCCAGTTGATTCTTACCTGCAGCCAGGTGCAAGAACCACACACCAAGGGGGTAGTGAGCAAGATAAATCACCTTTATAGAATGTCTACACTGAGGCTAGTTTTCCTTTTCCCCCTATATTCTATCTAATTTAATTTTTACACAATTCCTTAAAGCTTCATTTTACCTATGAGGGAAAGTTGAGGCTCAGAAAACCTCAGTACATTTCTGAAGATCATGCAGTAAAACTGGAATTTGAATGCAAATCTGTTTGGTTTCAAAGCACTTGCTCTTTCCACGTCTCCATGCTTCTTCCATTAGGTTTCTGAACCCAGGCTCCATCCTTAACCTTAGTGTTGAGCAGTTCTGGATTCCACCTGGCTTCCGAATCTGACCCCAACCCATCATTCTAGCTTGGGCTGGAAGCATCATCTGTAGTCTCAGTATTTAGTTTTGTGGGAGAAAAAAATGTAACAAGTGCTTGTTTAAGCTACTACCATTTATGCTGTGGAATTTGGGCAGCTCAGCATGAGGCTGTTTCTAGAGCTAGGGGTCCTGAACAAACGGTGTGACCTTGTCTCTGAAGGATGTTTGTGTTTAGACCACAGGAGTTTGGAGTTTTTTCTTTGGTCCCCAGGCAGTTCAAAGCAGTACAAAGGAGTTGTGGGGTCCAGAGTTCCCGATCCTGTGGGTTGTGGGCACCTGTGTTCCTGCTTTGGCCATCATGGTACCACACTGACTTTAGCTCCTGTGGTCAGAATCATGGTTGTCCATGAGATAACTAAGCAAACTAACAGAACCTCAGAGTTGGAATGGATCACCAACTCAATCTAGTTGCAACCCCTGCCTAGGGCAAAAATGCCCACTCTAGCATCATTGTCAGAAAGGGAATTCAAACTCTGTTTAAATGCTTCCCAGGAGGCTGAGGCTGGCACGTCACGAGGTCAAGAGATCGAGACCATCCTGGCCAACCAACATGGTGAAACCCCATCTCTACTAAAAATACAAAAATTAGCTGGGTGTAGTAGTGCACGCCTGTAGTCCCAGCTACTCAGGAGGCTGAAGCAAGAGAATCGCTTGAACCCAGGAGGTGAAACTTGCAGTGAACTGAGATCACGCCACTGCACTCTAGCCCGGGTGACAGAGTGAGACTCCGTCTCAAAAAAAAAAAAAAAGCTTCCCAGGGATGAAAATGCATGATCTCTGCATTAATTGGCACATTGCTGGGCAGCCCTTGCAGCACAGAAGCTGATTTAAAATTCAGCTTATATATTGCTCCCTATAATTTTCAAGTTCCTTGGTTGGTTGATTTTCCTCAGTCTTATCAAAGACTGGTTTCTACAAGGCTGATCCATCAACCAAGTCATTTATGCAAGTCAGAGAGGCCTAAGCAAGGCTAGTTTCAGGCAAAATTATTAACAAGGTCTCCCGTGGACTTTATTTTCAGTACCCTTAATCATGCTACTTTCCTTTAGGGACAGCTGCTTCTCACTCCCTCCAGCAAATCTTGCTGTCAGAAAAAGTTTGGAAACTCAGCCACTATCAGCTATAAATGACTGATAAAGCGTGATTACCCGCCTCCAAGAGCAATTACACTTTATTAAGGAGGAGACCTTGAAAGGTTTAGCATAAAGGAACAAATTTGAAATGAATTGTAGTCATCAGGCAGTTTGAGGGAGGGTAGGGAGGGGTAAGGTAACATAACTTCCCAGTGCTTCTTACATCACCTCATGTAGAGACATCTGACACACCTCATGTAGGGACATCTGGTCACATGTCCCCACCTTGGGGCCGCTGCCTGGTCGGAGGCTGCTTCTGTCCTAACTGAACACTGGTGGTCTCATGCAAAGTTGGAGCGGAGCCTAAGGAGGTTAGATCGCTGAGTTTTATGAGGTCTAAGTGCAATAGAAAATGGCTTGTTTGCTAAAATTAAAGCCCTGTAGGATTTGAATGGCCACCCTGGGTTTGACTGATAATCTGTTTTAATTTTCTTCTCAAAGATGACACCTCCAACAGTGCAGTCTCCACTAGGCTGTTCCCGCTGCCAAAACAGGAGTCCGTGATCATTGGAGGGAAGTTTTCCTCAGAACAAACAGCTATGTTTGTTAATGCAGGGCATAGACATTCCTTGAAAGGCTTTTTGTTCAAAACAGACAAGGTCCCAGCCCGCCTTCCTTTAAGAGATGAAAATATCACAGCCTGCGGTGGTTGAGGGCGCTGCAGAAACCAAACTTCTCAGCCCTGAGGTGCAGGGATGGCGTGTGTGTTTTATATATTATTTACTGAGAAACCTGTCCAAACACTGCATTTTAGGAACTGCTAAGAAACACTGATGAAAATGTGAGCACTGGAGGCACAAAAGAACCTTTGAAACTAGGACACACTTTCCTCAGAGCCTACCTGGACTCTGTGAGTGAGGCAGTTTGCATGCACCATCCTCTCCTCATCCCAAATCAATTTTTCAGCTTGGTTTAGACTCTGGGAAGCGGTGAAATTGGGGCTTTCAAATGAGACTCTCAGTCCAGATGTGTCCATAATAGAAACCACTGGGCAGTAGGGCGTAATTAACAATCTCTCCTTCACTGAGACCACAGAATGGCATTAATTTTGCCAGCTAGGCTTGATGTGAATTGGCTAGAATGTCTGAGTAGATTTCCAGCTGCTGCTCATGTAGCTCTGGCTTCCAGCAGTATTTGCGTTCCAAATAAAACGAGGCCTGAAATAGATGTGTGATACATGTTCAAAGCTATTTTTAATCAATGATCACTTGGTTAGCTGTGAAAGATTATCAGCAGGTCACAATCCATTTTGAATTTTGCTGTGTCCTGCAGAACCGATCTAAACACGCAGCGACTTCAGCTTCCATTGCAATCCTTGTGCTTTGTCAGCTCTTTGGGTGAGGGGTAGAAGGGGAGTTAGGTGGGCTGTGGCAGCACAGATGTGCCACAGTGATAAGTACTGGAGCTGGAGGGCCATTTACTCAGGGTAAGGCTGTGTTTAAGTTGGCCCTGCTCCCCCAGAGAAACCTTGTGGCGCAATCGTAAGAATGAAAACTCTGTCCCCTGAGTGTCCCTCTGAAATTCACCAAGTTACTGTCCCTCAAGCCAGAGAAATGTTTGTTTCCTGTCTAGCTGTAGGGAAGTTGTGGGCAGTGTACATTTCTTTATAGACAGTGTCTTACTGGAAGCTTGAGATTTCTGTAGGGACTGTTGCCAATATCATTCCCTAGTTGTATGTGTGTGTGTGTTTTAAATAATAGCCCCTTACATTTACTTAGCACACTTACTATTTGCAAGCAAATCTATAATCTCATTTGCAAAAGGCATTTACATAGTATGAATACTTAAATACTTATAATTACATATTAATTTTGTTTAACAGAATATGCTAATATTATTTTCCCGTCCCTTATTTCTCCCTTTTCTTTTCTATAATGTGTTTTTGTTTTTGATCCAGGTTTTCTGATATACTTTTGTGCATGCATTGCCAACTCTATTTCAGTTGCACTAAAGAGTCTTGATCCCCAGAACCGTTAGCTTTAAGGCTTTATCTTTCTATTTAAAAAATAATAAACTGCTGTCTTTTGCCCATAATATTAATTTTGCCATCCTTTTTAATCTTTCCCAAATATTAATGTTTAGTTTCCAAAAGCTTTCTGCCGTGATTTATTTACAGCTTAGATGTGGCTTTGTCTTTTCTCAAAAAAGTTCTCATAAGCATTCTTTTCTGTGCTTAAATTTTGTGAGGGTCGATCTGTCTTTTCTGTCAAGAATACTTGATTGCTATGTAAATGAAAGAAGAAGGTAGTAGCCTGAGGTGAACATGGATCTCAGATACACTGTAAACAAAACGAAACAAAAACCACAGGTTGGGCAACCAACTGTCTCAGTTGCTTGGGACTGTCCTGATTTTAGTACTGAAAATCCCATATCTTGGGAAACCTCAGTGTCAAACAAACTGGCGTGGTTGATTACCCTAGCTCTTGGGGTGACCTCCATTGGGGTGACCTCCACAAGAAAGAGAGAAGATGCAACTGACCAAGAGGTATAGATGAGATGCCTCCACTTTCTCTGGTTAAATCCTAAGGTGATTAAAGAGCATCTACTACCTCCCTGGTTTATGCAGGGGCTAGTTTGCTATCTACTCTGCCATTGTTTTTTCTAACCTCACCTCTCCTTTTATTTTCTTCACAATTTATCCCTATCATTTAGAAATCCTGCCTCTGTATTTTGACCACAGCAGCCAGAACAGATCCCTAGAGGTAAACAAAGGAGAGTTGAGTAAGACATTTCAATTCAGGGTAGAGGGAGCTGGAGACGGGGAACTGGGGAGCGGGTAGGGGTAATGCATACACTGAATACATGAAACCTCCGATCTATGCTTGTTTTAATCAATAACTTACGTGCTGCATTCCACATTCTTACAAACTTTTTTTTTTTTTTGAGATGGAGTCTCCCTCTGTCACCCAGGCTGGAGTGCAGTGGCGTGATCTCGGCTCACGCAGCTTCTGTCTCCCAGGTTCAAGCAATTCTCGTGCCTCAGCCTCTTGAGTAGCTGGGATTACAGGCACCCGCCACCATGCTTGGCTAATTTTTGTATTTTTCGTAGAGATGGGGTTTCACCATGTTGGCCAGGCCGGTCTCGAATTCCTGACCTCAGGTGATCTGCCCACCTCGGCTTCCCAAAGTGTTGGGATCACAGGCGTGAGCCCCTGCACCCAGCCTGAGTCCTACTTCTGACGCCGATCACAAGCCCCAAGTTATTTTGCCTGTGCTTCTGACTGAACGGCTGTAAATGTGGGTTCCCACGGCTCCCTCCTTGGGTTAGATTAATTTGCTAGAGCAGCTCACAGAGCTCAGGGAAACATTCACTTTTACTGGTTTATCATAAAGAGTATTACAAATGATACAGACGAGGAGATGCATATAGAGTGAGATATGGGGAAAGGCTACAGAGAGATTAATTATGGTACATTGTGAGATTTGTGAGAGATAAATGAGTCTGGAGAGGAAAGTTACATGTCTCTATGTGAATGTTTCT
The DNA here is from genome assembly GCF_043159975.1 of Macaca nemestrina. Taxonomy (NCBI): domain Eukaryota; kingdom Metazoa; phylum Chordata; class Mammalia; order Primates; family Cercopithecidae; genus Macaca; species Macaca nemestrina. Next base: position 39,662,615 of record NC_092137.1, read on the forward strand.
TTACAAAAATTACAGATGTATGGTATAGATCTTTTCTAGAAGCCTATTGTTTTTATAATAAAAGTGGTTAAAGCAATTTTGAAAAGTATGGAAAAGTATAAAAACAAAAATATAAGGCAGCTAGATTTCAAAACCAAGTGGCATTTCCTGTGCAGTTTATATAATAACAACCGCCACAACAGTGAACTTTGATTTAGTGCTGGCTCTCGGCCAGGCACTATTCTAGAGGCTTTGTATTTAATAACCCATTTAGTCCTCAGGCAACCTCATGAGGCAGGTGGTCTCATGTTTCCTATGTTACAGATGAAGAAACTGAGGCACATAAAGGATTGGTTTCTTTTCCAAACACATGACTGCTAAGGGGATCAATAGTGATTCAAACCCAGATAACTGGACACTACTTCCCATATCTTGTAATAATATACTATTGTATTAGACTTTCAAAACCTACTTTGGGTACAACATTTTCTGTACTAATATTTGGCACTGAAATACAGGTTTAGATGGAAGATGACATGCAAAATATTAGGGGTGTTTGGTATTAACTTATAAAATATAGAAATTCTTCTTCAGATTTCTCATCAATGAAAATGATTATATTGTTCTATATGTCTCTATCTTTGGGGAAAGGATAAACTTCTAGTTATTAATTTTCCCAGTCCCATGGGCAGTTTAGGAACTGGTAACAAATGCCAGCATAGAACAAGACCAACTATTGTTTTTAAGTTTTTATTTTGAAATAAGCTTAGACTTACAGAGGTGTAACAAAAACAATACTGAGAGTTTACATATACCTTTCATCCAACTTCCCTAATGTCAACATCTTACATAACCGTGATACAACTATCAAAACTCAAAAATTGACATTGATACAGTACTATGAACTAAACTGCAGACTTTATTCAAATTTTTTGTTTTCCCACTAATGTCCTTTTCCTGGTGTAAAGTCTATTGTCTTTGTCTGTTTGTGCTGCTAGAATAAAATAGCTGAGACTAGGTCACTTATAAACAACAGAAATTTATTTCTCACACTTCTGGAGGCTGCGAAGTCCAATATCAAGGTGCCGGCAGGTTCCATGTCTGGTGAGGGCCTGCTTCTCATTGATGGCGACATCTAGGTGTCCTCACATGGCAGAAGGAACAGAAAGGGCGAAAAGAGACTAAGCTTGTGTTTTTACATGGTGGAATAGTGGAAGAGGGTGAACCCACTCCCTGAAACCCTTATATAAGGGCCCTAATCCCATTCATGAGCACTCCATTTCTGTCAATTAGCTCTTAAAGTCCTCACCTCTTAATACGATCACATTGGCCATTCAATTTCAACATATGAATTCTGGGGGACACATTCAGACCATAGTACCTATCCAGGATCTCTCACTGCACTTAGTTTTCTCCAAATGTGTGATGGCTCCTCAGCCTTTCCTGGACTTCCAGGATCTTGATACTTTTTGAACAGTCTTATCAGGTATTTTATAGAATATCCCTCAATTTGGATTTACCTGATGTTTTCTCATGGTAAGATTGAGATTTTGCACTTAGGGGAGAAATACTGCAGGGGTTATGTACCCTTCTCAATACATGGTATCAGTGGCTACATGATTCAACATATTTTATCACTGGTGATGTTAGCCTTGACCACTCAGTTAAGGTGGCATCTGCTATGCTTCTCCATTGTATAGTAACATTTTTTTTTCTTTTATAAATAGTAATTTGTGGACAATATTTTGGGACTATGCAAATATTCTGTTCCTCTTCAAACTTTCACCCACTAATTTGAGCATTTATCAGTAGAACTTGCCTGCAGCAGTTATTACTGTAGTGTTCAAACGGTGTTTTTCTATTTCCTTCATTCCTTCTATATTTATTCATTGGAATTATTCTGTAAAGAAGAGTTGTCTCTTCTCTCTATTTATGTATTTTGTAATTTACTTATATCAGTATGGACTCATGGATATTTATTTGTTATATAAGCTATAAACCAATACTATAGTTATGTATTTTGTTACATAAGTTCATCTAGGTTTGACTACTGGGAGCTCTTTTAGATTGGCTCTTGTCTCCTTTTGCCATACCCACATTTTGTTTTTGGGCACTTCCTTATTTCTGGCACCCAAAGATGCTTTAGCCAACTATGGTTTTGTTTTTCTTTTAAATTGTTAGACTTCACTTTTAGAGCAGTTTTAGATTTCCAGCAAAAGTGAGCAAAAGTACACAGTTCCATACATGTTCTCAGTTTTCCCTGTCATTAACATCTTGCATTGGTGTGATACATTTGTTACCATTGATGGGCTGATATTGATACATTATTATTAATTAAAGTCCATAGTTCACATTAGGGTTCACTCTTTGTTTTGTACAGTTCTACTGGTCTTGACAAATGCATGATGTCATGTATCCACCATTACAGTATCATACAGAACAGTTTCACTGCCCTAAAATTCCCTTGTGCTCCCCCTATTACTATACCCTCCCCCACCCCAAACCTCTAGCAAACACTGATGTTTCTATTGTGTTTTTTTTTTCCTGTGGTTTTAAGTTTTGCTTTTTCCAGAATATTTATATAGTCAGAACCATACATATGTACCCTTTACAGATTGTTTTTATTTTCACTTGGCAATATGCTTTTAAGGTTCTTCCAGCTTTTTGTGGCTTGATAGTTAATTTCTTTTTATTGATGAATAATACTCCATTGTCCAGATGTACCACAGTTTATTTACACGTTCACCTATCGAAGGACCACTTGGTTGCTTCCAAGTTTGGATAGTTATGAATAAAGCTGCTATAGACGTTCATGTGCAGGTTTTTGTGTTGAGATAAGTTTTCAACTCATGTGGGTAAATACCTAGGAGTACAGTTGTTGACTGGTATGGTGAAACTATGTTTAGTTTTGTAAGAAACTGACAAACTCTCTCCCAAAGTGGCTGTACCATTTTGCATTTCCAACAGCAATGAATGAGAGTTTCTATTACTTCACATCCTTATCAGCATTTGGTGATGTTAGTATTTTGAAGTTTAGCCATTTTAGTAGCTGTGTAGCAATTATGCTAGTTAACTGGTCAAATCTAATAGAGATGCTATCTAAAATGTGTTATAAAGAATGTAACTTGAGAGTTGGATTTCTGGAATTGGAGAAAGAGCCAAAGTAGAAGTAATGTTGAAAAAGAGGTTGGGGGCAAGTATCACCCCAGGATGGCAAGATCTACCTGAAAACACAAATAAAACTTGATTTTCAAATTTAAGATCAAGACCAAGGAAAGGAAGTACACCAGTATTTTTAGTATCTGGACATCTCTTTTCTTAATGTAGTTATTTTGATTCATTTTTTTTGGTTTGGTGAAATTCTTCAAGTACTCTTTTCAAAAAAGATAAATGCATGGTATATTTTCTGAGGCCACGACTATCTGGGAATGCCCTCAAGCAGAGAAGAGAAGTCTGTCAGAGTGATGGAACATTGTACTTTTCTACCCAGTGTCTTGGGTTTTTGGTTGAGGACAATTTTCTCTCCAGACTTCCATATTTTTAGTGTAAATATCATTTCATACATACCCACACCCAGATCTGGTTAATTGCGATAACCTGTCCACAAATACTTATCAAAACTGTGGGCATACACTCTAAATAGGGCCAATCATGGTCCTTGAATAAATTACATGGATGGATTGTGAACCATATGGATGTAGGGTTGGGTTGTCAGTGACCATTTTTCCTGTGATGTGAACAGGGTCCATCTATGGCAAGAGAGAATGAGGTTAACTTAAACAAAATAAAACAAACAAAAGACAGAAAGAGGTAGATCTGAGAGAGGCAGAGAAAAAGAGGTGTAAACAGATAGATGATAGAGATAGATAGATAGATAGATAGATAGATAGATAGATAGATAGATAGATAGATAGATAGATAGAGGGAGAGAGAAAGAGAGAGTGGGAATGAGCTCTGGTGAATAGTTTGAGATCCTTGATCCAGCTATGCTTGAAGTGTTACTTTTGGACTTGCTAATCATACAAGCCAACACAGTTCCTTTTAAAAATAATTGTATGAGTTGGTTTTCTTTTCTTTACAACTCAAAAAGGATAGAATTGGTATTAGGGGTAGGCCATGGCTAGAGACAGAGACTACAATGAAGAGTTGGTTAAGTATGGCACAGGATGGTGAGCACTCCTATACCCCAGGCAGGAAAGTTGCAAATCCTTGTTATGCTGTTGTGAATCATGTGGTCAAATGGCCACCTGTTATTTCTTTGGACTCAGATCATGTGCTCACTGAGGCTAGAGCTTTAGGGAAATTGTCAAGAGTTCAGGATGTCTGCTTTTTGCATCTTTCAAGAAAAGAAAAAGCTTCCGTATAAATTGATCCCCCTGAAAGCAGGAAGGAAATGGTTTGTAACTTCATTAAGAGATGCCTTTCTCCCATTTGGATGTGAGCAGTAATCTTAGACTGTGGTGGGTCAGATAATCCTGCACCTCATGGAACTGCAAAAGCCAATATCCCTGCCCCAAGCGGAAGTTAGTGTTGGCAGAGGTCGGGAGGTGGGAGACACAGTGGGGGACATGGCTGGGACACAGGAGGAATTTCAGAAATCTGGAAGCCTGATCCTTTAAGTCCCTCCCCAATCTCCTACTCTCCTGTGAAGAACTTGCTGGTGGTAAAGGTAATTCAGTCCATAGTAAACAGCCAGCCAATGAGATTCAGTCTGGGCACAGGGCTAGATTGGTTCCACCTGAACATCTTATTTAAGAGTCATTTAGCTGAAGGCTAAGACCTGTTGCTAAGGGACAGATATGCAAAATAGTCTGGTCCATAATCAAGGACATCACAAGACAAGATTTCCTGGTGTGTTCATTCATAGAAGTAGGCTCCAACAGTAGCTGTCTGGAGTTTTAAAGGTGCAGAATTGCCAGAGAAATGCCAACCCCAAGGAGCTTGGGGTTGTTATGTTTCTAAGGCAACAATAGCAAAAGTAAGAGGGATGCTAAGGGGCAGGACCTCTAGAAGGGGCCCCCTCCTGGCATTTATTTCAGGCTCAGCTTTAAAGAATAACGAATTTAGGTGGTCTGTCCACAGAGCAAATCCTGGGGGCAGTGAGACTGGTTCCACTGTTAAGATGCAAATCCTTACTATGCCATTCTGCAGAGCATGGTACATGCGGTGGCATATGTCATGTCACTCTTTCCAAATGGAGTTTTAATTGAAGATATCCTGTTTTCCCTTCTCTACTGTGTAATGAAAGTGTAGGGGATTGTTATGTTAATCATTTGAACTGCAGGTTGTCGGACCAAGTGGTACCGTACCTGGGTGTGAGAGCTGTGTGCGTCACCGAGAGATCCTGAAAGTAGAGATGTGTTGGTGACTGTATGTGTTTCTGGGCTGTTTCATTTGGAGTAAGTGTGATTTGGGATATACATGAGTTGGACAAACATTAGGTGGAGGCACTTTTGAAATTAAATATGCAGAGATGTATATGAGTATGTGTTAAGCAGACATGGGGGAAATGTATTAATAGTTGACATTTGGTCTTATTGTCCATCCACCCTGTTTTCTGTGAAGGAACTGCCTTTCTTCCATCTCATTAGTTTCTTGTTGGACTGTCAATCACAGTGTATCCCCTGGCTGCAGGAGCATTGAGTGAGCCAGGCATGACCATTAATGGTCCAACCTCTTATTCATGGTGATGGGACATGTTCTGAGTACAGGTAACCAGAAGATTTTCATGAGATTAAAATCTCATGGATGCATGAATCTATCTCCCATTTGAAACACGAACTAAAACAATGTGGGCTGGAAATGGTTTCTTTGGCCATGTTTCTTAGGGTAGGGAGTGTCCACATGTGTTCATTAAAACTTACTGAACATCACAGCTTAGCCCAGCCCACCTCAAACACGCTCAGAACACTTACATTAGCTAAACTACAGTTGGCAAAATCATATGGGAACATGGTATGGTTGACCCTTGAACAACATGGGTTTGAACTGCATGAGTCCACTTACATATGAATTTTCTTCCACCTCTGCCACCCCCGAGACAGCAAGACCAGCTCCTCCTCTTCCTGCTCCTCCTCAGCCTAGTCAGTGTGAAGATGACAAGGACGAGGACCTCTATGATGATCCACTTCCACTTAATGAGTAGCAACTCTATCTCCTTTTCCTTACAATTTCTTAGTAACATTTTCTTTTCTATGGATTACTTTATTGTACAAATACAGCATATCATATATATAACATACAGAATGTGTGTTAATCGATTACTTATGTTATGGGTAAGGTCAGCAGTAGGCTATTGGTGGTTAAGTTTTAGGGGAGTGAAAAGTTACATGCGGATTTTCAACTGCACAGGAGTCAGTGTCTCTAACCCTTGTGTTGTTCAAGGGTCAACTATACTTTAAGTGGGAGAGAATGAGACAAATATAGAAAGAAAGGCAGAGACAGGATGAAGCAAGAGATTGGTGGAGAGGAAGAGAGAGCAGGAGAATGACATTATTTGAGACCCTGGATCCGGCTGTACCTAAACTTACATTGGAAGGTTTGTGAGCCAATATATTCATTTATTTTCCCTAATGCCAATTTGAACTGATTTTCCTCACATTTGCAACTAAAAGAATCATAAGAGCTAGGTGTGAAATCTTGAACGACAACGTTTGCCCTCAAAATTCTGTACATTTTGCTTAGTTTCCTTCTGACATATAATAATAGAAAGGAAAATTCTGAGAGCAGCCTGACTTTTCCTTCTTTATATGCAATGTACTATTCCTGTCTGGATGCTTAAAGAGTTTTTTTATACTCATATTAAATCTCTTCCAAGAACGCACTTAGCTGTAGGTATTTTACACACACACACACACACACACACACACACACAGAAATACTGTAAGCTCTTTGAATCTGCATACTTGAGACTTTTTTCAATTCATGATTTTTTAAAAATTTATGTCTTTGATTATGGTTTCCATTCCATTTGCTTTGGTTTCTTTTACCTATAATTCATAAGTTGGATCTTCATCCATTGGAGAAGGTTGAAAAATAATATTCTGATAGCCTCCAAAAGCAGCAGCTAGCCAGTAAAGGTCAACTATCCCTCTTCTGGGTTGAAACAGATCTGGCATTCTTATTCCAGTGAGCCAGATTGTTTAGAGAAATGAATGGTCTTTGTACCTTTTTTCAGATGGACTGTCTTTCTTTTCAGGCAGAATAACGCAAGGGGTTACGAACTGCACTCTTAGCACGGTTCCATTAGTATGGTGGTTTGTGAAGAAGTCTGAGCTTTCAGAGTGGTATGTTTTTATTTGTTCCCCCTTCATATTCGTAGATATTTTAAGAGAAATTTTAGAGGGACTGTGAAATGCTATTTAAAGTTAGGAGTCTTCTGTTGACTTAAGAGCCAGCCAGCCAAAGTATCATGTAATTTGTATTTTCAGCATTCACTTAATTAATCAATTCACAATCCAGCATTATCGAGCACCTTTTATGTGCCAGACCCTGTGCTTACTAGGCTATAAAGTTGAGTAAGATGCTACTCTAATTCTTAAGGATCTAGCAATCTAGTGGGTAGACAGACGTGTGAAACAATCAATAACTTAGTGAGCACATGATATACACAGTTCTCTGAGAGCAATTTGGGGAAGGCTTCACGGGGGAGGTGACAGACTTCTGTATCACACTTTGTAGAATCAGCAGTTTACCAAATAGATGAGGAAGTGGCATTGGTGTGTTATTCTATCATTGGTCTGTGTCCTTTCAATGGGAGTGTGATTGGAGCTCAGTCTGCATACTGATGATTCTTTTCAACATTTTACTCCACTGCTTTCAAATTTCAAAGTGTTTTCTTATGACTGACAGATCTGTATGCCATGCACAATTTATGGGATTATGTGGACAGCTTTGCCTTTCTCTTTGTTAGTTTAACTTCTCTTTCTCTCCACTTACTGGCCATAGGGATGCTGTGTTCTGACACATTTTATTTATTTATTTATTTATTTATTTATTTATTTATTTATTTATTTGAGACGGAGTCTCGTTCTGTCATCCAGGCTGGAGTGCAGTGGCATGATCTCAGCTCACTGCAACCTCTGCTTCCCGGGTTTAAGCAATTCTCCTGCCTCAGCCTTCCTAGTAGCTGGGATTACAGGCATGCGCCACCATGCCCGGCTAATTATTTTTTGTATTTTTAATAGAGACAGGATTTCACCATGCTGGCCAGGCTGGTCTCAAACTCCTGACCCCCTGTTCGGCGCGCCCGCCTTGGCCTCCCAAAGTGCTGGGATTACAGGCGTGAGCCACCATGCCCGGCTTCTTATGCATTTTAATTGTTTATCTATTGCAACATATATTTATGTAAGTTTAAAGAGAAATAATAACTCATATAAGCAGAGAATGTGAAAGTTTAAGGATAATCTAGTCTAATCTGTCTAATCTCTCCATTTCCACTACTATTTTATAGCTGGTAAGGTCACACTGCTGAACAGGAACTAAGCAGGAATAATGGTAATGATGATGAAGATTGAATAGTACCAGCAATTTATAAGACTTTTTCACAAACATCATGGCATTTAATGTTCCCCCAAATCCTCTGAGCTTAATGTTATTATGATGCCCTGTTTACCAGTAAGGAAATTAAAGTTTAGCAATGTTAGGGTATTTCTTTGAAGATATTATCTTAAATCTCTGGACTTTTAGTCCAGCACTTTCCCTATTACTCAATGAAACTTCACTCTTTTATGTTTGTGCAATTGAAATGTAGTTAAAAATACTTTCCAAACTAGGATTATCTTTAAAAAAATGTATGAGAAAAACAATACATGGTATTTAGCACCAATACTTGATTTCCTCTATTTCTCTTAGCCTGTATCAAAAGTATATCTTCCCATAATACACGGCTTTGTGTTACTGTCTAGTTTGTGTTTACATGGTTTGTCTTGTCTGAGCAAAAAGCTTTTTCCCTGCTCAAAATCTAGTAAATTGTCTTTCTCACCCCTTCTTTGCGACTTCTCTTAAGTTCACCAAACTGTCAGCTCTTTCCCGGCTCTCTATAGCAGACTGCCAGATTTCATTTATCATGCCTTTGGCTGTGTTTATCAGCCATTGCAGCAGGAATTTGGCAAAAATCTTATAAATAGTGTGCTGCAATGTCAGTGGCTTCTGCTACTAATACCTTCCTTGTCTTCCTTTTAAAATAATGCTTCGACCTCTTGTTTTATTGGTGGACCATCTCACCTTTCTCACATGTGCAGAGAGGCTCTTCTCATTTAGTAGAAGCAGATCCTGAATTTTTCATAGTCAAAGGTACTTCCCTTCTTCAGTAATTTTGTCTTGTTGCTCCCTAAATCCCTTACTCCTTTAGTTTCCATTAGGATCTCTTAAGGGAGTTGTGCAGTGTTGAATACTGGTCATAGGCCTCAGATTTAGGGTCCTGTGTTCAAAACCTGGCTCCGTCACTGTCTGGTTGGGTCATCTTAGGCAAACTTCTCTGAGCCTCATCTGTAAAATGAGATCACATTGTACATACCTACCTGGTAGAATCGAGAAGATGGAATTAGAAGAGAAATTAAATTGCCTAGAATAGTGCTAGACACATTATAATGGCTACTAGGAAAAAATGTTAATTTCCACATCTACTATTCCTATAAATAACTCTTCAGCTGAAGTTTCTCTTTGTTGCCATGCCAATCATCCAGTTGGAGGTCACAAAATCACCAATGCCCTCTCACTTTTGAAACATTCTAAGTCAGCTATTTTGTTTCTTTTTACTTAACCTGTGTATTTCTTGAGCACCTTGATTCACCTATCTCTTTTTAAATATTTTTGCTCATTCTTTTCCTGAAGAGTTTTTAGGACCTCCAACTCTCTGGCATTTTAGATTGGAGCAAACATTCCCTCTGGGCCATTCCTCTGACATTTTTAGTTGTGTCCTAGTTTCATAGTAGTTTGCTAACTCCACACGTAATCTGATAAACTAATTTCCAAAAAAAGTAAATTTTCAGTATGTTTGTGGAAAAATTGGTATCTGTCACTTTACTGATATGTTCTGATAGTTCTATCGGCTCAGTACTCATTTTTTCTAAGTTCTTAGAAACAGCATTTTAATAAATATTGTATTATTTATTGTTTTGTATTATTTATATTAACTCAAAGCCTGTGATTGATTACTTTTCATCTTTTCTCCTTTAGTCGAGAGGCAGGCAAGATACTCTTCCAGTCCTAATGCTTGTTTCTATGTTAAGGAAATGTACCATTTTGCAAATATTTATTGAAAACAACTATAAACAAATTCTAGGATTTAGGTACACAAATAAGGATTCAGGTAAATAAAATATTATCGATCCTTTAAGGAACACACAATAAGTAAGTTGTCTGTTTCTTATGTCTTTATAAGATATTCATAACTTTTTATTTTTATATCATGAACCTTGGCTTCCTACACAAATGAGCAGATAGGCCTGTCTCCTTGGAAGAATTCTCACCACCCAGGATTATTCTAAGGCCTACATTAAGGTGAAAAAAGAATTAGTTGGTTCCCAAAAGAAGTGGTCTGTCATTTGTGTATAATGTTTGCATGACCCTGTTTTGAAAAGATGTTTCATTTTGAGTTAAAACACTGCGGTTACAAATGAGAGTGGACTACCTGCTTCATGTTTAGCGACCAGCATTCCTATAGATTCCCTATTCCAGAAACATGCAGCCAGAAGCGAGTTGGCAGCTAAATGAAACAGAGATGAGGAAAAGAAGAATCCCAAGAAATCTTCTAAGACAGTAATAGCCCCATCTGGAATTTCCTTCTCTTTTGCAGGAGCTATTAGAGTTAATTAGAGCGTGGCAGGACCAGAGGGAGCTCTGGTTTGCACGATGAGAGTTGATGGATACTCCAAATCTGCCCATGTTCTGGGAGGCCTTTGAGTTAGGGCATGGAAGGGCCCCCGTCAAAATAGAAATGTTTAGTCATAGAATTGTACTGCTGCAAGAGATCGTACAGATCACTATACCACAGAGGCTCCCAAGCTATTTCAAGTCTAAGAATCCCTTTTCAACATCAACATTTCCTGGATTCTCACATAGTTGTACTAAAACTCATACCATCCATGGATTGAAAAGGTGTATAATGACAACATGCTGCTATAAATTCAAGAATCATTTTATATAAATTTAAACTTTATGAATTAAAATAGCAATTACACATATTTGAAAGAAATAGCTATTCCTATATTCCTACATGAGTGAGACATGCTACATATGGATTTGGAAACCTCATGGATTTGGAGACCCCCAGGGATTCGCACCTTGGGAACCATATCTAATCTAATCTCATGTTTTAACAGATAAATTAAATATGGTTCGTGGATATTAAACGATCTTCCAAGACACAAATTGCTGGTGGCAGAGTCCAAGTCATTGACACCTTTTCCACTGTACCACAGTTGTCTTAAACTTTTCTGAAATTATCACTCATCCGGATCAGCAGAGACAAGTATCATAAATGAACTATCTCAGAGGAAATTATGATGTACGTTCCACACATGGGAGGACATGCTTCTATATTTAACAACAACAAAAAACCCTTTAAGTTAATTAGATTGTGAATAGAATTCTTGCATAACTTGTCCCACTTGACAATTAAGTATTTCTTGAGGATTTCAAGGAGTCAGAGGCCTAAGTTAGGTACTTTTTAAACCATAGAGTAAATGTGGAAAATACTGTATTAAATCTCTGGTTATAGATAATAACCACTACACACACGCACGCACACACAGACACACAAACACACACCAGGGAAATTTTTTAAAATCTTAAAAACTATGAATTTTTGGCAATAAATGGGCACAAAAGTCAGGAAGAATGGACATCTTCAACTTCTGCCAATTCGAGAGAAGCATTTCTGGCTGCCAAGTTGAGAAAAGAAATGAGAAAATCATCAGCCAAATAATACATTATAATATTGGCAGACATAGAAGGAGGAGTGTGTCAAAGATATTAAAAAGCTATTTAGTGTTGGAATGACTCGATTCAGCTGGGGGAAAATGAAAAGAACAATTGATATTTCTTAGATGTTTTTTAATATTTAGATACAAGTGGGTGTTTCAAGAGTAGCCAGGTCTTCAGCCAGGATTTCTCTGAGTGATTCATATGAAGTTAAAGTGGCAAAACCGAATGCTGATCAAATTCATGATCTCTCTGGACAAACCATTTCTCCCGGTAATGAATTGGTTTAGAAAATGTCAGAAGTTCAGCAGATTGGCCGTAGGCCTCTCTTGATCTGGATGACCTTGGAGATTCTGGATTGATTTTGATTCCCATAAAAATCTGGGTCATTTTGAGGTAGATCCTGGGTAGTTCAATCATTTCTTTTATGTGGATATTGTAATCGTGTGGGTTCATTCAGTTAGCTCCTATAGTGTCTTAAGAAGGTCAGGGCTACTAATCTAGATATTATATGTCCATTCTCCCCGGATAGAGGATCTGTCTTATGATAAAAGTTTGCTATTTTCATCCCAACCAAATGATCCAAAACCATGAATTTCATAAGGAATCTTGGGGTGGGGGGATAGTGCCAAACATGCACAAATCCTTTGCCATCACCAGAAGATGTAACTCAACCTGTGTGGTCTTTGGAGGACAGCACATGTGAGTCTTAGAGAAGCAAAGAGTAGCTATAATTGGTGTTGACAGAAATGCTGTGCACACAGACCTCAATTAATTAAAAATTAATTCTGTAGCCCCTACAGCTAAATATAATAAAAATGGGGTCCAGGGAGTATTGCTTTGCATCGGAGTTCCCCTACTATCTAATTCCTAAGACCCTCAGGAGTCTCAGGGAGGAAACAGTGTTTACCATGGAGCAGAAATCCTTTCTCTTCCCGTTACCTCTCCCGATAGTGCTGCAGTGCTGGCAGCAGTCCCAAGAAGGCTCTGAAGAGTGGGCTGGTTAACAGGAGCGTTTTCACTGCAGGCAGACTCGGTTGCCTTGGTGAAGTCCCCGTGCATCTGAAGAGTGGTTCATCTGTTCCCGCCTGGGGATCACTTGTGCTCATCCAGGCATGGCCCCCACAAGAAATCTGGGAGAATGGCAAGCTGGTGCCAGCTGAACTGTGAACCTCTAAGAATAAGCGAATAAAACAATTTTATGCACTACAATTCTAGGAGGACTAATTCCTGGAGTAAAAGTAGTTGGAGAAGAGGTCTGGGTATCAGGGGCTGGGGCAGGAATGGCAGTGGAGAAGGAGGAGGGAAAAGGGGAGAGTAGGGCCAAGCAGTGAGGTGACTTGGGATAAGTGGGATAAGTGGGGTGAGAGATTCTTAGCAGTTGCCTTGAGTGGGAAACTTTGGAGAGAGTCATCTGAAAAGAGTTTTCATGATGTAGCCTTTATATGTGCTGTGAAAAATCTTGCCCTGCTCCTCCAAGAAAATCACACTGAAGACCTATATTCTTCTCCGTCGGGTGGTGGGAGTAGTAGCCATATGTGGCTATTGAGCTCTGGCATGGGGCTGGCCCCAGCTGAGATGCACAGCTACTGTAACATACACACTGGATTGCAAAGACTTAGGATGAAAAAAAGAATGTAAAATATCTGTCTCACTGGCAATTTTTTTTTACATTCAATTTGTTGACAATTTTTTTTACATTGAATATGTCAAAATTTTAATATATTGGATTAAAGTATATTAAAGTTAATTTTACCTGCTTCTTTTTACTTTTTCCTTTTTTTTTTTAAAAAAAAAAGTAAGTCCAGGTGCAGCGGTTCATTCCTATAGTCCCAGCACTCTGGGGGGCCAAGGTGGGAGGATCACTCGAGCCCAGGAGTTTAAGACTAGCCTGGGCAACTTGGTGAAACCCTGTCTTTACAAAAAATACAATTAGCTGGGCATGGTGGCACGTGCCTGTAGTCCTAACTACTTGAGAAGCTGAGGTGGAAGGATTGCTTGAGCCCAGGAGGACAAGGCTGCAGTGAGCTGAGATCACACCACTGCCCTCCAGCCTAGGTGACAGAGTAAGACCCTGTCTCAAAAAAAAAAAAAAAAAAAAAAGTAGTTACTAGAAAACAAATTACATATTTTTCTGGCATTAATTTTTTTTTTATTGGATAGAATCGATCAACATCATTCTTCGCTTCTGGAGTTAGATTTGTGTTTGTCTTGGGTCGGTGTTGGTGATGATATAGAGTTATACAAGCAAACACCCACAGCCATGTCTTTCAGTGGTCAAAAAGGAAGGATCGGGGGAGACGATGAATCTCAGGGCCCAGAAGGAGCCTTTGTCTGCAGCCTTTGGTAAGCGTGTGTGTGTGCAGAGACCTGCAGACATTCAGAAAGAGTTGAAATCCAGGAGAAATGGTGAATTCCCTTAAATACATCGAAAGGAGACAAGTTCCCCTGTAAGAATAGAATTTGTGTTAACAGAGAAACTTCATGAGGCAAAGATTGGAACTCAAGGGATGCCCGAGTGAGAAGTGGAGAGAGGATGTGGCCTTCTCCTTGAATGTAAACATCACAGGTCTTCTCTTAGTAAGAATGCCTGGGAGGGAGGAGAAAGGGGGAAGGAGAGGGTTGGGAGAGGAATAGAGGAGAGGGGAGGAACCAGGCAGAACTGAATGGAGAAAGGAGAACAAGACGTGGTTTCTAACAGATCTTGTGAAAGAACGATCACTCCAAGGCACAGAAATCCTCTGTGACACCAGTGCAGCAAAGCAGAACACAGCTTTCGTGAATGCTCAGTAGCCGCAGTGTTGAGTTTATTTATTTGAAAATTGCTTTGAATGGCCCTAATCCTTTGTCAAAACAGGACTGAGAAGAAAGGAGTGTTTGCATAACTGATGAGGTAAAGTGGCTCCAGGGCTTCTCAAGGTGTGCCATGTGTCCTGTGGATGTGCCCATTAGTGCTCAGCTGTGGCCTTGGAGGGGGTCCCCACCTTCGTCCCTGGTGTGGTATGATGGTACGGCATTGTATATAACTCAACTATCCAGAGTGCAATTGGGCCCTTCAATTAACCACATAGTATTTTTTATTTCACAACAAGGCAAGAAAAGACGCTCGTTCTAAAGAGTTAGTAGAAACACGTAAAACCTGTCAAGAGTTCAGCCCATGCCTGGGATCCAAACAAATTCAGTTCAATTTCTTATCCTATAACTCTTGTATCTTTAGGACAGGAAAATGAAAATGAATGTTCTAGATAATGACCTGAGGCATTGCAAGGGTCTGAAGTGCCTCATAAATCATCAGGAAAAGATTAAATTATGTCCTTTACTCACCAAAACCAAAAAGTGAACTAATAATATATTTTAGAAACCACCGCTCCAGGAGCTGAAACTGAAAACACGGTAGTGTTTAACCCCAGCTTAACTAGAACATCTAAGTAACCAAAGGCCCTACAATTAAGGCTTTACAGTTAATTCCGTTGCAGAATTTCTGCCCCGTAGTTCTGCTAAATCTGGGTTCTTGTGTCATGACCAGGAAAAGTTAGGCACGTAGACACATTGAAAGGTGAGGGGAATGGACTGTATTGGGCAAAAAGGGAAAAAGAAAAAACTCTCAGCAAAGTGAGAGGGGTTCCTGCTAACAGGCTCCCACCTCACAGATTGAATACCAACCCACCACACAGGAACTGAAGAGGCCAGGCTCCTCCCCCGTGCAAACTACGGTAACTTCCATGGTTCCATCTTGTTCTCCCTGTGCACAGGCCTGTCGGAGATTCTCCAGGGACCCATCCCCTTATCTGCCTCCTGCATCTATGAATTCTTTTGCATATTGATAATAGGTATGAAAAACCCTTATATGTTAGGTATTCTTCGAGGCAAAGTTGTCAACACTACCAGCCTGCCAGATCAGCTGCACTGGCACCACCTGGGACTAGTTGGAAGTGCAAATTCTCAGCGGACCCTCTGCAGTTCCCCCAGACGTACTAAATGAAACAGGATTGTGGCAACATCTCCAAGGGATTCATTTGCACACTGAAGTTTGAGAAGCATTGGTGTAGAGGTGGGGAATTAATCAGTCTCTTGGAAAGGAAGGAATCCCCTTTCCTTGAACAGAGCCTTTGGGGATACACTTTCTTCAATGTTTATTTTGTGTTCTAGGGACTAAGGAAAGAACTTTACATGACTTATCTCATTTTAATCCTTATAATAGTCCTGTGGAGCATCAAAATTAATTCCATTTTACAGATAAGAAACTGAGATACAAACCCATTAAGCAATTTGCCCAAACTCATACGCATTAAGCACTTGAACCAGGAGTCAAATCTAAACTGCTACTCTGGGCAGGAATTATTTGGTCTTTCTTCCTCAAGTTTTAAGCCATCTACAAGGTGGGCAGATATGGAGTTCTGTGGGTCTTAACCCCATGAGTTTTCTCTATCTTCTCCAGAAAGCCTGGAATTCTCTGCTTGAATTTAGATGATGAAATGACTTCCCAAGTCACTCAATTAATGGCAGAGTCCTGAGTGGAGTGTAGACTTTCTGACATTTTGTGTCATATGTTGCAATCAGAAAATACTGAAAAGTAGAACTGAGACCATAAAATTGACCTGAAATCCCATCTTTCAGAAACACTACCTGTAAACTTAGAGGTTTATTATTTTTACTATTTTTCTCCAGCTTAATTGATGTATAATTGGACAAATAAAAATTGTATATATTTAGGGTACACAACACGATGTTTTGATATATGTATACATTGTGAAATCATTACCACTATCAAACTAATGAACACATCTATCACCTCATACCTTTCACCTTTTTCTTGTGTGTGGTGAGAATACTTAAGATCAACTCTTACTAAATTTCAAGTATACAATGCAGTATTATTAACTATAGTTACCCTGCTGTTCACTAGATCTTTGGAACTTATTTATGGAGGTTTACTCATATATGACTCAAGATAGCTCAACTAAAGGGGACTTGTTTAAAAGTGGGGAGAGGAGGGAGACAGTAGCACCTCTTCTTCTACCCATCAGAGTCTCAGGTAGCACCATTCTCTGTTTCTTTGTTCTCTTCCTCTCCTCTCTGAAGACAAGGCTGTCTCTGCTTACTCCTCTGCTTGCTTGTGGATGAAAATGGCCACATCACCCCTGATTTGACAATATCCTTTAAGTTCACGTCTCAACAAGCGTGTGAGCCTGGTGTTTGTGTCTCTTATTTCCAATTCTCCAGAAAGAGAATGCCGGAATATTAATTGGCTCCTCATATCAATCAGCCAGAGTCAATTTGTCATTAAAACAGAGCCAAGAAACCGCCTCTTTTGGTAGGGATTGTGCGTGGAAAGTAATTCCAAATAATGGATCGTGGGTGAGGCAGGCGTGGCCAAATATTTTATATTTAAACCATAATGTTTAAATATAAATAACAGATCACATATTTTATAACTATCTTTAGCTTAATATTTTGCCAACATATTTCCTTGTCAAGATAATTATGCCTCATCATTTTTCATGACAGTGTAGTATCCATTGTATGTACCTACCTCAGTTGGCTCAACCAATTGCTATTGCTGGATGTTCTTTCATCCAGGTATTTGCCAATATATTCAATGTTCTTATGAACAACCATCATAAATATTTGTACCTAGCCTTAATTATTTTTTAGGGCAAATTATCATGTTTTAAACTTTTATTTTAGCTTTGGGGTACAGGTGCAGATTTGCTATATAGATAAACTTGTGTCACAGGGGTTTGTTGTACAGTTTATGTCATCATCCAGGTATTAAGCCTAGTACCCAATAGTTATTTTTTCTGCTCTTCTCCCTCCTCACACCCTTAACCCTCAAGTAGACCCCAGTGTCTGTTTTCCCTTCTTTGTGTTCATGAGTTCTCATCATTTAGCTCTCATAAAAAAGAACAGAATCATGTCTTTTGCGGGAACATGGATGAAGCTGGAGTCTATTACGCTTAGCTAACTAGTGCGAGAACAGAAAACCAAGTATCGCATGTTCTCACTTATAAGTATGGTAAATTATTAAAAGCAAAATTGCTAGGTTGAGAAGTATGAGCAATTTTAAGGCTTTAGAAACACACACCCCAATTTTCTTCTGGAAAAGCTGCACCAGTTCATAGTCCCACCATGTGGTAAAGTGCCTGCCTTTCCACACCCTCACCAGCACTGGGGATTATTCTCTTGTCTTTGCCAGTTTGATAGGCAAAAACTGAGCTCATTGTTCTTTTAATTTGTGTTCTTACTGAGGTGGAACAATTTTTCATATATTCTTTGGCCTTTCATATTTCTTATTTTGTGACACACTTATTTTTACAACTCATCTGTACTTTATACAAGGGGAAAAAATGACTTCAACAGCCGTGATTAGTTGTCTGCTTGATTCTTGCCCTAATTGCACCTTGCGTCTTCTTTTATTTGATTATCCTCACCTAAAAATAAACCAGTGTCACGTTGTTTTCCTTAGGATAACATTATTTGAGTCATAAAGTAATATGTAAAACCAAGCCTTTAGTTTATTACATGTTATTGTCCTATCAACCCTTTAGGGAAATGCTCTGGGAGAGATGAATTGATCTTTCAAGCCATGTGATAAAATGTCTGAGATCGAAATACCCAGGAGGGTTGAAATGGTGGGATTGAGGTGAAGGGAGAATGTGGGAGACACTGAATTCATCTACTTTCAAGGCAGTTTGGAATCCTGATCTCTAAGGAAGGGGAGGGAAATCTTTATGGAAAGGTGACTTTTTCTTTTTAATCCCGCTTTACAGTCAATACGTCTCCTATTAAAGTTGATGGGTGGGTAATATTGAGTCTCCTCACAATTACTTCCCGAGACCTTGAAATGATTCAGGACAGAAGACTCCTAAGATATCAGGCTGAGGAGAGGAGGTTCATTGAAAATCACAGGCCATGACATTTTGAGGAGTGCAGGATGGTAGGGCTTGGTTACATTAGTCAGCGATGTCCTTATCTGCAGCAGTCAGTGGCCTCCGTGGTTTGATTCAACGGGGTTTCCCAAGCTTCCCTCATGATAAGAGTTGCCAGATGCATCGACTAAAAGTAGAAATTCTCAGGCCCCATCCCACACTCACTGATTCAGACTCTCTAGGCAAGGGTCTGATGAATCTATCATCAGGAAGTGTGGAAAATACAGTTTAGAGTCTGAGGCAAGGCCCCTAGTAAGATACAGCTTTTAGGATGGCTGTTCAGTCTGTGAGAGACCCACCAACCAAACTCTCTCCCCATAGGTAGGGCCTTAACATTCATATGAATCGATATCATCCCCACATCTGGCCTTGAAGGGATTCAGGCTGTATCAGTCAGTGTCTTTCTCTGCAAATTAGAAATGGTATTTAGAGACAGCCAATCTATCTCTTAAACTTTGACATGGCATCTCAAAAGTGTGGACACCCTTATTCTGCCATGTAGTTGAAGAAGCAGTCAATGGTCTACAGGGAGAGGAGACAGAAGAATGAAATTCAGATTCCCCTTTTGCTTGAAGTAGCTTGGTATGCTTTTAACAATTTGTACCCCTAGACCAAGACACTCTAATACTTTCAAAAATCACCTATACATTATGAAAATCTTTAAATTGAAGATCAATTGAGGTTAATAGGTCTTGTATTTTAAAATGCAAGTTCTGGAAAGATTAAGGCTGTCAAACATTTATAATGTAGTGTAAACTACATTAACTAGGTTACCGCAAACTGAGGGAATGGAGTGTTTGCTATTTGTAGGGAAAGGGTGGGGAACAGGTAATGAAGATGATTGGAGAGGGGCAGCCTAGGTAAAGAGTCACAGTAGGACTGTTAGAGACCAACACAGTAGGGCAGCATGAAGGCTGGATGTGGTCATCACACATTTTCTCTTTGCCATAGGCAATGTATAGGCTTTTCCAAGGCAGGCTGATCTGTCCACCACCTGTGATGTAGCATGGGTGTCAGATGATAATTAGGACCTGTCAGATTAAGTTTTTATTGGTATAAACAATACCTGGTTAGGGTTCCTGAATCAAAGCTTGAAAACATAAATGGGTTATCTGAAGATAACTCAATGTGACCAGTAGAGTTGATTCAGTGTTCACTCAACTGGTCAATTCACTGTGCAACTAATTGTGTTTAGCCTTTGCTCATTACACAAGGATGAGACAAATTCCTCTGTGGTTGAGAGCTGGCAGTGGTTCCCTAACTCCTAGTGGTGAGTGCATGTCTACTCTGGGTGTCCTGGTCTATTGTTTCCTTTTGTTCATGTTTCAAGGGCTTGCAGACTCCATTGGAAGTTATCTCAGCACTCCATTTTAATCCCAATTTCTAGACTTTCCAATGGAGTTAGTAAGCTCTTAAAAGCTGGTTCCTGAAATTTTTTTTGCTTTCTGAACACTTAGTAAAAAGTACCACATTCTCAGTTCTTTTTGATTCCACTGCCTCTTGTTTTTCCCACTATTCACCTATTTATTATTTCATGCATAAAGTACGTGGGATGGGTGACTATTATCCCCCAGGAAGGCTTGCTGTTGAAGAGGGAAATCCTCTGGTCTCTCTAAGATTCTTCATATTGTTGTTCTTTAAAGGAAGCTCCAACCACTGAGAAGGGGCTGAAACCACTGCACAAGGAAGATGCTGGCAAACCTTTTAGGATCTGATGCACTCCTACCTTTAACTCTTCATCGCCACACTAATGATTCATTTTGTTGTTTTATGGGATTCCATTGCTTTGCCAGTGAGGTAACTTCAAATTTCACTCAAAGGTCCCCAGAAAGCTAAAAACGTAGGATTAGTGTAGACTGTTTGATGCAATTAAAATTTTTATCTTGGTGATACATTTAGAAAAGGAGTGTCTGTGGGCAAGTCCTGAAAGTCCAATCCTGAATCCCTGGCTGAATTCACAGGGGAAAATGCATTGCAAGGAGGACATATCTGATCTCTTGAATCAAATGGACTCCAAGACTGCATTTGGCCTGAAAGTGACTGACTGTGGCCACTAATGCTAGTTATTCAATGGTGGGCTGGGAAGACCTATGAAGATGATGCTTAGAAAATCCGAGCTTTCTTGACGTGGGGAACAACATAATGTACCATTTGCATATATAACAAACTCCTTTTTATTATCTTTTAAATAGGTGCTTAGGGACTTTGCACATATAACTCCAACTATTACTAGGTCGGTGCTTTATTTCTCTTATTATGGCTGGCAAACAGAAGAGTAAAGAGATGCAATGACTTGCCCGAGATTGGCAAGTAAGTAAAACAGGTAGAGCTAACCTGATTATCTCTTACTGCTCCTCTTGCCCAGCCAGCCTACTGCACACACTGACTTCTGAGACAGCTGCCATCCATAGCTCTTTGGGAAAGGGAAATTTCAAGTGCAAATTACAGAAAAGGAAATTGTTTTAATCCAGCATTCTCTTAACGTTTGATCCAAACCTGTGCTGTTGGACTGGCAGCACCCACGTGATTTAATACAATCATGATTAAACTAACACTGAAGAAAAAGTATATGTACAGCATACTAACACTAATGCATATTTGGAGAGAAAACTGCAGATTCCAGATAAATCTACATGGATTTCCATCACATGAGCTACAATGACTGCTATTTGTTTCTGTCTGTCCATTCAGGAATTAAATTGAGTTCAAGCAGCTTGGAACAGCTTGATGGTTTCTTTCTGCCACAGAAGGTGCCGGGTGTCCTGCATCTAGACTCTGACATCCTATTGGTAGGATAACAATATGTAACTGGTAACCCTGAGATTCAGCTGTTTTTAGGCCCTCCTACAGACTAATATATGTTGGGGCTGGCAGTGCTGTTAGAAATGAAACAGAGCGAAGGCCAGGCGCGGTGGTTCACGCCTGTAATCCCAGCACTTTGGGAGGCCGAGGAGGGTGGATCACGAGGTCAGGAGATCGAAACCATCCTGGCTAACATGGTGAAACCCCATCTCTGCTAAAAATACAAAAAATTAGCCCGGCGTGGTTGCAGGTACCTGTAGTCCCAGCTACTCGGGAGGCTGAGGCAGGAGAATGGTGTGAACCTGGGAGGTGGAGCTGGCAGTGAGCTGAGATTGCGCCACTGCACTCCAGCCTGGGCGACAGAGGGAGACTCCATCTCAAATAAATAAATAAATAAATAAAATTTTTAAAAATTAAATTAAATTAAAAAAAAAAAAAAAGAAATGAAACAGAGCGAAGAGCCTGCACTTTGGAGACAGATGGTCTTAGGTTCCAATTCTGCCACTTAATAACATTGTGACTGAGAACTCCATGAACATTGTTTTTCAGGTGACAATTAAACAGCATATAATAGGTTGGTAATAATAATGATAATAGTAACAATGATAATTATTAGAGCAGCTATCATTAAATGAGTGCTTGCTATGCTAAGTGATCTCAAAATCATTGTACTAAGGGAATCTTTTACTTTTTACAACAACCCTAGTAGATGGGTACTACTAATACACGTATACTTAACCAATGTCAGTTGCTTTATTCCTTGACTGAGCAAGTATTTAGTGACTGCTGGTTACATACAGACATTGTACTAAGTGCTGGGGATTCAACATCAGATAGGTTGTGATCCTTCTCTTAAGGAATTCTCATATTTTTAGGGGGATGGGGAAGAAGAGAAAAAAAATATAGTATGACAAGGGCTAGCCAGAGTATGATGGGAGAAAATGAGGAGGAGAATATAAAAGGGACTGGGAATCAGAGAAGGCTGAATCCTCAGGATTGTGTGGCCAGGAGGGTTACTGAAGTGCTAGAAGTCATGGGCTTCTGAGTTCAAGACCAGTGCCCTCTACTTCGGATGAGTATTGTTTCTAAGACAAGGCTTGAGGCAGCGTCTTCCCAAGGAAAGGATTACTTTAAAAAGAATAATAGCAAACACACAATTCATTGTGTAAGATTTCAAATTCACAAGAATAGAATAGCATCATAGACCCCATCCACCCATCCCCTAGATTTGAAAATTAATCTACATTTTGACACACAAGCTAGGTGAAAGGCACTTTTAATGAGATGATTCTGCAGCAGGCTCTACTGGTGATTCCAAAAGGACTGGATAGATTCCCTCATTTCTCCTTTTCCAGAAACAGGGTCTTCTTCCCCCCCTCTTTTGGGAAGGCACCCTTGGTTCTAACGGGAGTAAGTTGTGGGGCTGTGTTCCAACCTCTGTCACTGCTGGAGGAAAACAGTTCCACACACTTCCTGGAGTAGCAGCCTCCTTGTAAACTGAAGAGAGCATTATTGCTGTAATCAGGTTTGCATTCTGCATGTATGGGTTTTATTTAAATGCTGGCTTGGTGAACAATAACTCAATCATCACATGGCTAGTGTAGTATGGGCATCTTTAACAAATGGATTGGACACAAAGGGCACCTTAGTTAAGATGCTGAACCATATCAGGTAACTGTTGTCACCCACATCTATTACTTGGCAATCATCTGGTGAATGGTAGACCTGATTGTAAAAATAGATGGGAATTTTGTCTGCTTTGCTCCTTTTTCTCTATTAGCCCCACTCCCTGGAAAGGAGTCTATTTTAGGCAGTATGCCCTGAGTGGCAATTCTGAAGGCAGGGAAAATTTAAAAAAATAAAATAAATAAAATAAAATAAAATAAAAGAGTGCTTAGACAAGTGATCCATGGAATTTAATTCGTGGTGCATATTTTTGGATTACAAAAGAATTGATTGAGCTTATGAAATAAGAGTAAGTCATTTCTGGAAAGAAAATCCTTTTTAGCATTCAGTAACGAGGCTGACTGAGGTTTACCAAAGTGAGAATAATGCTGTTTTTGTTAAAGAGGAAGTGCATAGGTACAGAGCAAAGCATTTTGGATTATTAGGAGTGGTATTGGGCAAGGCACTTCACACCTCTGAGCCTCACTTTCCTTACCTGAATCATCTGCAAGATGCTCTTAGTCGCTATTATTTTTATTTATTTATTTACTTATTTATTTATTTTTGAGACAGGGTCTCACTCTGTCGCTCAGGCTGAAGTACAATGGCATTATCATAGCTCGCTGCAACCTTGAACTCCCGGGCTCAAGTCATCCTCCCACCTCAGCCTCCCAAGTATCTGGGATGACAGGCATGCGCTACCATGCCAGCTAATTTTTTTTTTTTTTTTTTTTGAGATGGAGTCTCACTCTGTCACCAGGTTGGAGTGCAGTGGCACGATCTCGGCTCACTGCAACCTCCAACTCCCTGGTTCAAGTGATTCTCCTGCCTCAGTCTCCTGAGTAGCTGGGATTACAGGCACGCACACCACACCCAGCTAATTTTTGTATTTTTAGCAGAGATGGGGCTTCACCATGTTGGCCAGGATAGTCTCCATCTCCTGACCTCGTGATCCGCCCACCTCGGCCTCCCAAAGTGCTAGGATTACAGGCGTGAGCCACCATGCCCAGCTAATTTTTGTGTTTTTTGTAGAGACAGGGTTTCACCATGTTCTCCAGGCTGGTTTTAACCCCTGAGCTCAAGTGATCCACCTACCTTGGCCTCCTAAAGTGCCGGGATTATAGTTGTGAGCCACCGCACCTGGCCAGTCTCTGCTATTTTGTGATGTTAGAGAGTTTAATGCACTGTGGTGGTTGAAAGCAGTGTAGTGGCCTTTTGGTATCGATGAAACTGGGTTCCATGTCTGTGTTAGCTGCTTGTTTGTTGTTTGATCTTGGGAAATCTCACTCAATCTTTACGTTCTCCATTTTCATCATCTGTAAAACTGGTACAATAGTAATAGCTGTAGCCCAGACTTGCTATAAAGAGTAAATGTATTGTGCTTAGCACGGTGCTTAGTACATTTAAACTTTCAGTAAATGAAAGCTATGATTATTATTATATATTCTTGTCCATTTCATACCATATCCTACTTAAATAATTAAAGAGCCAGGAATAAAAATAAAGCCCTCAACAGAATTTTACAAAAAAATTCCGCAAAACATGTCTTCAGCCAGCGTGATTTTCACAAGTGCCCTGCTCTGATCAAGTGCTAGCATACATAAAGAAAGGAGGCACTATTAGATCCATGGCAAGTATATGGTTCATTTCCAATTTCATTCATTTAAACAACCAACCAGCATCACTGAATGCCTTCTAGGTTCTTGACATTCCATTAGCCTCCCAGGATAAAAAAGCAAATGTCACATTTTTCTTGCTATTACGAGGCATACAGTGGAGAGGGCAGAAGTAGACATAGCAATATTGTTGCATTACATTGTTTATCAGGTCTCTCTTACCTTGTGCTCTGTGGAAATCCTATCAGATCTGGAACTCAGAAGTCTGTGCCAGTTTTAAAGTTTGCCTTAAAGCCAGCTTTCTCTGTGATGGTATTTGGTTCCGATAGACCCTTGCTTATATTCTAGGTCCACACAATTTCAAATTCTCCTTGTTGAAGTCTGCAATTGGTAGAATTCTCCTCTGCTTAAAAAGAGTTTATTTGAAAGAAAATTGGAAACAAACTTGAGAAACGTAGACTTTTGTACAGTTACTTGAAGCAAGCAAGCAAACAAAGCAAGAAGAGGGGACAGGCTGGTTCCACTTCAAAAAATAATAAACATAGCTAACTTATACTGAGTACTCACTATGTGCCAGGCAGTGGTTTCACTAATCCTCACAACAGTCATGCTAAGTAGATTCTACTATTATCCCTGTTTAACTGGTGAGAAACCTGAGGGACAGGTAGACTGAGTAATTTGTTGGTCAGACAACTAGTAAATTGGGATTTGATCTCTTGCAATGTGACCCAGAACCAGGCTCATAATCAGTAGTTTCTGAATGGCACAAGATACTTGTAATAGTTTTCTATTGTTTTATAAAATATTGAACTCAAGAAAATTAAATCCCAGCAGGTTGCAAATATAATTCAAACTTTTATTAAATGTCAGTATATTGTATCCTTGGATGCATTTTGCTCCTGGGCAATTATCCAGGTTTGGAGCACATATTTAAGCATTTGCTGCTGTGATTATTGCATTGACTTACGGTGGCAAATCAGATTACACAGTGTGGAGGATTAAATTACTGACACACAGTTTTGGGAGGACACCTTTTGATTTTGGTGCATGAATTCAAATGTTACTTCATAACCAGCAGGGCTTCTCCCCAGCCTGAATATTTCCTTTGAACTACCTGCTCTATTGAAAAAGTTGTCATCCAACTTGGAACCTGTGAGTTCCAAAAGGGAAATAAAGATCTTCTTCTGTCTGTTTTACTCTACTGTACTAGAAATAGTCATTTTGTAAGTCTGTGAGTCCTCCAAGAGGCATCCACATTACTTACTTCTTGTACCTTAAAATGATCCCAACTTCATGTCCTCCTCAGTTACAAAATCCATGCTGGCAGGAAGTATTATATAGTCGCCTAACCTCTGGAATTTGTTCACGCCCCCAGCCTGGATGTCCAGTGACAAGGTCCCTGAGCACTTCCTCAGTGTCAGGCCTCCATCGCCCAGTGCTACCCAGTAACCTGCTTCCTGACACTAAAATTGAGTCTGCCATAAGAATCCCTTGCCACTGTGGTCCTCTCTCTGAGAAGAAGCTTCATGTATCTACTCTCAATTAGGCCTGACTTCACTATGTCCTTTGAGGAGTATGCTGTAAGACTGAGTCTGACTCCTTCTGTTTCCAGAATCAAGGGCAAACGATAAGCTGGGAATGTTGGGCTGAATGCTCAGGCTGCCCGTGGAGCCAGTTACAGAAGTGAGTCCTGAAGATAGGCTAGAGGGATCACGGTGCTCATGATTCTAGAAAAGCAGTTAAGGGCTGGGTGCAGTGGCTCACACTTATAATCCCTGCACTTTGGGAAGCCAAGACAGGCAGATCACTTGAGGCCAGGAGTTTGAGACCAGCCTGGACCAGATGGTGAAACCCCGTCTCTACTAAAAATATAAAAATTAGCTGGGTGTGGTGGTGTGCACCTGTAGTCCCAGCTACTTGGGAGGCTGAGACAGGACAATCGCTTGAACCTGGGAGGCGGAGGTTGCAATGAGCCGAGTTACTGCCACTGCACTCCAGCCTGGGCAACAGAGTGAGAGTTGGTCTTAAAAAAAAAGAAAAGAAAAGAAAAAAAAAGCAGTTAAGTATTACCAAACAAAGAAGGAGAAGAAACGCCATGAGCCTAGAGGTAAAATGATGGGTTTGCTGTCCAAAAGCACAGGTAGACAGAGGTGCAAGGTTGAGACTGGAGCTGAAATGAATGGTTGGTGAACACAGAGTGCAGGCGGGGATGGAGCAGAGGGCAGGTGGCAGGAGGAGAATCTTGCAGGTCTTGTTACCCTTTTACAGGACAGTGAGTGGCACCTGTCAGACTGGACGCAGGACCTTAAAGTTTGCAACTGGCCTGGCTTATAGTCTGGTTCACCGTGCCCATCCCTGCCTGCCCTTTGCTGCCAAGGCCCTAGCAGACTGCCTGCCTGCCAGAGTCTGGGCTGTGTCCCATTTTCAATTTAATAGAATTGATGTTACTCACTGCTCCCAGGACACATGGCATTGCTCTGTTTGGCTCTGGCCCTGCTCTCAACAGAAGGGGGAAAGAAAAGAGGACTGCCAACGAGGCTATTTCCTTCCACTGCAGCCCCACTGTGCCTCCTGCTTCTTCTGAGTGACAAGCCTGAAACATTCTGAGAATTTTTACATTAAATTATTTTATGTTTTTGATCATAGAACATAAATAATGGGGGGAAGAAATCATCTCTAATTAAAGTCAGCAAGTGTTTATCAAATGTCTAGTACTTATCAACATTACTTACATCCCTAACTTTGTTATAAAGGTCACCGAGGCAAAAATACTATAAAACGTGGTTCCAGACTTTAAGGGCATATCCAGAAGTCACTATGATGAAAAATCATCTAATGCATATTGAAATGTAACTAATATTACAAAATGACTCGTGAGTTTAGATATTTCATGACTCAAATCATGCTGACGGAAACATAAACCACACAGAGAACATTTGTTTTAGTCTCACTTTCCAGCATCAGTCTTTAAAAGAATTCTTTTTTTCAGCTTTATTGAGCTGTAATTGACAAGTTTGAGTTGTACATATTCAAGGTATGCAACTTGATGTTTTGATATACGCATACGTTGTGAAATGATTACCACAATGAAACTGCTAGCATATCTATCACCCCACATAGCTGCCATTCTCTTTTTCCTTTTATTTGTGATAAGAACATTTAAGATCTACCATTTTAGCAAATTTCAAGTGTACACTACAGTATTAAACACAGTCATCATGATGTACATTAGATCTCCAGGACCCATTCATCTTACCTAGCTGAAACTATTTTATACCCTTTGACAAACATCTCCCTATTTCCTCCTCCTACCCTCACCCCTGTGCCCTTGGCAACCACCATTTTACTGTCTGCTTCTGTGAGTTTTATTTTAGATTCCACATACATGTGAGAGCATGCAGCATTTGTCCTTCTGCATCTGGCTTATTTCGCTTAGCATAATGTTTCCCAGGTTCATTCATGTTGTTGAAAATTTCCTTCTTTTTATGGTTGAATAATATTCCGTTATGTATGTATACACACACAATGGAATATATATATATACACAACACATTTTAAAAGAATTCTAACTTTAAACTCTTTCTACGAATCCTTGGAGTTATAACTAGTGATAAAATCTTACACACACAAACACACACACATACACACACGTTTCTACCTTGAATTACTACCAAGTCAAATCAACCATAAAACTAACCAATGAATAGCTAATAACTAGCTGGATGATCAGCCCATATATTCTTTGGCAAATTGGATCAAACCACAGAAAAGTAGTATCAGATAAAGTGAACAATATAACATAATTTACTTTCTCATAGAGTGAGGCTCTATTTAATTTTCACACCCCTGTGTCTGGTGTCCTTTCATGAAATACAGTAGTCTGCTTCTCAAAACTTCCCTGCTCGTAAAAGACATGCCTTTTTTTAATGCTTTCTTAATTTCTGGTATATAGGAATGAACTATGCCTCTGGGAAAGAAATGCATTGCATGGATACGCTTTGTGAAGGTAAACACACAGAGGCATTCTGCTTTCTGTTAATTAATGATAGTGATGCCAAGCTTTTACAGGAAACCAATTTTGCTTTTGAACACCAGGGAGATCTTTGAGCAAAAGAAATATTTCAATTTAGGAAAACTATAGCACAGCCAAAAGTCCAAATGTAACAGGTGAATTACAGTTGGTCTAAAAAATTAGATGCATTAGGAATTAGTCCATGAATGTTCAGTAAATACAACTAGATCTCTGAAAATATTTTCTCGAAGCTAAAGACAACTCTGAAAGTTGGGATTTGTTCCAGCATTTTCCCAGGAGTTGGAATTCAGATGCATGGGCTGGGACTGTGGGAGCTGAGAGATGCTAGAGTGGTGAGCAGCCTGCTGGGCAGAACCTTGCCTGGCTGGTGAGAGATTGATGTTCCGTGATTCCAAATGGAGACTGAGTCTGACATATTTGCAGAGTAGAAGTTTGAGCTTCTCTTTTTTTGTTCATTACAAAGTCATTTATGAATGCGCACTAACTGTGACATGACCTCGTTGGTATATTTAAAGCAACCCTAGGCTGGTGAGGTCAAAAGTTTCATTGTACACACAGATGCGGTTTGTCAGAAGGAATGCAGATTTGGCAGGGTTAGAGGCAATGGATGTGAGGGCTGAGTCACCCTGCAGAGCATGCCAGATAACCCCTCCTCAACCTACACAATGGGCTCTATTCTAGTGCCATTCCTAACTCTGCACGATCTATACTGTATCTGCCTTGGACTTGTGTGCAATTGTCTGCATGGAGGCATAGTTGGTGATAAAAGAATGATGAAAATCAAAATGGTTACTTAAAGTGAAAACACCAAAGTCTGGGTTCTCTGAGCTCTCCTGAAGGTGTTTACTCTTTGACTTCTAGGAATCAGTTCCACACAAATACTCAAGTGTCCACAAATACACACACACAAAGAAGTTAATTACAGCATGATGTAGAAGAATGACAAATTGGCTGGGCGCAGTGGCTCACATCTGTAATCCCAGCACTTTGGGAGGCTGAGGCAGGTGGGTCAGTTGAGCCCAGTTTTAGACCAGCCTGGGCAACATGGCAAAACCCCATCTCTACAAAAAATACAGAAATTAGCCAGACATGGTGGTGCACACCTGTGGTTCCAGCTACTGGGGAGGCTGAGGTGGGAGGATCACCTGAGCCCAGGTGGTTGAGGCTGCAGTAAGCCATGATCAAGCCACTGCACTCCAGCCTGGGTGACCAAGTGAGACCCTGCCTCAAATAAATAAATAAATAAATAAATAAATAAATAAAAAGACAAATTGGAAACCAGATAAATTGGAGGGGTTCATAAATTATGACAGGGGTCCCCAGCCCCCAGGCCAGTACTGGTCTGTGGCCTGTTAGGAACTGGCCATAGAGTAGGAGGTGAGCTGCCGGCAGGCCAGCATTACTGCCTGAGCACCGCCTCCTGTCAGATCAGCGGCAGACATTAGATTATCGTAGGAGCACGAACCCTATTGTGAACTGCACACGCAAGGGATCTCGGTTGCACGCTCCTTATGAGAATCTAATGATGCCTAATGATCTGTCACTGTCTCCCATCACTTCCAGATGGGACCGTCTAATTGCAGGAAAACAAGCTCAGGGCTCCCACTGATTCTACATCATGGTGAGTATGAAATCATAATAGAAATAAAGTGCACAATAAATGTAATGTGCTTGAATCATCCTGAACCCCTGCCCCCTGTCCTGTGTAAAAATTGTCTTCCATGAAACTGGTACCTAGTGCCAAAAAGGTTGGGAACTGCTGAATTATGATGCAGTTTTGCAATGGAGTATTATGTAGCTGTGAAAAACAGCTAGGCGGCTTTATATGGATAAAAGTGTCCATCATAGATTGCTAAGGGAAAGCATCAAATGGCATATATATGTATATGTGTGCATATATACATAGGATCTCATTTCTGTGTTTTAAAACACCGTGTGTGTGAACCAGGGTTACAGTGTTACCTTTGGAAAGTGGAGTTGGACCAGGTAAAAGAAGGACAAGCACTTTGGGTTTGTTTTTTTTTTTTTTTTTTTTTGAGACAGAGTCTTGCTCTTGGCCCAGGATGGAGTGCAGTGGCATGATCTCGGCTCACTGCAATCTCTGCCTCCTGGGTTCAAGTGATTCTTATGCCTCAGCCTCCTGAGTAGCTGGAATTGCAGGCACCCGCCACTACACCTGGCTAATTTTTGTACTTTTAGTAGAGACAGGGATTCACCATGTTGGCCAGACTGGTCTCGAACTCCTGAACTCAGGTGATCTGCCCGCCTCGGCCTGCCAAAGTGCTGGGATTACAGGTGTGAGCCACGGTACCCGGCCAGGACCAGCACTTTGGCTTTCTACATTTCTGTAGTATAGAAAGTTTGCAATTAATAGATATTACTTCTGCAACTAAATATACATTTGAAAAAGGAGATTAAATAACTAAAAAGTTTCAGTCAAAATTCCCAGAGTAATCCTGGGATTACATAATAGCCAGAAAGCACAAATCCATAGCTAGAGACAGAGGTTCTATGGTAGCTCTAGGCTGTTGGATGAAACATTTCATCATGAAAGTGTAAAGTCATGTGTTGCTTAAAAACTGGGATATGTTCTGAGAAATACATTGTTAGGCGATTTCACCCTTGCACAAACATCATCGAATGTACCTGTTGAATGTAGTTGGTATAGCCTACCACACACCTAGGCTATATGCTATAGCCTATTGTCGCTAGGCTGTGAACCTGTAGACATGTTACTTTACTGAATACAGTAGCTAATTGTAACCCAGTGGTAACTATTTCAGTATCTAAACATAGAAAAGGTACAGTAAAAATACAATATTAAAGATAAAAAATGGTACCTGTATAGGGCACTTACCATGAATGGAGCTTGCAGGACTGGAAGTTGCTCTGGGTGAGTTGGTGAGGGAGTAGTGAGTGAGTGTGAAGACCTAAGATATTACTGGACACTACTGCAAACTTTATAGACTGTGCACTTAGGTGACACTCAATGTACACAAAAATTTCTTTTTTCTTTAATCATAAATTAACCTTACTGTCACTTTTTACTTTATCAACTTTTTAAAAAACGGTTTAACTTTTGTAATAACACTTAGCTTAAAACAGACGCAAAGTACTTTTGTATAGCTGTGCAAAGTACTTTCTTATATCCTTATTCAAGAAGCTTTCTTCCATAGATTTTTATTGTTTTTTTACTTGTTAAATTCTTTGTTAAAAACTAAGACACAAACACACACATTAGCCTGGCCCTATA
Organism: Macaca nemestrina; assembly: GCF_043159975.1. Classification (NCBI taxonomy): domain Eukaryota; kingdom Metazoa; phylum Chordata; class Mammalia; order Primates; family Cercopithecidae; genus Macaca; species Macaca nemestrina. Next base: position 39,694,817 of record NC_092137.1, read on the forward strand.
CAGGGTCAGGATCATCAATATCACTGTCTTCCACCTCCGCATCTTGTCGCCCTGGAAGGTCTTCAGGGGCAGTAACAGGCATGGAGCTGTCACCTCCTATGGTAACAATGCCTTCTTCTGGATGACTCCTGAAGGACCTGCCCGAGGCAGTTTTACAGTTAACATTTTTTTTGTTTGTTTGTTTTTTATTTATAAGTAGAAGGAATACACTCCAAAATAAGGATAAAAAGTGTAGTAAGTACATAAACCAGTAACAGTGATTTAGTATCGAGTATTATGCGCTGTACATAATTGTATGTGCTATACTTTAATACAAGTGACAGTGCAGTCAGTTTCTTTACACCAGCATCACCACAAACACGGGAGTAATGGTTATGATGGCTACAAGCTCACTAGGTGACAGGAGTTTTCGGCTCCATTATATAATCTTATGGGACCATCTATATGCAGTGAATCCTTGATCGAATGTTAGGTGGTACATGACTGTATTTCTAGGATATGTGTTATATCTTCTGAGAGAAGATGAGACTATTAAGTCCAAACTGTTTATTGAGCTGGCCCTTTTCTTCTATCAGTGTAATTGTACTACCAATAATGTGCTATTATTCGTTTCCTATTTTACAGCTTACAAAGCACTTTTCACACCTTGAATAATACAACAAACCTGTAATGCGGTATCCTTATTTTCAGAAAAACTAATTGAGGTTTAGGGAAGTTGGTTTATGTGCTCTAAATGACACAAGTAGTTAGGGCAAAACTTCAGAAGGAGTCAAATAGGGATTCTATCCCCAAGCAGGCCATTAATTCTAGGTAAATCACTGTTTTCTAGGTCTCAGGCTTCTCAGCTGTAAAACAGGGTGGGGAATTGTTCTCAGTACAAAAGTATACGGTTGTTTAAATGAAACTGTGTAGCCCCTCCCTACCCACCACCCTTCAATTAACTTTGGAACAATTCCCTGGATGTGGTTGAAGATATTTATGTTGTGTAGACATGTCAGGCATCCTTCTATTAGCATATTTAGGTGTAGGGTAAAAGGCTGCCTACTGTGAATTGATTAAAAGGACAAATTCTGTTCTTGCAGACTGGTTGGAAAGAACCCAAGGGGACGTGGGCACAGCATCCTTTCCTGGGCCTCTTCCCGACGTGGCACAGGTGGGAAATCAGGAAGCTCCCAGACGTGGAGCAACTCAGGTGATCATGGCACAGAGAGGTAAGGATTTTGCTTGAATTTAGAGGGATGGTTTTGTACAGATCGGTACATAGTAACTCTAAATAAATATTTATAAAACAATCGGATTTGTCATGTGGCTGTTTGGCAATGGGTCAGAGTAAAACAAATAGACTTTTCTTATGACTGAGCTGTCACCTGAGTCTTATTATTAATAACATTTGTCTAACAACTGAATCTTAATCTTTAATCAACAAAATTTTAATGAGCCTACACCCATAGTGCCATGCTTTTTTTTTTTTTTTTTTTTTTGAGATGGAGTCTCACCCTGTTACTCAGTGCAATTGTGTGACCTTGGCTCACTGCAACCTCTGCCTCCTGGGTTCAAGTGATTCTCCTGCCTCAGCCTCCTGAGTAGCTGGGATTACAGGCACGTGCCACCATGCCTGGGTAATTTTTTGTATCTTTAGTAGAGACTGGGTTTCACCATGTTGGCCAGGCTGGTCTCAAACTCCTGATCTCATGATCTGCCTGCCTCTGCCTCCCAAAGTGCTGGGACTACAGGCATGAGCCACCATGCTGGGCCAGGGTCATGCTTTAAGGTATGGGTGTTTTTATTATTCAGGAGATGACTGCCATTGAAAAGATGTCTTGTTACTCCTGACGAGGTGGGTCAGGAGGCAGAGGGAGCAATGGAAAACCTGGGCCAGAGCCTTTATTTGTGGTTTCCATGAAGGAATGGGTGAGGCAAGGTAAGCAGGCTAGTGTGAACACTTCTCATGGGCTCTGGGATACAGGGGCTGTCTCTATCAGGTAGTCTGATACCTGGCCCTGGGTGGTTAGGGTGTAGCGGCTCCACCTGTGAGAGCCCAGTAAAGGAGGTGATTGGGGCCTGGGATCTGGATTGGTTGGTTTGCATATGAAAGACAGACATCCTTCACTGTCTCTAGGAATTGGCCCAGCCCTGGGAGGGGCAGTCTCCCCAGGGTCAGCAAGGCCCCAGCTGTCAAAGCATCAGAATAAAAAGACATGCTTAATTCAGGCTGATGTAAGTTTGGTTAGTCTTAAAAGGAAGTACAGAATTGGCAAGTGGGAGTTCTAGGAAAAATCTGGAGATATAACTTATCACTCTGTATAATGACACATGTATCAACACATATTACACATCCGTTGTGGGTCATGGGTTTGGCATTAGTGAGCGGGGGAAAGGCTTTTATGTGTTTCACTAGGTTATGTTGTTATTTGAGATAGTGTATTTCTTTAGATGGTTTTCCTGCAGTTGAGCTATACAATTACCAGGTGACAGTGGGTTCATTAGCATGGTGTTTCTAGCCCCTCCTACCCTACCCCCACATGTATACACATATGTTCTTGGTTGTTTAAAGGTAGCATTTCATTACCCACCTTTTTTCAAGATACAGGGAGACAAACACAGTCCTAATATTAGTACCACGGATTTCAACAAAAATATGTCTTGAAAATATATTTATCATATTATTGCCCCTCCAACTCCCCAACACCAGCCCCTTCCCTGTTTAGAGAGAACAGTTCCTGAAAAATATATAAATAAGCACACATATACACATATTTTATTTTTGTTCAAGAATGACATGCATAGAGACATTATCAGAATCAATAGATTGTTGTTTTTTTTTTTTTTCTGAGACAGAGTCTCGCTCTGTCACGCAGGCTGGAGTATAGTAGTGCAATCTCGGCTCATTGCAACCTCGGCCTCCAGGTTCAAGCAATTCTCCTGTCTCAGCCTCCAGAGTAGCTGGGACTACAGGCACATGCCACCATGCCCAGCTAAGTTTTGTATTTTCAGTAGAGATGGGGTTTCACCATACTGGTCAGGCTAGTCTCGACCACCTGACCTTAGGTGATCCACTGGCCTTAGCCACTCAAATTGCTGGGATTACAGACCTGGGCCACTGAGCCCAGCCCGAATCAATAGTTTTGTTTGCTGTAATTCATGGTACCCTTAAATGAGTTTTGAAAAATTAGCTCCCATATATGACTTAACATTGACCTTGTTCTTACAGCTGTATCATTTGTAGAATAAATGCCACGGCCTCTTCTCTTTCACACACACCCACCTGGGCAGGCACAGGGCAAGTGACAGGTGCCACCCATGCTCTGATCTCAGACCAGCTGATGTAGAGCGCGAGAGGCTTGCACTGCTTCTTTGTCCATGGGCTGAGTATTATCTTTCATGTGGGGCTGGCAAAGCAATGCTTATATATACAAACATGCTTTTTTTTTTTTTTTTTTTTTTTTTTTTTAAATACCTACACTCATTTGCCAGTTCACCCAGAGAAGCAACAGGTCTCAGGGCCAGAAGTTCTTTCTGCTGGAAGGGTCCAAATTAATCCTTTAGACGTAGCTAATTCATTTCCTTCATGACCTCATTCACTGCTGCATAACCACCCTTCCTCCAAACCTCTACCCTGATCTCCTCCCCAAGTGGTGCTGAGTAGTTACATGAGAGCCCAATTTCTAATAACAAATGAAGTATTTTTTCCTTGTCATCACTTTAACGACAAGGGAAAGAAGCCCCCAAAGCCAGAGCAACAGAGACTGGATCAGGCATAATTTAGCTTCTCTTGAACCCTTTGCTCTACATACCTAACCCCCAACTGTGTTCTTAACACCTTTCACTTTTATGGCACCAAGAATAAGAATATAAATATTCTGCAGTTTCTCCTTCCTTTCTTTTTTTTTCTTTTTCTTTTTTTTTCTTTTTCTTTTTTTTTCCTTTGGCTGTTTTTCTATAAAGTCTTCATTACCAGTCCACATTCCCCTGGTTTTAATAACTGAGTCCCTTTTCTTTCTTCTAGTTAGCCTTGATGTCTTTTCTTTCTTCTGTACAATAGTTCTCCTCTGGATCAATAATGGTTACCTGCTTTATAAGTAACTCTCAAAAGACTTAGATTCTTTGTCAGAGTCCAAAGGCAACCTCTGGGGTCTTGGTAGCTTGGGTTCAGGTAATGAGAGCAATAGCAACATATGCTTTATTCTGTTAAATGCCAGGTGAAAATCCATTCTGATTGAATTTAAAGTGAAGTTGAAAGAAAAAATGTCTTCTCAGAAACAACTCATGGTTTTGCACAAACCTGAATAACTCACTAGACACATCTTTTCTGTGACTGTAACAGACAGATTAATCTGCGCTTGGGTTTCTCTGTTGCTTTCTAGAGCATCCACTATAGTAATTCTCACACCTGTCCAGTTTCTGGATGGTAGATAGAGCAGCACCTTGGCTAAGGGAGCGAGGGCTCAGGTGAAGTAAACACCCCAAGAGAAAGGCAGACAAGCTCTCAGGAGGACCAGCTCAGACCTTCAAGCTCCAGCTGTTAAGAATGTTCGTTTTCATATCTTTTGTAATTCCATAGACCTTTGGAACATTCTCAAAGAGGGAGCAGGGTCAGGGAGGAGGGGAGACGGTGGTGAGAGCTTCAGGCTACCTGTCTGAACAAGGAAGTAGCTTAACCACTGTGTTAGTTTCCAATTGCTGCTATCAATTACTACCAACTTAATGATTAAAATAAAAGATAAATGTATTATCTTACAGTTCTCTAGGTCAGAAGTCCAAAATTAGTCTTACTGGGCTAAAGTGTTAGCGAGGCCGTGTTCCTTCTGGAATCTCTTAGGGGAATCCATTTCCTTGCCTTTTTCATCTGCTGGAAGTTTTCACGTGCATTCCTTGATTCATGGCCCTCTTCCTCCATCTTCAAAGCCGCCAGGGCTGCACCTCTCTGACTCTTTCTCTATTGTCACATTTCTCTTTCCCAGGCTCTAGCTGAGGTTTCTCTGGTTTTAAGAACTCACGTGATTAGATTGGAGCCATGTGAATAATGCAACGGGGAAAGGATACTCTCCCCATTTCAAGATTCTCAATCACAGCTGCAAGGTCCTTTTTACCACTTCAGGTGACTTATTCATATGTAGGGGAGGGGGAAGTCAATTATTCTGTCCTACCACAACCACAAAATTGATACCCTCACTGAGATGGAAAAAGGAAGCTTCTACTTTGGACCTGATGTTGTGAGTGAGTCAGGAGGGCCACACCAGCTCAGGACGCAGAGTTTCCAGGAGGCCCTGGTCAATGGTATGGAGAATTACAGGACCATCCAGAACTGCTAGAAGAGGAAGGGCTCCCATGATGTGACCAGTGGGGCCTGCAGCCTATTAGTGTCAATAGAGAGCTTGAAGCAAGAATCAAGCTTCCTGGGTCTGAGGGGCAAATAAAATAAATATTAAAAACATTTTTAAATAAAAATAAAACAAAAAATGTTAATTTTTGGAGAACTTCGGCAGTCAAAGGAGGGAGAGGAATCATTCTATGGCTGGAGAACATGGGAAGATTAAAGGTTTTTTGTTTGTTTTGTTTTGTTTTTTACTTTAAGTTCCAGGATACAAGTGCAGAATGTATAGGATTGTTACACACGTATACATGTGCCACGGGGGTTTGCTGCACCTATCAACCTGTCATCTGTGTTTTAAGTCCCACATGCATTAGCTATTTGTCCTAATGCTCTTCCTCCCCTTGTGCCCCCACCCTCTGATTGGCCCCTGTGTGTGTTGTTCCCTTCCATGTGTCCATGTGTTGTTTTCATTGTTCAACTCCCACTTATGAGTGAGAACATGTGGTGTTTGAAGTTTTTTTGAAGGTAGAGAAAACTCATGTATGTTTGAAGAAGGGACATGGAGAAGAGACTAACGTCACCCATAAAACTGAAATTAAGGTTTTAATGTGAATTTAAAAATTGTCATTATTAATATTATTATTGCTTGCCTGTACTAAAATTTCACGTGTCAGACTGATGTGTTGTCAAATAAAGTAGAAGTTAAAAAAAAAAATCCCGTTACAGCTGAGGGTCCTTCTCACTTCTCATTTGTTTCGCCATCATTGCTAGATTAATTCTTAATCACCATTCTTCCATCATGTCATTATCCTTCTCTCCATGGCCTAAGATCTTGTGTTTCTTGTGTTGTTCAAATCTTCTACAGTCTGAATCTAATCAATATTTCCAAACTTAGCCTGAACTTTTTATCACAAACCCTCCTCTCTGGCAGGACCCAGATGCTCAATGTCTTGTGTACATACCGTGTTCATTACTATCTCTGAGTTCACATGGTTTTCCATTCTCCAAATACTCTTCTTCCTCTCCACCAATTTACTCATTTAGATCTTTGAAAGCTTAAATTCCATTAATACTTTGACTATCTCCATTTATAAAAGTCCCCCTTTCTTTGAACACATTAACATTTACTAAACACATTATAGGTCAGTAGATAACTTCCATAAGGTCCAGTAATCACACCCACCCATCTTCCTGCAACGTCACTACATTCTCAGTTCTTTCCACTGTTACTGTGGATGAACTATGTGTGTGCCTACCTAAAACAACCTCTCCACTTATCTGCCAGATCCCGTCCCCTCCTGCCCACTTACAGACTTTGCTCCAGGAAGTCTCCCTCTCTTTTTTTGTATCAATTTTTCCATCTCTCAATAATCATTCTCATCTGCGTACAAAAATACTGCTTTCCCCCCATCCTCAGTAAAACAAACCCTCTCTTAATGCCACTTTCACCACTTGCTATTACTCCTTCTTTTTCCCTTTATGACAAAACTCCTTGAAAGAATTTTGCCTATACCCATTGCTATAACTTCTCTCTTTCCATTCTCTCTTGAACTAATTCCAAACATATATTCCCAATGCTCTGATTAAACTGCTCTTATTAAGGGCACTAAAAAGACCCATGTTGCTAAATCTAATGCTCAGTTACCAGTTCTCATCTTGCTTGACTAATCAGCAACTTTGAGATGCTGATGATTCTCTACTGTTTGAAATACTTTCTTCACTTGGCTCCCAGGATTCCACACTCTCTTACCTCTCTGGCCACTCCTTTTCAGTCTCTTTTGTTGGCTCCCATTGATCTCCTAGACCTCAGCACGAAGCAGTTTTCCATGTTCCTCTCCTCTATTCTATCAACACCTACCCCCTGGATGACATCATTCAGTCTCATGGTTTAGGTCCCATCTATATGTTGATTATCATGTCTCTCAAATTTACATATTTAATCTGAAACTCTCCTGTGAACTCTAGACTTGTATATCTTACTGCCCACTCAACATGTCCACTTGGATATCTAATAAGTATCTCAATATCAGGAGCTCAGTGTGCTCCAAACTGAGCTGATACTGTCCCTGCCCACCCTGTACTTTCCACAGTCTTCCGCATGTCTGTTGATGACAACTCCACCCAGTCCCTTTCTTTCTCTTTCACCACACACTACACGTCAGCTAATCCTATTGGTTCTACTTTCAATATCTATCCAGAAACCAACCACTTCTCACCACTCTACTTTTATGACCTGGTCCAAAACACTGTAATCTCCCTGCTAGGTATACAAATAACAGTTAAGAGTGCAGCCTCTGAAGTCACACCATGAAGGTTTGAATCCTGGCACTGCCACTTACTAAGAGTAGGATGTTGAGCAAGTTATTTGCCCTCTCCGAGCATCAGTTTCCTCATTCGTAAAATGGGGATAATAGTAACAACAATATTACTGCTTCCAGTGCTAATAATATTAATTGTTACAAGGATTAAATGAGAAAAATGTATAAACTGCTTAACAGTGCCTTGCAAATAGTATGTAATCCACACACATTGGCTATATACTATTATGCTATAAATCTATGAAAGCTTCATGACAATAGGTGGAAAATAGTAGGCAAGAAGATCAGAGAAATCGTGGAAATGGCCATTTTCCCAAGCATAAACAATCCAAATCTTCAAATACCCAAACTCACACTGAACCAGGTTGGAAAATTTTTGTACCAACCCACTCTGACTTGTGTCTATTGCTTGGTATGTTGCTTTCTTTGTGCGGCTTTTACCTATAGATTTATAGAATAATAATCCATGGCTAACATTTCTTAATTAGGTACTATTTGCTGTCATTGCTCTTCTTTCTTTTATCTTGAGAAGAATTTCTATAGCTCCTCTTTTCCAAATTTTCATTCAGATCCTCAGACAGGCTTAGACCTGATCCTGCCTGTATGTGGGTTGGCCTCCCATTTCAGGATTTCATATCTCATTTGCTGTCACTTCTACCTATTAAAACATTCAAAAAGGGGGCTCTATAAGAACTACAAACCACTGCTCAAGAAAATAAAAGGACACAAACAAATGGAAAAACCTTCCACCTCATGGATGGAAAGGCTCAATATTGTGAAAATGGCCATACTGCCCAAAGTAATTTATAGATTCAATGTTATTCCCATCAAACTACCACTGACATTCTTCACAGAATTAGAAAAAAACTACTTTAAAATTCCTAAGGAACCGAAAGAGAGCCTGATAGCCAAGACAATTCTAAGCAAAAAGAACAAAGCTGGAGGCATCATGCTACCTGACTTCAAACTATACTACAAGGCTACAATAACCAAAACAGCATGGTACTGGTACCAAAGCAGACATATAGACCAATGGAACAGAATAGAGACCTCAGAAATAAGACCACACATCTAAAACCATCTGATCTTTGACAAACCTGACAAAAACAAGCAGTGGGGAAAGTATTCCCTATTTAATAAATGGTGCTGGGAAAACTGGCTAGCCATATGCAGAAAACCAAAACTGGACCCTTTCCTTACAACTTACACAAAAATTAACTCAAGATGGATTCAAGGCTTAAATGTAAAACCCAAAACCATAAAACCCTAGAAGAAAACCTAGACAATACCATTCAGGACATAGGCATAGGCAAAGATTTTATGATGAAATCACCAAAAGTAATTACAATAAAAGCTAAAATTGTCAAAAGAGATCTAATTAAACTAACCAGCTTCTGGCCAGGTGCAATGGCTTATGCCTGTAATCCCAGCACTTTGGGAGGTTGAGGTGGGCGGATCATGAGGTCAGGAGATTGAGACCAGCCTGGCCTACATGGTGAAACCCCATCTCTACTAAAAATACAAAAATTAGCTGGGTATGGTGGTGTGGGCCTGTAATCCCAGCTACTTGAGAGGCTGAGGCACAAGAATCACTTGAACCCAGGAGGCGGAGGTTGCAGTGAGCTGAGATTGCGCCACTGCACTCCAGCCTGGTCACAGAGTGAGACACTGTCTAAAAAAAAAAAAAAAAAAAAGAAGCAGCAAAACAAACAAACAAACAAAACTAACGAGCTTCTGCACAGTAAAAGAAACTATCATCAGAGCAAACAGGCAACCTACAGAATAGGAGAAAATTTTTGCAATCTACCCATCTGGCAAAGGTCTAATATCCATAATTTGTAAGTAGCTTAAATAAATTTACAAGAAAAAAAACAACCCCGTCAAAAAGTGGGCAAAGGATATGAACAGACACTTCTCAAAAGAAGACGTATATGCAGCCAACAAATACATGAAAAAAAGCTCAACAGCACTCATCATTAGAGAAAAGCGAATCAAAACCACAATGAGATACCACCTCATGCCGCTCAGAATGGTGATTATTAAGAAGTCAAGAAACAACAGATGCTGGTGAGGCTGTGGAGAAACAGGAACAGTTTTGGTGGGAATGTAAATTAGTTCAGCCATTGTGGAAGACAGTGTGGCGATTCCTCAAGGATCAGGAACCAGAAATACCATTTGACCCAGCAATTCCATTACTGGGCATATAGCCAAAGGAATAGAAATCATTCTCTTATAAAGATACATGCACACATATGTTTATTGCAGCACTATGAACAATAGCAAAGACATGGAACCAACCCAAATGGCCATCAATGATAGACTGGATAAAGAAAATGTGGCACATATACACCATAGAATACTATGCAGCCATAAAATGGAATGAGATCATGTGCTTTGCAGGGACGTGAATGAAGCTGGAAGCCATCATCCCCAGCAAACTGACACAGGAACAGAAAACCAAACACCGCATGTTCTCACTCATAAGTGGGAGTTGAACAATGAGAATACATGGACACAGGGAGGGGAACAACACACATCAGGGCCTGTCAGGGGGTGGCGAGGAGTGGGAGAACATTAGGACAAATCGCTAATGCATGTGGGCCTTAAAACCTAGGTGACGGATTGATAGGTGCAGCAAACCACCATGGCACACATATACCTGCGTAACAAACCTGCATGTTCTGCACATGTATCCTGGAACTCAAAGTAAAAAATAATAATAAACAAAAATAAAAATAAAAAAGGGGGCCCTATAAACCCAGTTAACACTGCAATGAGAGCCATTGTAAATTCTCATTTTATTGACAAAAAGAACCTGGGTTTCTTGGCAAAAGTAGTTGATACGAAAAAAGGTAAGCTGCTGAGTGAGAATGAAAAAAGCAAGTAATTAAAACTACACCCACGAACTTCAGGACCAAAACAGCCAGACATCTTTCAGAAAAGGAAGCTGATAAATTAAAGAATTTCCCTAGATACCCAGAAAATAACCTTTTATATTTGGGATTCAACTTCAGTGTTTGAAACTCCAGGATTTTCTTTTGGCTAAACACAAAGATTCTTAGGAGGGAATCCCTTGCTGTTGTTATTTGGTTTCAGCGGGGTCCAGAAGGGCACATGGTGACTTGGCTGTAAAACACTAAGAGACACCTTCCCCATTGCCATGCCCTCCCCAACTCGCCACTCATGTAATCTGAGGCTCTCGGTCACAGGCAGGTTGCAGACACCAAATAAATTAGGCAGATGGAACTCATACGTCAAAGACGCCTACTTGAATTCCTTTTTGGCCATTAGTGCATTTCCTCTCTTTCTTTTTTAATCAGCCTCATAAATCTGACCTTGACAAGGTCCTGCCTCTCTATAGCATAGTTGGAGGTGAGATGGTAATATGTCCCAGAGCTTTCATTTTCTTCTCCACTTGAGTAACCACCAATGCCATGTGGCACCCATTCATTATGGGGCTCAGGTGCGGCTGTGAGGAGGCATGTGCCAAGTCCTGCCAAATTGGTTACTCCTTCCAAAAGAACAGGATGGTTCTCCACACACTGAATATCAGATGATTACACTTCACAGTGCCCAATGCAATCCTGGCATGCCTAGAGCTATAAGGAACACAACACATTGTTAGGTATTCTTCTGAGTATCTGGTTCATAATAGCTATTTACATACTGGCTAATGACTACCTGGATTCACATAATTTTTAAGGGGGTTTATCCAATTCAAGAATTGAAGACAAAATCAGAGTTGTCCAGAATAGTAACCTTGTTCTCTGAGGTGGGAGCAAATGACAATGGACTTGTGTTGAATTCACCATTTTCAGGGATATCTGACTCAATGTTTGTCTCCTGGTCTTGACAATAGAAATCTGGAATACCGACCTAGCTCATGTGGGCAAAGTATGGATTTCTCACCACTTGTAAAAAGCTGCCTTCTGGCTTCTAGCAGTTACATCTTTGCTAGTCTTGGGTCCTTTGTGAGTTTTTGCTGTTTTCTCTCTGCCCTTCTTAGAAGGAGGCCGTCTCTTTTTCTCCTTTCAACCAGAGGCTGTCCACAGCTGGCTCAATGTCCCCTTGTGCTGTCAGGTCCCCTCCCCTCCTCCTTGGTTGGGGAGGGGAAGTTTCAGGCACTCCCTTTATTCTCCAAGCATGATTTGTACCCATAAAATGTGGTAGCTATGGGCAGTCTTTTTCTATAGCGGTCTTTCTATCTAGTCCATTTTAAAGACCTTGAGAAATGGAGATACCTTATCGTACTCTGACAGCTTATTTCTGCTATTCACAAAACAGCATTAAACTCCTTTTATGGGCTCATAACAAAATAGCCTATTGAAAGAATATAATGGCCCTCGTGCTTTTGAATGCTCATCATTTCACTATTACTAAGGATGCTTTATGTTTTTAGGGGCCTGATGATAGGTCTTCACGCTTTTCATTAGGGCATAATCCTTGGGAGAGTAATGCTGTATACCACTTCCAGGACTGTGGCCTGCAAATGTGAGCAGTCACCAAATATTATTGTTGGAGCTGATAAATGAGAACAATGACAATAGCTGTCATTCATATATTGAGCTCTTTTTATAGAGCAGATTTTGTATTCTTTATGTTGATAAGTGCTTTATATCCATTATGTGTTTGGATGCTCCTAACATTCTAAAAAAAGATATTATTATTCTTATCCCCATTTCATGGATGAGGAAATTGAGGCCTGAAGAGGCTAAGTACTCCCCCATTGTGAAAATCACACTAGAATTTAAACCCAAGTCTCTCTGATGCCACATCCTAGACTCTATGTTGTACTGTTACTGTGTCATCATAGATTATTAGATTCCCCTGTCTTCGCTATGAGGACACATATTTTCTTAGTTTCCCCCCCTATTTTCCTTCTCATGCTTTCTTGTGGTACCTCCTCTTCTAATGGAAATCTAAATGCTTGTGCCTCAGAGCCTGGATCTAGACCTCTTAGTTTTTCTAGCTATACTTTCCCCTAAGCAATTTCATCAAGTCCCATGAGTTTAATTATCACTATGCATATAGCACCTATGCGCTCATATAGCCAAAATCTAAATCTCTAGTCCAGATGCTTCCCTTACTCTCAGGTTCACACATCCAATTGCCTCTCCAACTGAGACTGGCAGTACCATTCAAGCACTCACACCAGAAATGTAGCATGGCTCTTGATCGCTTCTTTCCCTCATCTGCACTCGCAGTAATTTTTTAAAGTTCATTTTTATTTTTAACTTTCATTTTAGGTTTGGGGGTACATGTGCAGGTTTGTCATATAGGTAAACTCATGTCACGGGGTTTATTGTACCGATTAGTTCATTACCCAGGTACTAAGCCTAGTACCCAATAGTTACTTTTTCTGCTCCTCTCCCTCCTTTCATCCTCCCCCATCAAGTAAACCCCAGTGTCTGTTGTTCCTTTCTTTGAGTCCATGAGTTCTCATCGTTTGGCTCCCACTTATAAGTGAGAACATGCAGTATTTGGTTTTCTGTTATTGCATTAGTTTGCTAAGGATAATGACCTCCAGCACCATCCATGTAATTCTATGATTTTGACCTTTACCCATTTCTCTCTGTTTCCACTGCTGCCTCCTTAGTCCAAGTTGCTAATATTTCTTGTCTGCATGATTGCAATAGCTTCCTGACTGGCTTCCCTGCCTTCATACTTGTTACCCCCAGCTTCAATCCATTTTTCACATAGCTGTCTGAGTGACATTGCAAAACATTATTCAATGCCTCTCCCCTGCTTAAAACTCTTCCAAGTTTTTCTTCGGACTGGAGTCCAAACTCCATAGTTTGGCCTTCAAGGCCTGCATAATCTAGCATTGACTGTTTCTGCAATTTCATCTCATACTGCCCCTTCCTCATCCACTACTCTCTAGGTCTCTTTGCAGTTCCTCAGTGACACAAAACTCTTTCCTGCCTCAGGACCCTTGCACTGGCTGTTCCCTCTGCCTGGAATGCTCTTTCTCTGGCCCATGGGTGCTCAATAATGTTCATGGAATAAATAAGAATAGATTGTTTCTCTTATTTGAATACTATAAATAACTAATATGAGAAAAATAATGTGTCATTAAATTTTAGCCATTTGTATTTATAACATTTAAATTATATGGTCTTGATATGATAGACCTATGGAATTTCTGAAGCATGTTTATGTGTTTACATGGATGGAGTAGGGAGGATAAGCGAGTGAGAGGAAGGTATTTAGCATGTGGTAACCATGAATCATGCATCCTGTGAGATAGATTGCGATATCCCTATTTTTCAGAGTTCAGGTGGTTTGGGAAGTTAGGTCACTGGCTAAGGGTGAACAGGTAGAAAGAAGTGGGCCTGGAATTTACATGTGGTTTGACCCCAGGACCCATGTGCATTCCCCAGATCCTGGTGCCTTTGAGCAGACACAGCAGAGAGAGAAGTTTGAAGGTAAAAAAGAGGAAGGACACCTGGAAATACTGGCGTTTTTGTTCATCTGGGCAGTATCACAGGTGGTTGTGAATCAGAGACACTGGATATCTTAGTTATATCCAGTTCTGCCTTATTTGTCAAACATGGCCCAAAAGAGCTGAATTAGACCCCAACTTCAAAACCCAGTATCCATACACAAAGAAAAGGTGGTAAATACAGTTAGGTGTGGCAATTAATGAGCCACCATCTGCTAAAACATCACACTTTAAGTGGGACTTAACATGGTTATGGGTTTCTTTGAACTTTTTTTTTTTTTCCTTTCCCACCATATGTGCTTAAAGGCTCCAAAAAGGAAACAGCTTAATCCAGGAATGTGAAAAAGAATGGTGACATTCTGCGGTGTGTCAGTGAAATGAGAAACTTATCAGGCGCTGTCTATTTTGGGGGTTTTGTGGTATTTTATGGTTCCAGGCTTCTAGTCAGTGACAAAATGGCACTGCCAAGATGACTTACCACATGCGTGGGGTATAGCAGAGCACCATGATAGGTGCTGCTTCTAAAATTTACTTTTGGCTTTGCCCTGGACTGAGTTGACACACATACAGAAAATACTCCTTTTCCTCCAAGGCCTAACTAAGATAGCATCTTGGCTTACCCATATTCTTCCCAATGGAGAAACGAATCTCTCTGTAGTAGGTTTTCCTGTTGCATTGTTTTTGTACCTCGGTGACAGTACTAGTTTCAGGCTGTCCTCTTTGTGGCTTCATGCATTTCTATCTTCCTCTCCAACTACCCTAAAGCTCCCTGAGGGCACAGACCGTGTTTTCTTCATCTTTACAAAATCCAGTGGGACTTTGCACAATAACTTACATTGGAGGTGCTCAATAGATGCTGTTGAATTAAAATAAAAATGTTTTAGGAGAACAATTTACAGTGATGACTTTAACATAAGACACCTCAAAAATGTGCAAAATGCACATTTTGTATATATTGTACATATTTGTAGGTTAACAATATAATTGACTATGTCCTTATATTGAATGCTGAAAAAAAATCTGATATTACCAAGAGGAAACTTTCATACTCTTTATGAAACCTAGTGTGTAGTTTTGGTTAAAATGCATAGTCTAAACTGCAGAATCTAAACGTCTGAAATGAGGAAGGATGTTGCTTTTAGTCTGAGCACTGGTGCAACAGGGTGAAAATCTTTTAGAATATACATGGTTAGGATGGTTAGCTTAGCACAGGTATGTCAACAAAGCATTACCAGAGCTCTGTGTTTGAGATCTCTCTCTCTCTCTCTTTCTCACTCTCACTGTGTGTGTGTGTGTGTGTGTGTGTGTGTGTGTGCGCAGACTTTTTTTCTTAGGAAATATTTATTTAAATAACCTCCTGACTATAGAGGGAAATATGATGAATGCCATAGATATTATGGTAAGTGTGTTTGGAGAAGGCAAAAGTATTTTGTTTTCTAAATATTTAAACATGACCTGCACATCAGTTGTGATGTTTAGATGCCATGGGAATACCAGGAGCAACAAAGAAGGACTTTGGAATGGTAGAGTGGATAGTTCTCTATAACCCAGAAAGGAGAGGTGGAAGCCAAAAGATGACATAAAGTAACACTTGAAGAATATGCATTTAGCAACAATATGCAGGATAACTGCAGGAAGGTTGATCCTGAAATCATGGGGGCCAAGGAGGAAGCTGTAATATAATACAGATGTGAGGGGTAGAGGCATATTAAGAGCAAGTGGTAGAAATGTAGAGGAAGGAGTGGATATAAAAGAAATTTCAAAGGAAAAATCTCTCTAACTTTGTCAATGTGATAGATAATTCTAAAATACTGTGTCTGCATGAATTGAGTGATATAACACCAGCAAAAGAGTTGAGGAGGGCAGTTGGACCACAAGGAAATATGAGACTTTAATTTTTAATATCTTGAGCCCAATAATACAGTAAAATACCCAGGTGGAAATTCTCCGGCTCTCCCTGTCATATGAGGGATACTGTTTTTCTCTGAGGGATGCACTGCGGATATTGGATCTGGAGATGGCAAAGAGAAATTTAAGACAAGTAAAGAACAAGCCAAGTTTGAAAACATCGAGGTCATAGCATAGCCGAAGCTAAGATATGCCAGGTGTTCTGGCTGGATATTTGATCTCCCATCATCTTGACTCCATACTGAGCTAAATGGCCTCCTACATTGATTATATTCAGGCATAGACTTTTCCTTCCACACATCTACAGCTGTCCAGCTCATAGTCAGTCATTAGAACATGTTAACTTTACGACTTAAAAATGTACAAAAATACTTATTTTATAGTGGCCTAAGATATTGAAGCCTCCAAATGTATGAAGTAGACACTAGGCCAAAGAGGTATTCTCTGACCGCAGTACGAATATCTCTGATATCCTCTTGGCAAAGTTTAACTCATCCTTTAAGAACTAACTCAAAAGTTACTGTCTGTATGTAGCCCGCCTGACTCCCCATGGCAGTAGGCTCTTCATTGTCCGTGTTCCCATAACACGGTGTTCTCTTTTATTTTTTTTTTTAACTACAGCATTTACCTCTCATTCTGTCTATGCATCTGTTTCTCGCCACTAGGCTGGGAGTATCTTGAAGATGGGCACCACTTGCTCATCTTCATATTTTTCACTGCCCTAACAGAGTAGGGGGCTACTGGGTGATAGTTCATTGTTGGAAGTATCCAAAAGGGGAATCTGAAAAACATAGATGGAGCAATGTGCCGGTGCTGTAGCGAAATCTGTGTACACATCATATGCCACATCCCTGCTGGCACCGCTAATGCTGTACCAGCAGAGGCAGTGCTCCCATTACATACTGCTGGCCCATATTTGTAATGTGTGACATTTTTTATGAAATACTGTCAAGGGCAATCCATCATATAGTAACCTTTGGATTATATGCTGAGACTGGTCTTAAACATAGACATAAATGAACTTCAAGAATAATGCTATTTTCTAAAAAGAGTATGATCAAAGAGTTCTAGCTAGGAAAATGATACAGAATGGTAAGTCCTTTTAAATTAAACAGAAGTGCCTTAAAAAGAGGTTTTCTTCTGTCTAGCTCCAGCTGAAGATAGGGTTATTGTGTGAAGATGATTAGGCGACTCTGGAATGTGGCTGAGTATTTATTTCTTGTAATACATGAGGTGAAGACTTGAAAAGGGGATGAGGCCTTGCTAAAGGCTTGACAACCCTTGGGGCTTGCAAGGTTTTGATAACTTTATCTCAAGATGCATTTTTAAAAAATAAAAGAGCACATGATGAGTGAATTTCAGATGTCAACTGTGGACCCACAGTTAAAGGCATTCTCTCTGCCTATCCATTAAGAGCTAGGATTTTATACATATTATAGAGTATAAATTAAAGAAAGCTTCTAAATCTTATCATTTTTGTGTAAATCCAGATAAGACTCCTTTGATGAGCTTAGTGTTTCCTGTGAAGAAAAAGCTTATAGGTGAGAGGAACACTAAAATTATAATTCTTTGTCTTCCCTAATTAGACTAGAGCTCACCATAGATCTTGCTGAAACTGTGAGAAAGTCCAGGCAATAATTCACATTGTCAGGTCAGCAGAAATGGGAACCGGGGTCTGATATAACTGAAAGATTTGCTTAAGCGATCTATCTATGAACTGAACAGCTCAGAATAGGCACAGGATCTTCATTGGAAATGTACCCTCTGAAGATGCTAAACACAAACAGCAATGAAAATAAATCCCAGCAAGAGCCTTATACCACCTTTACAGATGTCATTCTAGAGGAAGGATATAAAGCATATTAATACCAATTGATGTAGGGCACTAATTAATAAGTCCCATTAAATCATGGAATAATGACATTTAGTATATAATGAATGCCTCATAATTTCTTCATCATTAATATTTCATAGCATAAGAACACAAGCATTTTCATCCCTGGGCCAATGCAGCATGGTTTTCTGTCTCCGACATGATCACAAGGGCACATTGAGTGGCACGAGTGTATTGCACCTCTGTGGTATAGACTGACTATACCGCGCAAATGATTAACTCTTAGCACCCCGGGTCCTAGCATTTCCTCATTTTAGAAAATGTGAATCTGCCTGTTATTCTTGGAAGTAACCTCTGTGACTGGAAGACGGCAGAACTGCCCCAGGCTCAGGTGTTGACTTTGGTGTGTAGCATTGCTTTGTTATTGACCCCGACCCCCCAGCCCAAGAGGGAAACCTACATAGGAGAAAATCATTACTTTGATTTATTACTGGGGACTTGCTGTATGCAAAGGCAATAATCACCTCATGGAGCAGGTGCCACTGCCAGGGTTCATTGATTCCAGGCTCCTCTAGAAATTCCAGGAGGCCAGTGAGTCTGGCGGGAGATGGAGGTAGTCAACGAAAAAAGAAGTCCATCTCATAGCAGGTTGAAATGAAGTGGGAGAAAAATCTCTGGTCATCATTCTATCGCTCCACTGACACTCGGTGTCTTTTCTTTCAGAAGAGGGGCTTGAGCAGAGAGAATGCTTAGAGGCTAAGCGATGGGCATGTGAGAGGGAAAGCAGCGACAGATAGAGCTGGCTGCCTAGGGGTCTCAGAGGCTTCATCCTGCAGGTGGCAGGACAAAGGGTCCTTCGAGCTCCAGATCAAGATTCCAAGGAGTTAAATGTTACCACGCAGCCCGACCTGGATGGGATTTGCTCCTGGGTACAAAACGGGACACTGATCAAAATCAACTTGGACAAGTGACAAGAGTGAGTCTGATGTCGGTGGATGTCTTTTAAGGTCGTTGGAGGGAAGAGGACGGGAGGGGTGTGCTGAGGGGTAGGTGGAGAGAGGCACCGAGTCCAGAGCCGGGATATAAAGGCACCAGGAGCCGGGGAGCAGAGGAGCAAATGAGTGGGGGAAAGAGCGAGAGGAAGAGTTGGAGAAAAGTCGAGGGAAAGTAGGGACAGGGTTAAGGAGAGAGAGGAGGATGAGGGCGGCGAGGAGAGATTAAAAGGGGAAGGGGGGGTCGCTGGAGAGGAGGGCGGACTGTGGATCGGAGGTAGGGAGAGGGGCGAGGGGAGGGCGCGGGGTGGGGGGCGCCGGGGCGAGGAGAGGGGGCTGGGGAAGAGGAGGGGGACAAGAAAGCGAGAGCGGCGCAGGGGAGGGCTAGGAGCCCGGGGGCCGGGCCGGGGGCGGGCGGGCGGGCGGTGGGAGGCGAGATCAGGCCGGGGGAGAGGGAGCGAGCCGGGCCGGGCGCGCAGGGTGGGGAGGCCGTAGGAGGGAGGTGGGGGGCAGGTGGGGGGAAGAGGGAGGGAGCGGGCGGAGAGCCGGGGCCAAGTGCATTGTGTCTGGCGGCGGCGCGCGAGCCCACCGGCGGCTGCGGCGGGGCGGGAAGCCATGGAGCCGCGGGCTCTCGTCACGGCGCTCAGCCTCGGCCTCAGCCTGTGCTCCCTGGGGCTGCTCGTCACGGCCATCTTCACCGACCACTGGTACGAGACCGACCCCCGGCGCCACAAGGAGAGCTGCGAGCGCAGCCGCGCGGGCGCCGACCCCCCGGACCAGAAGAACCGCCTGATGCCGCTGTCGCACCTGCCGCTGCGGGACTCGCCCCCGCTGGGGCGCCGGCTGCTCCCGGGCGGCCCGGGGCGCGCCGACCCCGAGTCCTGGCGCTCGCTGCTGGGGCTCGGCGGGCTGGATGCTGAGTGCGGCCGGCCCCTCTTCGCCACCTACTCGGGCCTCTGGAGGAAGTGCTACTTCCTGGGCATCGACCGGGACATCGACACCCTCATCCTGAAAGGTGAGCGGCGGGCGCTCCCCGCGTCCCCGGCGCCCGCGCGTGGAGCGCAGCCCGCGGCTTCCCAGGGGCGCGCCGGTCCCCGTGGCCCCCTCTCTGCCGCGGCCCCGCGCCCCGGCGCATTCTTGCATCCTTCCCGCCGCCTCCAGCCTTTATCTCGTCCCTTTCTTTCCCCTCTGCCTCCCCTCTTCTCGCTCTCCTTGACTCGCTTCTTTCGTCCTCACCCTGCGCGTCCTTTCAAGTCCGTGCCGCACCTCCCGCCTCTGTCTCCTTTCCTGCCTTCGCCTCCCTTTCCCCGGTTCTCTCTCTCTCCCCGTCTTCTCCGCCTTTGTACACCTGCCTGACATGTGTGTCTTTTCTTGACGCTGCTCCCCGTGAGGGGGACTAACCGTCAAAGACTCGACTTTTCTCAACCGGGCTCCTTCCTTCAAGTTGTGCTTTCCTTTTGGAAATACCGTTTGGAAGAAAAGTGGTGCCAACCTCCGAAGAGGGGGAAGGGGCTTTCCCTGTATTGTAAGGATGCTGGTGTCAGACAGAACTGATGTGGTCATCCCAGCCTGGCGGGGCTGATGGGCAGCGAAGGAGGCCCTGGAACCTTCCTCCACACCCCTGAAATGCAGGGTGTGTGTAGATTAGACTTCAGAGACCAATCGTTGGCTGGTGGAGGCTGCCCAAGGCAGATAGGACACCTGCTTTCCAACCTTCCTGAGGACCCCATGTCTCCACCCTTCTCGCTGTCCAGGCACTGAGGAGAGAAAACGCCCTCACCCTTTAAACTAGAGCTGTCCAGATCTGGGCACTCACTCTCTGCTTATCACTCTGTCTTCTGTTCGTGGTACCTTGTCAGGTTGTTTCTGTTGTTTGTTTTGTTTGGCACTGAGCTGTAGAGCATCAATTTGTTCTTCTGAAATCTGTGCAACACCTGGCTTCTGCGAATGCTATCAGATAGTTTGATTTTTTTTTTTTTTTGGTAATTCCATTCATGTAAAAATATTCAGTGTGACAATTTGTGAAGCTTCCTTTAACTTTCAGAACTTGATTCAATATATTTTTCCCCTCTGAGATGAAAAAAAAAATCAACATCTCTTCTCTTGGACTCATGATGTCAAAAAAGAAAAAGTCCAAAATCAGTACATTTTAATATTTAGTAGTCATTCAGGAAAACAAACGGACAAATTTGTGTTGAGTTACAGTCTGCAACGGAATGACATAGAAAAGAGGGGGTTAATAATGTGTTGGCCTTCAGAGTCTTGTTAGTTGGCGGATTCTTCATTTCTCAAACATGTCAACTTCCTCCTTCCCATGGCTAACTCAGCTGGGGACTGCCATCCAAAATCTGTCTGCGTGTGGAAGGACTCCAGCACTTTTGGGGGAATTGGATACGGTAAAATCTTCCTTTGGGAAGTGCACCATTTTCTTTTCTCTCCTAACTTGCATCCAAATCTGATTTCTCCTCATGAAGATGCTGCATAATTAATTCTGATAGTAGCATAGTACATGAACAAACTGTAAAAGCTGAATGTGGAGGCTCAGTTATGGAGTGCTCATTTAGGCAAGGCAATTTTGAAAGCTAAGCAGTGTAGTCTGTCTTTGGAAATGACAGAACTGCATTTCCTTACACTTTCTATGCTTAGAGTATTTGATTGCATGTAAATTGGATATAGAGCAATCCCTGAAACAGCAGGGCAGAGTCCAACCTACAGTAGAAGAGGGACCCCCACAGGATATTGCACCATGCCTCTGGAAATGCCCTGGCTAGCTGAGGTGCCTGTTCCTGGGCAGTCCAGGGTCAAATAATCATAGAGGTGGAAGGACTTTAGAGGTCATTGAAGTTGAACATCTACTGGTTGTTCAAACTCCCTTCTACAGTCTTTCTGACAAATGGTTACCTAGCCCAGTACTTCCATAAGACATAACTCATATACTCGTTAAAAGAACTATATTTTCCCAGTCATGAATGCCTATTTTTAGATGAGAACAATCTCAGATTTATAATATTGATGGTGTTTAGCTTATCTTTTGTGTAGAACACTGAAGAGTTCTAGGTTGTGAGCAGAAGATATGGGCCTCATTGCTGGCTCTGTTGCTAAATTGCAGTGTGTTCTCCAAGTATCAAGGCCTTCTTCGCCTTCAGTTTCCTTGTCTGTGGTATTATTAGGAGAGATGACTATTCTTTAGAGAATTTTCTAGTTCGCATATCTGTCATTGTTATAATTAAGAACAATGTAAATTTAGCTTCTTACAAAGTTAATGAGCTGACGCTATTAAGGAACGAGGAGTTTGGAGGAAAGAACAGGCATTGGTACATTATAGGATCATAATTTGTTGTTTGGGAGATGTCCAGAAATGCCTTGCAACATTGCTACTAACCAACCTTGGGCTAGTTACATAATTCTTCTAGATCTCAGTTTCATCATCTGTGAAATGTATGGGTGACATGAACAGCTTTAAAATTCTGAGTCTATGAATAATTTGAGAAAAGAAAATGTCACCAACATTTTCCTGTCTCAAAGATGATTTTGGCACCCATATTAGGCAAACATTGTCACCTTTGTTTTGGCATCTGACATTAGTGGCTGTGGTATGAATTTCTTAAATGAGCCATTTATAAAACTAGAAATTAACACTATGTCTAATTTTAAAATTTGAGCAACTAGAGTCCCAAGTTCTATTCTTTCTTCTATGCATTACCTTGTTTATGAGTCTTAGCATCGTTTAGAAATTTTAATTGTAGGAAATGAAGAAAAGTTTTTTCAGATTGGAGAGTGGGGAGGGGTGGAAAAAGGACTTAAGAACTGCCTAGCATACTTAGTGAGCTTCTGAGAGGCAAAGATGTCAGGTCTAGGTCCACAGGACCTAGAGGGCAAAGCTGGGAGTTAAATGAGGAGTACAGGGAAGAAAATGTAGAGCTGATAATATGGAAAACATTCTCATAATAGGAATTATTTACATTTCCTATCACTGGAAGCAAGACAAGAGAGAGATATTTCTGAGAGATGTACAGGACATAGAAACATGCAATGTGGGCAATAAGAGATTAATTTAGAAATATGCACAGACTCTACAATATTAGTCTACTTAAGATAAATCACTGGAGCTAGAAAAGCATTTATCTCAACGGGATAAATATTTAGGAGAATCATCAAATTCTTGTTTTCACACTCTCATTATGATGCTAGTTCACTTCTATCTAGCCTAGACCCTGGAATGGTCTGGGCTTGACCTTCAGCCAGAACCTTCAGTAAGAATAGAGGTAAAGTTATTGATAAGCTCATTAAAAACCAAGACTAGAACCCTGTGCTATTCTACCAGACTGACAAATAAAACAATACAAAATATTTGCCAGCATAGTTTAAACATAGTTGTCTTTCTAGCAGCAAATTCTCTTAACAGTACTATATTGACCAATCCACACTTCACTATCTTGTTCACTGGGATAACATGAGAACTTATCAAATGCTTTAGAGATATTACATTCATACTGTATTTCCATATTTACTATCCAATTCAGTAAATGCCCATTAGAAGCCTATTATGTACAAGGTAATGCTAGAAGATTTTGGCTAAATATGTGGGGGTTCTTTTGTGTTTAAGTTGGTCAGATGATTCTCAATTAGTCTTCCATATATGCCCTTTTTGCAGCACTGGCTAACTTTTGATGCCGAGGAAGCTTTGCTGGTCCAAGTAAGGACTGACTTGGAAAAGTATGCAAATGAAATCAGCCTTCACCCAACAACTTGAGTGCTGGAATAGTTGAACAAAATGGACTTAAAGCCTAGGGCTTCAGGTACCTCTGTGGCACTGGGAATGTTGTGAGGTGTGGGGATGGGGGTTGAAAGAAGTCTTTAGGTGTAAAAATCTGTAAGGTAAGTGAGTGTGTCATGGATTACAAAAGGATGCCAAGAAATGACAAGTGACCTAAAGATAGTTCTTCATTAATTCATCCATTTATTCACTCAACAAATAGACATTGGAGGTTGGTTATTGTATCAGGTGTAGCAGATACAGGAGTGAATAAAATGGATAAAAATCCCTGCCTTCATAGAGTTTATTTCAAGGAGTGGAGTTTGTATTTCCTAGTGGGTTATATTATAACTACTCTTAGTAGGTCGTAGGACCAGGGTGGGAGAATACTTGGGGATGGCTGATAGCACTGATGGGTAAACGACAGAAAATACAAGGCAGAGTGATTGCATGCAGCATCCTTTGGGGGACTCCTAGCTGTTCTCTCCCAAGTGCAGTATGTTTGTTTCAACTACTGGATGAATAGGAAGACAGGACAGATGGAAGGAGACTCAGTTGAAAACATTATGCAATGCTTCTTTCAGTTCTTGAAAACACTGACTTTAATAAATAAACATTGATGTGACTTGCAAATACATTATGTAGATCTTTGGAGAAATCAATTTTGAATAGAAATCAGAGTCATAGAAATGACATTAGAAGTTCAACTGTTCACACTAGCCTTTAACTTTTAATGAAACATTTTCATTAAAAACAATTAACATTATTTTCTATTATATATACTTTGTGCGTGTCAATGAAATTCTAATATTACATATTATCTGCAATAAAACTGAAAATTAATGTTGTGTTTTGTTTTTATAAAATTAAAAATCATAGGATTTCAGAAATGTGAAGATTCTAAGTCTGTATGCACAATGTCGACCTGTATAAATCATCTGGGTTTGAATTCTTGAAACTTGGAACAGAACGTGTTCTTGTGGTTGGAGAAGCATTTTTCCTCTAATGAGATAAACAGATATCAAAGACAGTGGGACATAAATACTTTGTCATTTTGTTCTCTGTAAGAAAAGGAAAGTGAGAGATTTGGTAGGAATTCACTGGGTCTGCTTTTCACTCTGCTCATGATTTATCTGCTTCTCCTATTGCTTATTTCCTATGAAATTAATAGTCTGTACAGGACCCACCAAGTTCTACCTGACACAGAAATAGATTGATGATTTTCTTCAGCTCGTTTGTAGACCAAAGTATAATTTGTGTTAGAATAATTATCTTCCAAGAGCAAATATATCTAGGGAAGCTGAGAAACCAGCACCGTTTCTCCTCCTTGACCCAGTGGTTCACAGATTGTTCTCAGACCTTCTCTTGGGCTAAAAGATGCTGCTGGTAAAAGGGATTCTTCAGTTTTGGGGGTTCTGGGGATACGATTAAGACTTCATTTTTCTTTCCCTCTTTACTTCTCAAGGCAAGTAGTCTCTGAAATTCTTTTGAGCATCACTCTGTGATTTATGTTTATTCATTTTTAAATTATGTGCATGGACTGTACTGACACATACATCATAAAACAGGCAAAAGCAAATTTTGAAGGGATGTGGTAATAAATAGATATAAATAGAAGTTCAACTATTTTCCTGCTACTGTCCAAAGAATTTCATGTGCACCCCTGGCATGTACACACCCCACTCTCAAGACTGCTTCTCTCACTGCTCAGAGCCAAGTCTCTCATCTGAGCAGAGGAGGAGGGATTTTTTCCTATCACAGCTGAAATTCATGGCGGGTATCCCAGTGTGCTGTTATATCACACACATTTATCTTGCACAGGGGAGAGAAGAAGATGCATTTTATTTCTGTATCAATTCTGACATTAGGCACAGTATTAAATGAGCCCTTTTTGATTAAACAACTGCTAGCTCATACTACACAACTCTTAATGACTAGATTTGTAGTTTTAGCTTGTTCCACAGTATGCTGAGGCTGAACATACCCAAGTGTGATATTCAATGTTTCAACACATTCTATTGCTAACAATCATGAAGGTTATCTTGAATAGAAATTAAATTCTTGCCACTCTGCCATCAAAAGAAGACACTTGCTTCCATTCTTACTATCAGCACACAGGAATTGTCTTTTAAAAGTAACTTATGAACACAAAAGTGGATGGTACTTTAAGTGGTTTGTGATCAAAATTGCCAGAATCAATGACATTTTCATTCACTATGTTTCGTGGATAACATTTAGCAATGGCCTTGAGGGGAAAAAAGGAAGAGTTTGCTATGTCATAGAAAGTTCACATCCAATTATACCCGAGTTGCTGTGGTTTTTTTCCTTAGCTACTGATTTTTCTTCTTCAGATAGCAAAAAGAGCCCTCCAACCCCATCAGGCAGACTGCTCATAATTGTAATTGCAAATGTTCTTTTTTCATTTTTTTGAGACAGGGTCTTGCTCTGTCTGTTACCCAGGCTAGAGCTCTGTGGCATGATCATAGCTCACTGCAGCTTTCAACTGGGCTCAAATGATCCTTTCACCTCGGCCTCCCGAGTAGCTGGGACTACGGGTGTCTGCCAGCACACCTGGCTGATTTAAACAAACAAACAAACAAACAAACAAACAAACAAAAACTTTGTAGAGATGGGGTCTTGCTATGTTTCCCAGGCTGGTCTCAAACTCCTGGCCTCAAGAGATCCTCTTGCCTTGGCCTCCCAAAGTGTTGGGATTACAGGTGTGAGTCACTGGGTTTCCCTCACCTAATAAATGTCCTTGATTGCTATAAAAGATCAGCTTTTGTTGGAGGAGCATCTGGACATTCCATTCCATTGAGAAAATGTCAATGCTAAGTGTGAAATGCTAGGGAATGGGAACATTGAAGGAATTTAGGTGGGTCACAGGGTTTCCCCAACAGTTACCAAGAATGAACTTTGCTTTCAGCTTTGTGTACATCTGTAGTGCTGTGCGTTCCAGATAATCAGATTATAATTACAGATCATATAATTGCAGATTATCATATTATAATCACAGATTATTCATGCCAAGCAAACCATGACCTCCGACTGGCCATCTCTTCATGCCCTGAGCCTTCCTTTCTTATGTTTACCTTATCATTCAGGGATATTCCACTGTCCTTTGATTCTCGATTGTGTGCACATCTATGGTCCATTTTCTTATATTATTTCCTGGTTAAAAGAATAAAAATAAAATCAGATTTGGTCTGGTCAGCCTCTTCATTTCCCATTCCCTCCCAATAGCAATGATGGGATGGAAGAAAAAAGCTGAAACCAGTGACAGTGGAGGATTGGCAAATAATACAAATAGCAAATGTGTCTCCTTTGGAGTAAAACAGCTCAGTATTTGGGGGTAGTTCAGGTAAGATCATATCTTTAGGTTTAAACAATTTTTTTTTTCTACAGTTACTATTTTTTTTTTAAAACCACATCATCGATATTGTCTAAAACTTTGCAAAGCTAATTGTAAAGATTTTTATCAAAATGAATTTGTAAATAGAAAGTGAAATTTATCTTCTTAAACTAGCAAAATTTATGAGTTTATCTTTTACTCTCTCATAGTGTTTCCCTGTGGTTAAAAGTGATTGCAGTGATTAGTCTGTTTTATTGCAAGTTTTATTCATAACTAAAAGGATGCAACAGAACTTCTTGGAGCATGAGAGAGTCCGCCTCGGCCGTCGTCATGAAGCTGACAGCCTTTGTTTGCTGTAGAGTCATGGGAAACTACATGCTGCACTCCATCTTTCTTGTAACTCCGCCAGGTAGCTGATTGCAGACCCAACAGTAATGTCATGGGGACACCCATCAGGGAATGCATTAGCAAGTGAACAAAGGGGGACAATATAAACCATATTTTAGTTTCTGTTATCTTTAATTACTGAGGACACAGTGAATTATTTTCTATAACTTGCTGGATGTCCTCCAGTGTTCAGACTTTTTAATATTTTGTTCATAGGTAAAAATCAATCAACTCATTTTTACCCTAAGAACCTGAAGGATGTAATATATTCCCTTTTGGTTTCACCAAGTGATTTGACATTCTATAGATAGGGAAGAGACTCCAGAAATGTAAGTAGGAAATTCTGAGTGTACAGATAATTCCAGAAGGCTTAATTGTCTCTTTACAACAGGTCACTCAAATGCAAACCCACACCATGCTTCCATCTGCCTTGCGAATAAGTACTAACTTGCATTCTTAAGGTCTGTGACAGCAGAACTAGCAGGGTAGGGGCAGTGGTGGATGGGAGGCTATATTAGGCTTGGATCTCTTTTGTCTACATTTTAAGGAATTTTTATTTGGTGTGGGGGATGTGAACACTTGCTTCACTCAACAAATGTTAAAAATGAATTTTTTTTTTTTTTTTTTTTTTTTATAGAAGGCTGCTTAGTGAAAAACATGGGTGTTAAGTCCTCCAGGTCCTATGGGAATGTGCTTTCCCTAACTACACCCAGAGTAGTGAGGAAGGGCGTCTGAGTGAGTGGGAGCAGGCTGCTGGTTAACTTGAGTTTCAATGCCTTTTTTTAAGCTCTCACAATTTTGAAAGCTGCTTACAGTAATATTTACAATTAGAATTTTAAGTATGTGCATCCTGTTAAATGTTATTCAATGAGCTATCCTGGAAAAACAACAACATCAATCACATGTCTTATGATTCGAAAATTATGAAACAGATGATCACAGCCACAGTTTGACATAGCAGAAGATAAACTGTAGGGTGGGGGGAACAAAAAACTTACAATGGCCAACTGGAACAACTGAACCTATGGCAATTGGAGCTCAATATCTGTTTTATGCCACTGATACTTAAGAACCATTTATTCCAGGTGATCTAATCCTTAGCATCCAACACATTGTAGGAAAACTTCTCTTGGTGTTCAGACAATGGAAGTTTGGTTGAAGGAAGCTACAACTTACAAGTATTGGAAAAACAAAGAGATAGGCTGAATTAAAGAGTGGCGGGAAAAGCAACAGTGACTGCCAACATGAACAGTTCTTAAAAATATTGTCTTTTTCTAAGATACTTGCACATGCATATTTATGGCAG
Organism: Macaca nemestrina; assembly: GCF_043159975.1. Lineage (NCBI taxonomy): Eukaryota > Metazoa > Chordata > Mammalia > Primates > Cercopithecidae > Macaca > Macaca nemestrina. Next base: position 39,723,426 of record NC_092137.1, read on the forward strand.
CACAATTCACAATTGCAAAATCATGGAACCAACCCAAGGGCTCATTAATCAAAGAGTGGATAAAGAAACTGTGGTATATATACATACAATATAATATTACTCAGCCATGAAAAGGAATGAATTAAGAGCATTTGCAGTGACCTGGATGAGACTGGAGACTATTATTCTAAGTGACGTAACTCAGGAATGGAAAACCAAACATCGTATGTTCTCACTGATCTGTGGGAGCTAAGCTATGAGGACATAAAGGCTTAAGAATGATACAATAGACTTTGGGGACTTGGGAGGAAGAGTGGGAGAGAGGTGAGGGATAAAAGACTACAAATACGGTGCAGTGTTTACTGCTCGGGTGATGGGTACACCAAAATCTCACAAACCACCACTAAAGGACTTACTCATGTAACCACATACCAACTGTACCCCAATAACTTATGGAAAAACAAAATTAAAAAAATTTAAAAAATTTTTATTTCTCTTCGAATTTGAAACAAAAAAGACACAAAGAAACTGTTTACTATACAGCAGTAAAAGATAAAATCCAGCCAGAAGCTATCTTCTGAAGAAGCATCAAAGTCTTTGTATTCCTTTCTCTTTTTTTTTCTCGAGGGTTACCTTTTCCTTCTGAAATTCAAGTTGATAGGAGGAAAATAAGCACGTGTAGAATAAAAAATTCATAGAATTGAAAGGAATTTCAAGCAGTGATTCTTACCTGATTTTTATACTATAATGTGGGTGATAGGTGATTTGCACTTGGGCTGCAAAGTCCTGTCAATTACCCACAAAACCTGGCATACCAGCTCTAACTGCCTCCATTTCTCTCTGAAACCATATTATCAGAATGCCTGCGAGCAAGGGGGATGTTATTATCAGCATAATCTCAAATGGGTTTTAATTTGTAAGACAGAATATATTGCTTGGAAGGAGCAGGCCCTTTGATGTTTGTTTAGAAGATGTAGGGGTAGGGGCTTCATCCAGATTGCGCATTTTCAAGTGTTGGGGGTATACGGGGAGCTGCAGGTGGGTGCTTCAGTCCCCCAAAGTCATCTCTAGGCACCACCACTGATTTGGAAAATTGGCAGCTGTATAAATAATTTGTTACCTGCTAGTCCTCTGAACAGGTCCCAACACACCTGATTTGGGAAAGTTCAAAAATAATGACAGGAGAAAGCATAAAAGGGCACAGTTTTGCATGCCATACACATGTGACAGTTACTGAAATAAACAGGTCTGAGAGCCACTGAGAGGCGTGAGACAGAGTAGTTCCCTGTTTACTTAACCACTGATACGGATGATTCTGCAGTAATATTTTGATGATGCCATGGGGGAAAGTGAGTGCTGCTTGCTAATAGGCCCCAGATTGTAATTTTGGAAATTTGTGGCGTGGGTGTTTTTTAGAGCATGTTTTTATTTCTAAGTTATCACACAGTTCTTGTTTTCACGTTCTTCTGGCTGTATTTACAGGTTAAAATGCCAGACTACTTTTTTTTTTTTTTCCTGGTCAGGTATTCTTCCATACATGTAGTCTTCTGGAGTTGTTATTTATTTCTTAAAAATGATTTTCTTTTTTAGAGACAAGGTTTCATTCCGCTGTCTAGACTGGAGTGCAGTGGTGCAATCATAGTTCACTGCAGCCCCAAACTCCTGGGCTCAAGTGATTGTCCCACCTCAGCTTCTGGAGTAGCTAGGATTACAGGCATGCTCTACCATGCCTAGCTAATTTTCTTTTTAAATTTTTTTCTTTATTATTATACTTTAAGTTCTAGGGTACATGTGCATAACATGCAGGTTTGTTACATATGTATACTTGTGCCATGTTGGTGTGCTGCACCCATCAACTCGTCAGCACCCATCAACTCGTCATTTACATCAGGTATAACTCCCAATGCCATCCCTTCCCCCTCCCCCCTCCCCATGATAGGCCCCGGTGTGTGATGTTCCCCTTCCCGCATCCAAGTGATCTCATTGTTAAATTTTTTTTGTAGAAACAGGGTCTTGCTTTGTTGACCAGGTTGGTGTCAAACTCCCGGCCTCAAGCGATCCTCCCACCTCGGCCTCCCAGTGTTGGGATTATAGTTATTTCTAAACCAGGTCAGATACAGCAGTATTTCTCATTAGATATGAAACATTATAATTTGGGTTGTGGGTGTAATTTTAAAATATGTAGTTGATAAAGTGCTTGATAAACATTTATCCACTCAGTTGGGTGGGCCTTTAAGTGCCCAATAACAGAATACCCAAATAAAAATGACTTAGCCTACAAGGAAAATGTATTACCTGGTGTAACAGGAAGTCTGGAGAAAGCCTGCATGTGGCTAGTTAATTAAAGAGATTCAATGCTTTTGGGCTTAACAGACCCAAGGTAGGCAATTTTGTCTTGAGCTGTGTCTCTACCTGGTCATGACAGTTCTGTGAGTTGCTAGTTGTGAATTCTGTGAGTGATCTAGGAAACAGAAGAGGCCAGGCCCCTTTTTCTGATGTCTTCTTTTACAATAAATGTAATTTCCCAGAAGTCGTCCAGCAGTCTTCCCACAGGTCTCATTGGCCAGAATTATGTCATGTGACCATTCTTAAAGCAATCCCTGGCAAGTGGAACGGACCATGATTTTCTTAGACCAATCAAGCTGCAGTGCTGGGGCTGGAGAAGGGCCCAGTCTCCCCAGGAAGCACTTGGCTGGTTGACAGCTGAACAAAATCTGGCTTTGGTTAGCCAAGGAAGAGGGGCTCCAGCGAGGCACACAAGATAGAGCCTGAAGCAGCAGGGGTCTTCAGGTGGCAGCGCCATCCTGCCTATGGTCATTCCATAGTAGGAGAAGACTGAGAGGAGAACTCAGATTTCCTCCCAGCTTTTCCAGATCTACTGCTTTCTCCACATACTACCCTAATAGACACATGGAAGTGCCCTGAAAGCCCTGTGTTTTTCTTTTTGAAGAGCTGTTTGAGTCTCTTTAATCTCTAGAGACTCAGAAATTGCATGATTAGTTCCAAGGAGGCTTATTTATAATTGCACTATTAAAATGGAAGGTAAAATGTTCAAAATTGTGCATTTTAGGGAATATTAATGTACTCTAAGATCAGAAGGTGCAGTTGCTATGAATTTAATACACATTGGATTGGTGAGCTTGGTGCTTCAGTGCTTTCTAGATGCACAGCCTTTGTCCTCACTCTCCTCCCCATCCCCCCACCCCTGGATGATCAGTGCCTCCCAAGAAGAGCTTCATGGAGAGCATTTTTCTGAGCATCTCCCTTCACCCCCACTCCTCAAGCCAGGTTCATTTATAGAATCTGTTCAAGCCAGGCTATGACTTGTTTTAACTTCTTGATTTCTTGGAGGAAAACAACAACAACATATTTCATTTCTATCCTTTGACTGGCAACTGAGTGACCATCATTACAACTTCCCAGTGCATCTATAAATATAACAACTTTGAACAAGAAAATTAGCAAATCACTCCTTGCTATTGCCAGTGTCCTGGTGTGTTGATAGTGGCACGTGTTCAAAATTAGAAAGTAATCAATTCTAATTTGAAGAAAAGCCACTTAACTCATGTCTGTATTGCGCTTTCATTATCTTTGAAATTTCTGTGAAGAATCATCTGCTTTTGAAATGATAAGCTGGAAGACCTGGGGAGGAAGCAGTTGTTTAGCAGTGTATGTTTCTGTGTTTGGAGGAGTGGGATGGAGGGAGAGTATAGGAAGATAGACCCTGGTCATCTCAGCAGGAATGTTCAAATCAAAACCCTTCCAGCAAACCTCAGGTTTCCTATGCCAGGCTCCTCTTGGACCTCTCATTCAACACCAAGAGACCTATTTATTACAGCTTGATGCTTCCTCAGAGCAGGAATTATGAAGCAAGAAAACAATCTGAACTGTTACAGATGGGCTGAGCTAGCAGGATTTTAGCACAGAAGCCTCAGAAGATGGTGTAAAGCCACAAGGTATGTGGGTGGGCATATATTTGGACCACCATATTGCATGCCAACTTGTAGGTTCGACAAGAAAAAAGAAGCAAGCAAGCAAGCAGGCAGGAGAGAAAGGAAAGGAGATAGGAAGCCCAAGAAGGAAGGCAGGAAGGAACAGATGAGCAACTATTTGGTGGATCTTCGGGAAACCGTCTCTATAGATCTTGTTTCCTTAAATATCCATTAGGTACATTTAGCTTTCTAAAATACAATGTTTTGTCTTTCCTTTAACTAAACATATCTGATGGGTTCCTCAATAAGTTAAACATAGAAGAACCAAATAATCCAGCAATTCCACTAGTAGGTATATATCCCCAAAAGGTGAAAACAGATACTCAAGACAAAAACACTGCACATAAATGTTCACAACAGCACTATTTGCAATAGCCAAAATATGGAAACAATCTAAATGTCCATCAACTGATGAATAGATAAGAAAATGTGGTATGTCCATACAATGGAACATTATTCAGTCATAAAAAGGAATGAAATACTGACACATGCTACAACGCTGATGGACCTTAAAAACACTATGCTTGGCCGGGCGCGGTGGCTCAAGCCTGTAATCCCAGCACTTTGGGAGGCCGAGATGGGCGGATCACGAGGTCAGGAGATCGAGACCATCCTGGCTAACATGGTGAAACCCCGTCTCTACTAAGAAATACAAAAAATAGCCGGGCGAGGTGGCAGCGCCTGTAGTCCCAGCTACTCGGGAGGCTGAGGCCGGAGAATGGCGTGAACTCGGGAGGCGGAGCTTGCAGTGAGCTGAGATCCGGCCACTGCACTCCAGCCTGGGTTACAGAGCGAGACTCCGTCTCAAAAAAAAAAAAAAACAAAACAAAACACTATGCTCAGGGAAAGAAGCCAGACACCAAAGGCCATAAGATATTTATTTATGAAATATCCAGACTAGGCAAACCCACAGAGACAGAAAACAGGGAGGGGGATAACAGGAAGTGACTGCTTAATGGGTAAGTGATTTTCTTTTAGGTTTGTGAAAATGTTCTGGAAATAGATATTGGGAGTGATTGCACAATGTACTAAATGTCACTAAATCGTACACTTTAGCTAAGATGTAAACAAAAAAACCCCAAATCTCTGATCATTTCCCACTGCCTACAGCTACAAGTCTGAATTTAGCAGGTCATAAAAAAGCTTTTACCATGTGGTTCCGGCTACCTTTCTGGTTATATACCCAGCTACTTCTGCATGAAATCGAGGATCAAGTCACGTAAGACCATTTTCTAGTCCTTCAACACACCTGCACTTTCGTATCTCTGTGTCATTGTGAATATTCCTTCCTCTGCCTGAATACTATCCTCTCTTGTACATCTGGACAGTGTCTACTCTTCCTTGAAAGCTTAGTGTTATTCTTATTTCCTCTCTGGCTTTCCTTGCCTCTGTCCTCAGCCCCTCTCTCATTCCCTGCAGAATTCATTGCTATATTAACTGGGATGCCACTGTGCTTTATGAATACTTTTATGATAGCTTTTGACATTGTAATGTATGGTTTCCTTGTTAATTTTACATCCTACCTTAATGCCAGGGATGGATACCATCCAGGTTAGTATTGGGCACATGGCGATCTGCCATAGAATGGTGGTTGAAATTTGCCTTAGATTGATTCAAATCACGGTCATATCTGACCCACTCTCTTCTCACCCACTTCAGTGTTTTTGCTGTTGTTGTTCAATTCAAGGACAGGAGAAGTGAGAATTATTCTCTGTTTTCAAAGACTAAGACACTAATTATTAATCCAAAGAAGATAAGGTACTTGATGTTAAAAAAAAAATAGTAATAGTAGTAGATGGGTAAAATGCCAACATTTATTATATGCTTTTATTTTTGAAGTATTCAAAAAAATCAGTGTATAACTAGCAAAGAGTGCATCTTTCTGGAGATTTTCCTCATAAAATGTTCTTAATCCTTAATAGAAGGATTACGTCATTATGTAGGTGTTCTTGTCTCTCTGCTTATCTCCATAGGAAGTCACTACCTTCAAGAAACTCTTCCTTTGTCTCTGTTCTTTCATAGGACCTAGCAGGGCAGTTTTCAGAAGACAGGAACTCAATATATTGGTCATGCTTTGCCAGATTCATTCTATGTATGTCCTTTTTCTGTTTTGGTTCATTAAATGTTCTTTTTCCAGTAAAACGGATGCAACTCCAGTTACATACTTTCCTTGATCAGAAAGTAGAATAGCCGGAATGAGTTGCTGCAAGAAAGACTCTTGGTTGCTGTCCTTCATCAGGCTCTTCACTGAACCATTCTGCTGCTGTGTCAGACTTGCTACTAGGGGGGTTCCCGTATGCTGAAAAAAGCCTGGAGAATCATGTGGGGTGCGAGGGTGCTCTTCAGGCTCCTCAAGCAGAGGTGGCTCTTCAAGAGACCGGTGGTTTTCCTGGCATTCTGAAGCGATCTTCCTCCTAACAAGTTTATTTTGCAGTTTACTGAGGTGACAGGAGACTGGAGATTTGGGGCGTGTTCTTCACTCTGCTCTTAACTAGCTATGTGACCTTGGGCAAGTGACCTTACCTCTTCAGATCTTGATTTTCTCATATGTAAATATGGAGGTTGGATGAGTGTAATCTGTGTGGTCTCTTGTAGCTTTAACCAGCTGTAATTATAAGATGCCTGGAAAACAGCAGCTTAATTAACTCAGCAAAGTGTCAGGATGGGAAAAGGTCAGTTCTCTCTAGAAGTGGGTAAGCATTAGGACAGCCCAAGTTTAAGGGCCTTTTTCTGTTTTCAAATTGTTCACTCACAGAGCTTTTCTTTGCTCTTTTGAATGTGACATGCTTTCTTAATGCTAGTTTTCTTTTTCATTTCCTGAGGGATTCAAAGGAGAAACTGGAACTTTTCTTTCGCTCCAGGAATTCTGTTCTGTTGGAGCAACATTTACCGTTTGGTTAGAAGGACTCAACTGTGTAATTTATAATTTTTTTCTTAGATGATTTCATAGGGAATTGATAAGTTATACCTGGTGTCAGAAACTGGAATTAGAGTTCATAGTAGAAAATGCAAAAAGTGCATACCCTTTAGAAAATTGCTTAGTATAGTTTAAATTTTGCCTTAATTGCTCATTTTAAATTTCTTCGAAGAAGTTTTGAAAAGATTTTGATGAAAGAAAAAAAAAAACATGTTTTTGTTGTTGTTGCAATAGGAAAAACATTCTAGGTTTATTCCTTCTTTGCTTCATGAGAGTATTTAATACTCATAATTCATGTGAAGGCAAAGAGAAGTCTATAATTGTGCTTCATTTTATTCAAAAGTTTTAGGTAGTGCTTTTTGAATTTAATAATTCTGTGTTAAATACCTGGAAGTTGTATTTAATCGCTTTAATTTAATTTATATTATGAATCTTGATTATTCATTTCAATTTCTTCCTTTTTTTCCTTGAATGTTATTTCTAGGTAGCTTGCCACATATTGCAATTGGGATAATAGTTAATTTTATCCAAAGCCCTATTCAAGAAATTTGAACACGACATGACTTTCTGTGACCCCCAGTTTCCTCCTTTATACTGAGGAAAGGACATATCTAGGTAAACCTCTGCAGTGATACATGGCAATGATTATAATGGTAGACCTGCTACTCAACCTCTGATGCTTAATAGGACCTGTTTTTGCTTAAATCCTTCCACACAAAGCAGACACTGGGTAGACACGCCAAGAGATCTGTGGCATCTCCATCGGGGTCATGCTGGTCCTTATTGAGAGAGCCACAGTGTGAATTCCAGAAGACAGAATGTATATGATCTAAGGTATTGAGCATACTGCCCCATGTCTGCCCTGTCATAAGCATTCTGGTCATTTGGAAGACTTAAAAGATTAAGAGGAGAAAAATGAAAATGTGTGATATAGCTTTATAGAACTGTACTGGACAGTGATGGGAAAGAGGGGGAGAGAGACACCTCCATGAACGAGGGCCATTACATATTGGTCTTCGATGTGGTGTCTGATTTGAAAATATATTTCTTAGAATTGTTTTTTATTCTGTTGGGATTTTTGCTTGTTTGTTTCATTCTACTAACAGTCACACTAGGGAAGAGTGTTACAAAATCCCTGGGAGATTATGAACTAGAAAACTGAAATTACTCTGTAGCAGCCATATGATGAGTACATTAGTCAAGGAATGAAAGAAAAAGCACCTTAAATTTACACAGCAACTTTCTCTCACCTAACTCAGAGCAGTTTTTACAAAGAGAGAAAGGAGCTATGTTTCCTAACTAAGCGTATATGATAGGGAGAATAACATTGGAACTGCTGGTAGTTATCACTTGTCTGCAGTGGAGATGGTGTTCCTGTGCTCCAGTGGGGGAGGATTAGGAACCCTGAGAACCAGGAGCTGTAGGGCTGGCCTTGGCTCTTCCTGCTCCCTGTGGGATGTGGGCAAGTCATTTCAACTTCTGTGGACCTCAGTTTCTCATTTTAAAAGCAAAGGGTCAGACTTCATGCTTTCTAACAGTTTACCTTATTATTACATTTTATGACTTATTTGGAGCATCAGGATGCACAGAATGAGCTTTCCAAATAGCTAAAACCTACCTCTCTGTGCATCCAAACTTGTGTTTATCTAGCTGGATAAATATATTCATTCAGTGCATTATACACGTCTGCCTTCTAAAATGGAAAGTGCTAATTTTAACTTTTGCTTAATGACTCAAGGTTATCAGTGTGAACTATGATGTAATGCTTAGGTTCCCTTAGGGAATGCAGAGGTTTGTAGAACTATTTACCTTAAAACTAAAAGATGCAGTTTACTACTTTTTTTTTTTTTTTTTTAAAGATTGTGGTTGTTTTGATTTTTTAAAATGCTGATTGTCTTGCTAAATATCATATCCTTCTGCTTCTGTTGTCTGCCTCTGGCTGTCCCTTTGAATATTCCACTTTGCTGCTTCTGCTGGGCCAGGAACAGGGGGCCATAGATGAAGCAAGTAGATATTAGGTCTGAAATTAGGGCAAATATTTCCCAGGTGAGGTTTCAGGAGGTACTCCTGCTGGTGAAGACTTGGGACTTTATTGCCACTGCCTGGGGCCTTTGAGGTATTTTTCTGTGTTCTAATCAGTGACTCTTAGTAAGTAGAGTATCAAGGTATATGGCATTTCCTATTTAGAGAATGATGTAAATTTTGTGACTCTCCTTCCTAGAGGAGAAAATGAGGATGAAAGCAGGGCAAGAATTACATAGCCAAGGGATCTCAAGAGGGCTCAGAAATATAAAGGGGTCACAGGGTCTGTGAAAGTGTCCAGATGACTGACAGGTGTGAGCAGATCTCATCTGTGGGGCATCCCACACAATTCTCCTGTTCACAGCCTGGGTTTGCCAGCCAGTCTCTAACATGACAGCCCGTTACCACCTCCTCAACATAAAGCAGATACAGGGGGGATGGTAGTGGCAAAGGCTGAATTAGGACCCATGGATGCAGAACTTCTAGTTAATTGTTATTCTATTGATCTTCAGGACTACTTGCAGTAGATTAAGAAAATTTAAATTGGTTATTCATTTTCTCTGTATTTACAGGCAAATGCCGCTTTATTAGCTTGCAAAATACGGTCTCGTCCATTTCAGCATAAATCTGGACACTGACTAATTTGCACTTGTTTAATCTGCAAGGCTGGCAATTTTGGGAAGCCTCCTACCTCCTCCATCGCCCCTCCCCATAGTCTCACCTCACCCATCCAGCAAAGCTAAGAATGTTATTTTAGGCTATGGAAGCCATGTTAAAAATACCACTGGGTTTCTCTAAGCTTCTCTGAAGTTTTAAAAGAAATAAATAAAAATAAGGCCAGTCTCACATGGGGCTCTCCTTCGCTGCATTTTCTGGGCACCCACGGAAGAGAAGTAACATGCCCTGCCATCGGATCTGGTGCTGTTTCGGGACACAGCTTCCCTGTCCAGGATGTGGACAGGAGCTTATCCCAGGCAGGATGGAGCCTGGAGAGTCTAATATATGCAGCTGTAATTTCACCTAAGATTGGGTTTTTGTAGTTCCTAAAAGTGAAAGGGAAGTGTGGGAAAAGCCATGAGGTGATCAGCAATTAGGGAAATAGGGCTGTATGCCACCTATTTTGGCACGGGAGTTAAGTATGCCACAATCGTGTACCACATGCATTAGCTTTTCCCTTCCTTTTAACACAATCAGTATGGATGAGGATAAGCACAGTGTGGAAGCGACTTCTGCTTTCTTCCCTTCTAATACCAGCCCCCTCCTGACTTCTAGAAAAATACTGACGTACTTGAGATCAGGCGTCTGGAATTACAGTTCCGGTAGCAGTGGATGCTGCCTTATTTATTGAAGGCTTTGGATTGACTTCTTTATTGATTTGGGCTGATAATCATGCAGTCTGTTGGGCTGTTCCTAATTATTTTGGTTATCTTAATTATTGAATTGTGTATGATCTGTTCTGTTCAAGTAACTTTTCAGCAAAAATAATTGAACCAGCTGAAGAGTGCATGCATCTACCTAGTTCTGATCTGCTTCTGCCTCTAGCCCTTTGTGTCACGTTAAATGAATCATTTTGCTTCCATGTTTTTTATTTCCCCCTCTGTGAACATAGAATGATATTTATCTTGTGGTTTAAGATTTAGGGTCGCTAAATATCAGGTGCTATCAAAGTGTAAATTATTGCTGACTTCATGTAGTTTAAATCTTTTTTTCTGATTATGAACTTTTATATATACATGCTTATTGTGGTAAATGCAGAAAACTGTAAAGAAGGAAACAAATCATCTGTTATCCTGCCAGTTAGTTATATAAACCTGTTAAAAGATTTGTTTTCATTCAGTCTTTATGCTAATGTATATACAAACGTATTATTTGAGATATTGTGAGATATACTGCCTTGTATCCAGCATTAAGCCAGATAATTTTCCAGTTTTGATCATTTTTAATATCTGCATAGTAGTTTAATGTGTGGATGCATAGCCACCTATTCCCATATCTCCTCATATCCCTTTTTTACCCAACTGACAGAACCATCTATCTAAAATAAACTCGATCATATCACCTGCTTGCTTAAATCCTTCTGCAGCTCCCGATAACTTACTGGATGGAGCCTTGTCGCGTGGGGGAGGGAGCTCTTCCCGCCTGGTCCCTGCCGACCTTTCCTCTTAGCTCTTCATTTCTCATCACTCTCCCTCTCATGCTTTTTGCTCCAGCAATACTGAACCTTCTGTCGGTTCCTATGAACAATCCTGTCCCCTACACCTTCGCTTTTGCTGTTCCTCTGTCTGGAACAGTGCCACCCACACATGCCCCTGGACCCGGCTGACTCTGACACAGGAAGGATTCTCCAACCTCCTCTCACTGGAGCCTTTTTCTCTTGGCAGTTTTGTACTGGCCTGTTTATATTTCCATCCCTTATATTACTACCAGACCCTCTAATCTGTTCTTCATGCAGGGGCCAGAGTAAAATGCTTTTTGCTTGTTTAAAGAAATCAATTCTGATCATGCCTTTTCCTAGTTTATAATCTCTTGTGACTTCCATTGGGGTTCCCAATAGAGAGCAAGTCTCGGCCCAGCCTTCGTTCTCTCCATGGTCTAGCCGCCTCCTTCCTTTCTAGCAACTTCTTCCATGATGCCCCCTTACTCTCCGCAGCCCAGGCCTGCAGGTCTTCCTGTTCAGGAGTGAGCTGCTCTCTCACCACAAAGCCCTGTGCATGCTCTTCCTTCTGCCCTAAAGGAACATCTTGCTTATCCTGGGGATGTCAACCCTCTTCCTATTACAGCTCAGGCACCCTGTTCCATGATTTCGGAACACTCAGTACGTCTCCTTTATGTCACAGTTGTCATTTGACATCTCTTTGTGCTAGTCTTTCAATACTGCCCCTGTCCTTCTCTCGACTCTAAGCTCTGTGAGGGTAGGGCTTTTGTTTGTTTTCATTCATTTCATAGATAGGATTGAACTGAGGGAAAATTATAGGGTCTAATAGGTGAGGCTCTTCAGTAAATTGGGCTAGATAAGACTAATTAAGTTAGATGTGACCAAGTAAGGTAAAGGCAGGACGCATAGATTAAAGGTGATCACGCATAAGAAGTGCCTGGCCTCTTGTACTACTTGGAATTCCGATGAGATAAATATTGTCAGCCCCATATTACACATTAAGACTCAGAGACTTACTCTGCTGCAGGTAGAAAGCTAGTTAATGGGTAGTAGGACCATGATTATTAAGCCAAACTCCAGGATGGGGAGGCTGTGCAGACTGAAGAACATGCCAGGCCATGTGTGAGGAAGTGACAGCCTCCTGGTCTACAGTCTGAAGAGCTTGTTTGTTTGTGTGTCTCAGGAAATGGTTGGCTCACTGTCGGTCTGAAACCAGTCAGGCTGTGAAGTGGGGCATCCAGAAGCAGGGAGAGCTGAAGCTGATTTCACCCCTGCACATTCGTGCCTTGGTGATTAGTGGTCTTCTCTGAGACCTTTTGCATTGCCCTACACACGTGGGGGCAGCTACTAGCCAGGGTGCCAGTCCTCAGAGAGCACTCTACTGAGCCCAGAGCAGGAAGTCACCAGGTGCTCAGACTTTGGAAAATTCATGTACTTCTGAGCCCTGCAGGGAAACAGAGGTGGGCTTGCTACTCCTAGCCCAGGGCTCTGTAGTTACCCCTGAGGAGTGGGGAGGACGTGGGGATGCCCTAGAATAGTGGCTTTCCAGCCCCAGGCTTGGAATATCAAACAAAGGCACAACAGAGGTGTTCTGGTAAAAGGGAATAATCCATAAAGGATGTTGCTAGACAGTTTTTAAAAATGTCTTCAGAATTCTCTTAAATTAGGTTTTTCTTTTAATTACCTACTTATCCTTCAGAAACTTGGAACAGTCCCATTTCTTATCAACATATTCCTTGTCAATTATGCACAGGCACCGGCTTATGGTGCCGAGGGTGATGCTTAAGTACAAGGCAGCTGGAATGTTTTCCCCTTGGGTTGAGGGGAGTGATAGGAATGCTGATGTGCTGCAGCTCTGGGCTGCGGATGGTGGCTGGTGGCAGAGGGGAGAGTCTGAGTGCGGTAGGCAGTAACGCCTGGGGGCAGGATGGGGAGCAGGTGAGCGGGCAGAGCTGTGAATGACAGAGTGAGTGGGGGCTGGGTGGTAACCTCTGATTTTTGTGTTCCTCTAAACTCCTATCCACTGGTTCTTAGCAGTGAATTCCCAAATAGCTGATAGAAGGGATGCTTAGCAAAACTGCCTAATGGCACTTTTTCTCCTCCTGCCTGGTTGGCTATGTCATCATGCTGCTTGACATAAAATTAAGGCTGGAAACGTTTTGGGGGCCTGAGATGTAAGCCTAAAATATGGCAGAGTATATTTGCACGCATGCGTGTGTGTGTGTGGGTATGTGTGTGTTTGTATTATGAGATGCAGTGAGAAGGGTAGTAAGGTACAGGTCTGGACTGTTTGCAAGTTATCTCACCCTCTCCTTGTCCTGCAGCCAGGAAGTCTGTGTGTCCTTGTCGGGATTAGATGTGATAAGGATGGGTGGTAAACAGAAAGAGGATCATACCTCCCCTTCATGCTGTCATCGGAACTGGACCAGATGTCTATTTGTATTTTAGGGTCAAGCACCTGATAGTTATTCGGAGTGTTTGAACTATGTGGGGTGGGTGGGTACATTCAGGTAGGAGGAAGTATAAAGAATTCAGTTTAGAAGGCACAACTGTGGGGATGGGCCCCCTTTCCCCACTCAGAGAGAGATTTCTGTCTGGAGATGTCAGTTCCACTTGGTCAAGAGGAGGTTTTCCCTTCCCATCCTCATCAGGTATTGAACCCCTAACTCCCATCCCTGATCTGGGGCTCATGCATGTCTAGGGTTCTGAGGTTACAGAGAGCTGGAGTCCCTTCCCTTCATGCCCCCACTTTCCTGCACCTTTTTCTTGCTTCCTGGTCACTCCTGTGCCCCTTTTTGGGGTTTTCCTCAGCTCCAGTCAGGTGTTCAGGCACCTGAAAACCAAGCAGGGAAAGGAGCTTTTCTATGCAGAGCTTGATACAGGAGTTTCCTTGAGTCTGTTTCTGCTTCAGTGTGGGTAGAAGGCAGCCTCAAGGTATCAGTGTGAAAACAAAGGGGATGGAAATGTACAGATTGATATGAGAAAGCAATGCCATGTGTCAACACAGGCCTGCCTGCTCTATCCCTGTTCACTTGAAAGGGTTAACTGGGCATGATCAGATGTAGTCATAGTGATTCTTATCTGACAAAGTCTGTTTAGATATCTAAGAACTGATTTTGGAGGCAGGTGCAAATTCAATCCCATCTATGTCACTTGTTAGCTGTGGGACTGTAGGCAGATTATTTAACTTCTCTCAGCCTCAATTTCCTCTGTAAAACAGAGGTAACAATAGAACCTATTAGATGAGGGAAATGTGAGTAAGGCTCTCAGCACAGAACCTGACATATAGTACAGTTTTAGTAAGTTAATATCAGTCCTGTTTAATTATGTGGCCTTTGGCAGGCCATTTAAGCGCTCTATGCCTTGTTTTCCTTATTTGTAAAAGAGAAGAATGTCTGCCTTAGGTAACTAACAAGGATGTATGAGGATGCACTTTGAACAAAGCATAACACGCTATATAATCAATAAAAGCAAGATTATCATTTTCCTAGAACTACACTAAAGCAATTCTGGTGGTCTCAAAAGTGTGCTTATCTGGCTACAGACTTAGGTCGTGATTTAGAGATGCCTGTGGAGCTGTTGGAGGAACCAGACACATGGGAAATAGTGATAAAAGCTGCTAAAGACAGAGGGCCCTGCCCTGGCTGTCACTTCCTGCTGCTGCCACTAATGGTTTTGGGATTTGGCTTCTTCCTATCATGAGGTTCTTGCCACTGGAAGGTGGTGAGTGCCATCCTCAGCTCTTGTTGGAGCATCTAATTGAAAACACATCTAATTTGTACACTTTATTGCCCCTTTCATTCTTTAACTCTGGTACTTACCATGCTATCTAACTGTAAGAGGGTGTGCTGAAAAAGTAAAAGGAAATGCAATTCAGACTTTTCAGTTTTGCTTTATCATTGTTTAACCTTGATTATTGCTTAGACAAAGCTGAAAATATTGTTCATAATCAGTTCAGTATTTTTTTGAAATTGATTTCAATAATCTATAAAAATTCAGAAATACAACTTTATCAATTAACAAGCCAGCTATAGAACAGATTCTCTCTGCAGATCCTGAAGTCCAGCTTGAAAGGGGCTCCTAGTTTCTATTTATCTTGATTTGTATCTATAACATATCCCATCATAAATCCAGCAGCCCATCTGGTGAAGGGGACATGAGAACATTCTTCATGGTAGCAAATATGTTTAATTTTTTTCACACTCTGAGCAGAGCTATTGCCCTTGTCTATATTTTTATAAATTAGCTGTACCAAATGCCACTTTCCTATTCACCGTATACAGTAGTGATTAGTCAATTCAGCTTGATCCAGAGTTCATTTTCATAAAGGAAACAAACTTTTGAAAGCGTAGCTCAATATGAAGGATTCTATCAAGACACCTGGAAGGGACCAACAGTGTATTGTTTTTAAGGATAATTTGCTCTGGAACACTGCCAACCCATGCTAAAATGTGCAGCCTTTCTCCAGTAAGTTGCTCTTTTCTGAGTATTTGGGAAATGGCTAAAGCCGTTAATGTTTATGGATCATCATGTGGCAAGTAGGAGATTTCTTCCTCCCCTTCTCCCTCCCCATTTCAGAGTTCTAGTTTAGTTTCATTTTGTTAGGTTTTAGTTTTTATGGCACCGTACTCTAGACTCAGAAAGTATATCTTCTGTCTAAAAGGCATGGGCTAAATAAATGTTTTTTGAATGAATGAGTGAAAGAAAGAGTAAATAAAAGGATTGACTTTTGAATGCAAAAGGTAATGATTGACATGGAAACAGAATGGTGGTTGCTAGGAGCTGGAGAGGAGCCAATAAGGAGTTTTTGTTTAATGGGTACAGAGTTTTTGTTTTCAAGATGAAAAGAGCTCTGGAGCTGGATGGTGGTGATGGGTGCACCACAATATGAATGTATTTAATCCACAGAACTGTACACTTAAAATTGGTTAAGAAACAGTGATGTCAGCAAATGAAAGTATAGGAGGTTCCAACCCTCAAAGTCACACAAAAACATTGATTTTGACAATTATCCATGGTAAGAATACCCCTGTGGTAACTCAGGAGTCCAATGGAGAGATTCTAGAACCCCATTTGAGACCAAAAAATCTGAGAATAGAAGCCTTGAAGAGGATCATAAGAACAGTCTCACTTTACCTATGTCACGCCTTTCTCAAGGTGGCACAGCTCAATGCCAAGAGAGTCCACCTTGGTCTATGATTTATCCAGTGGGGTAAAGAGGGAGTGTAGTGACTATCTGATTTCCACAGCCTCACAGGACGTTGTCCAAGATGCTCATTTCTGCCTTGCCCCACTCCTAGATCACTAGGGGGATTGGCATGTTTGAATAGTCCAGGGGAAGCTAGGAGCAGGGAAAAGAGGCAGGAGCTCACAAAAACCATTGCATAGATCTCAACATATGGCCATAGAGCCTATTAACTGCCTGTGAACTCCACCAAGGGGCCCACCCATGAACCCCATGGGATGCCTCACCTGCAGTCATGTGCCCCCACAACTGGCTGTCATGTGCCCCCGCAAAAGATGGTGTACACAAGCTTCTGAGATGGTGTGTACATGCTGTTTCAGACAGCACGTGAATATCAGCACCTAGCTCAACTCTGGGATGCAGAGAAGGTGTACAAATGTGAACACTACAGGACACTGCCCTGGGGAAAATAAAGGGCAGTGCCCTGAAGTGTTGATTAAGCAAAGGCCAGTGCCCTAAAGTGGAATTGAGAGAAGGCCAACAATACTAAGATGCCCCCCACTGCCTGCAAGAGGGGACGAAAGAAGTGGGGCAGGTGTGTCCATAGATATGAACATCATTCTCTCCCTATACCAGTCAGTAAAGACAGGAGGAGGAGACTGCTTCTTCAAATGTGAAAATAGCAACACAAGCCTTCAAGGAAAATGAAGCATCAAGGAAACTTAACACTAATAAAGGAAAAAAATAAAGTCCCAGTAGTTGGCCCCAAAGAGGTGAATATCTATGAATTGCCTGATAGAGAATTCAAAATAGTTGTCTTAAAGAAGTTCGGTAAACTACAAGAGAACAGAGACAACTAAATGAAATCAGTAATACAATACTGAACAAAATGGTAAGTTCAGTAGAGATAAAAATCATACAAAGAACCAAACAGAAATTCTGAAGCTGAAGATACAGTGGCTAAACTGAAAATTCTATAGAGAGCCTCAATAGCAGACTCAAACAGAAGAAAGAATTGGTGAACTTGAAAACAGATCAATTGAAGTGATTCAGTAAGAGGGAGAAACAAACAAAAGAATGAAAAAGTGAAGACTGTATCTGTGACATATGGGACAGTATCAGACAAAATTCCAGAAGGAGCAAAGAAAGAAGAAAGGGACAGAAATCTTATTTAAAGAAATAGTGACAGAAAACTTCCCAAATCTGAGGAGGGCAGTGAACATCCAGATCCACAATGCTCAAAGAACCCTTAATAGGCTGAACATCAAGAGATCTTCACTGAGACATATCATAATCTAACTGTTGAAAGTCAAAGACAAAGAGAATTTTGAAAGCAGCAAAAGGGAATCAACTCATTACATACAAGGGAATCCTTATAAGACTACCAATGGATTTCTTAGTGGACTCCTGCAGGCCAGGAAAGCATGGGGCAATATATTCAAAGTGCTGAAAGAAAAAAAAATCTGGCAACTAAGAATACTTTTTAGAGTGCCTGTTGTTAAAACAAAACAAAACAAAACAAAACTGTTGGCAAGCATATGGAGAAAAGAGAACCCTGGTACACTGTTAGTGGGAATATAAATTGGTACAACCATTATAGAAAACAATATGGAGGTTCCTTAAAAAATTAAAAATAAAACTAACATATGACCTGGCAATCCCACTTCTGGGTATTTATCCAAGGGGATTAAAATCAGGATCTCGAATAAATGTCTACACTCCCATATTCCTTACAGCATTATTCACAGTAGTCAAATATTCACAATAGCCAAGAAGCAACCTAAAGGTCCATCTACAGATGAAAGGATAAAGAAAATGTTTAGTATATCTATATAAATATTTTATATATGTATACATAAAAAATTTCCTTTATCCATTCTTCTGTAGATAGACCTTTAGGTTGCTTCTTGGCTAAAGCATATATACATATATAATGGAATATTATTTATGTTGCCTCTTGGCTAAAAAGTATATACATATATATATATGTATATAATAGAATATTATTCAGCCTTAAAAAGAAGGAAATGCTGTCATATGTGACATGAATGAACCTGGAAGACATGCTAAGTGAAATTAGCCAGTTACAGAAAGACAAATACTACATGATCTCACTTATATGTGGAATCTAAAATATTCAGACTTATAAAAGCAGAGAATAGAATGGTGGTTACCAGAGGGTAGAATGGTGATAACCAGGGGCAGGGGGAATGGGAAGATAGATGTTGGTCAAGGAGTACAAAGTTTTGGCTATGCAAGATGCATAGATTCTGGAGATTTATTTACAGCATGGTGGATAGATAACAATATTGTATTATAGACTTGAAATTTGCTAAGAGGGTGCAACTTAAGGGTTCTCACTACACACACCCACAAAGGGTAACTATGTGGTGTGATGGATATATTAATTAGCTTGATTGTGGTGATTATTTCACAGTATATACAGGTATTAAATCATCAAGTTTTATACCTTAAATATATACAATAAAAATGGTTAAGATGGTAGATTTTATGTTATATGTATTTTACCACAATAAGAAAAATTGGAGAAAAAAAGACAGTGATTGATAGTTGGCCACTTTTTTTTTTCTCCTAAATGCTGGAGATGAGGATGAAATTACAAGTACTATAGTCCCTAGGTCACACTTTACTGGTCCTGCCTGTAAAGGGGGAGGGGAGAGGGACTAGATGGACACTAACAGTTATTAAGCATCAATTATGGGCTAGGCACTGTGTTAGGACAGTTTATATGTATTATCTCATTTGATCCTAGTGACAATAATATGAGATTGTGTGACCACTCTATTACTTTTATTACTACTATGTTACTTTTTATTATAGATACAATATAATAACTACATTAAAGGACATTTAAAAATTAATTCAGCAAGTCCGTGGTCAGTCTAACCCAATGACAGATTCCGCTTTTGCACAAGATCATGCCTTTTTGAACACTATTATTTCTGGTTTACTCCTCAGCCACCTTTTTTTTTTAACTTCTGTGATGATGTTTACTGTCTCTAAAATGGGTTGAATCTGTCTGACTTGTCATTGGACTCTCCCTCTTTGGCCCCTACAGATCATGTGTTTGCAGTTCAAGGAACTCACCTGAGTCTTGCCTTTAAGTCTTGCCTGGATTTGTTCAGATAAATAAAGTAGCAATAATAATAATAATAATAATAGTTAAAGCTAACACTAATATTATTATATTATTATTTCATTTAATCCTCCTTTGAGACAGATGAACTGTCATTGTCTACGTATTGGTGCTCAGAGAGGTTAAGTAGCTTGCAGGGGCTCACAGATAGTGAATAGTGAAGCCAAAATGCAAATCCAGCCTGTCTTGCTCCAGAGAGAATATAGAGTGAACACAGATAAAATTTCTTAGTTACCAAGAAGTTGAGTCTCCATTAATAATAAGAAACAATTATGGCAGAACCAGATATAGTATATAGTAGACAGAGGATTGAAAAAAAGAATAACCTCTCACCTTTCAGGCCCTTTCTGTATCAAACATGCTTGCTCCCAATTGCTTTTACTTTGGTTGGAGTCTTACTCATTTTCATCTGGTAACCTCCCTTCTCTAGGATGGAAGCCACATGAGACTATTGAGCATTTGAAATAATGCTTGTCTGAAAAGAGATGTGCTATAAGTAGGAAATATCAGATTTAAATTTGGAAGACTTAATATGAAAAAAGTATATAAAATATCTCATTAGCAACTTTCAAAGTATTGATTGCATGTTAAATTTAAAAATATTAAAATTAATCTCACCAATTTTTAAATATGACCATTAGAACATTTAAAATTCTTACGACTTGCATTATATTTCTACCAGACAGAGCTGCTTAGATTTACTAATTAGTATCTTTCTCCTTTCAGTTCTGTAGACTTGATGAAAGGTTTGTCCTCAAGAACTTTGCCTTTGGGACTGGGTTAGCCATTTGAGGCTCTAAAAGTCAGTGTTAAGCTCCTAAACTTACTGTATTTAGTTTATTTATTTTAACAAGTTTAACTGTTTATACCCAATACAGGAGGTGATAAGGAAAGCATTTTCTTTTGTCTGCTTTAGCCCCTGCTTTGCTCTGAAATTAAATCTCTGACCAGAACATGGTTGCTACCCTGTCTTATGACCCCACGATTGATTTTTCTTTTCAAACTGAGATGTGTGCTGGGGAAATAATTCTTTATTTTTCTGCTCAAGGGCCAGCTGAAGAATTCCAAGTTGCCTTTGAAATGTTTAGGAAATGGTATAGCCTGTTATTAACTCTCTCTGCTAGAGAACCTTAAGCATTAGTTATGCTGCTATTGTTATCAACTGTTTCAGACATCTCTCTTAAATGATGTATATCCAGAAGAAGTCACAGCCTCCCTGCTTAAGAAACTTGGGACATTAATGAAGAGGCAGACTTTCTGATCTATTAGGCAGTGACAAAGACTGAGTAATCAAGAGTGAGATGGTGAGGCTCAGTCTCTAACGTCAACATACAGCCAGCAAAGAGAGTGAGCTATGTGGTCTGCAGTATTTGGGGATGGCTTTTCGAAGGCAGTGAGCCTGGAGGGATGAGTGGTTTTTGGACTGCTCTAAAGTTAGTGATATAGGCTAGGATGGTCACAGAGATGGGCATGATATTGCCAGGGGACAATTTGGGGAGGGAGGGATGTAGCCCCTGGGAACAGTCACAGGTAAGTGTAAGTGAAGTTGGAGGTGGGGATAGATGATAGGGGTCTAGAGTCTGAATCTGACTCAGGAGGAACCTACTTGTATGTTCCTGGACAGAGTCAGACAATGAAAACCCCAGTCTTATGTTCTGAGGGATTGTGTGTGATTTTCGCATCTTCTGTTTGTCAGTATGGAAGTTGACACAATGGCAAAGCATTAAAACATTTAAATAAACAATTATATAGTACTTATGTGTATCAGACACTTTATTTTAAAATAAATAGATACTTTTAAAACAAATACATAATTATATCATAGCAAGTGAAACTGTTTCTTGCTTATAGTAATCAATTTAAAGCCACATATTAAGTTAATGATACTGTAAAAGGCAGGTAGATGTAACAAACATCTTAAAGGTTTTCTTTTTTCTTTTTTTTTTTTTGAGATGGAGTCTCGCTTTGTCATCACCCAGGCTGGAGTGCAGTGGCGCGATCTCGGCTCATTGCAAGCTCCGCCTCCCAGGTTCATGCCATTCTCCTGCCTCAGCCTCCGAGGAGCTGGGACTACAGGCGCGCACCACCACACACGGCTAATGTTTTGTAGCGCACCACCACACACGGCTAATGTTTTGTATTTTCAGTAGAGACGGGGTTTCACCGTGTTAGCCAGGATGGTCTCGATCTCCTGACCTCGTGATCCGCCCGCCTCGGCCTCCCAAAGTGCTGGGATTACAGGTGTGAGCCACCGCGCCTGGCTAAAGGTTTTCATATTGCATTTTACTGATGGACAACTGAGACTCCAGAGGCCCCAAAACTTCATACAGCAGATTTATCTAGCAGTGGCATGCAGGGTAGGTTGAGGGTTGAGCAAGGAGTTCAGTTAGCAAATTCTTCAGGAGTGAGGTGATGGGAGTCTTGTTCTGAAGCGGCGAGAATGGAGAGGAAACACGAGAGCTGTTGGTCGGGCCATTGTTCAGGAAGCTGTTGCTGCCTGTCTGGTTATTTCTCTGTACATTTGGGTTAATCTCTGATGACCATTTAAGGTGCAGACTCCTGGTGTGTGGCAGTGGTTCTGTATGTCAAATTGGGCGGGTGCCATGAGAGAACTCATAATCCAAGGCTGACATTATCCAGTGCTTACAGTGGGCCACACGTCCTATGCTAAGTCCTGAATTACCTCTTTCATTCCTCACCGTAACTCAGTGAGGTGTCTGCCATTATTTCCCCTCTTTTACAGACGAGGGAACCAAGGCTCAGCGAGCTTCAGTAATTTGCCACAAGTCACACAACTAGGACTCAAACCCAAGTCTGTCTGACTGCAAGGTCTTTAACCATCATGTATACTGCCTGCCTCATTATTGATTGATAGTAATGACTGTTTATAGCATCTTTCATGTTTCTCCCTCATTTAACCTTGAGTAGGGGTTTCTCTGACTTAGCTTGGAACTCAGGATTGGAAACTACAGAAATTCACCAGGCAAATCTCCATTTCTAACCCCCAGTGCAACATACTTATATATGTTATTCTATGGTTTATATCATCATTAAAGTGGCTCTACTTGGCCCTTTAAGAAGCTAATTAATCACTAAATATAAACCACAACTTGTTCTTTTCAATCCTCTGCATGTTTCTTCCCCCCATTGTGTGATGCCATCTGGTGCTATGAGCTCATGCTTTTTGTGTTCCTTTTCAGAGAGCCAGATTCATTGCTCTCTAAACCCAGAGAGCCAGTTAATTTCAAAGTTTGCATGTATGACTTTGAAAAAATTGGAATCTAATGCCTCCTTGTGGATTTTAACAGTATAAATTATTCCTTAACACTGCATGGAACTTCCATCTTTACCACCATCTATGTATATGTGTATGCTTGTCTTTTTATCAAAAAGACCTAATTTGTTTTTGGTTGCTTGATTTGTTCTGTCAAGCAACTACAGGTCTTTTCCTGTAAGATTTTTGTGGTTTCATTTTGTCAATTTAATGTGTGTGCTGTAGGGAGGCAAACCTTAATAATACTGCTTTCCTCTTCAAATCTATCTGACTTTCTGCTACGACAGTGGAACAAGTGTTTAAGAACAAGGACATAAAACAGCTAATGGCAGGTCTCTGACACTGCTGCTGAGCTGTCTTTCATTCCCACTTTCTCTTCTAATTCTGCCTGAAGTCTCTAATCATCTTCCAAGGGAGTGGAACACCTGGACCATAGAACATTTTCTTGCAAACTCAGCTGTGGAGCTCTGGGCTCGCTACCAGACCCCCACTCTTTGGAGTCCTTGAGTACTGCTTGTTACTGTCAGCCCAGACCTCATCATTTTCCCTACCCTCTTTCTCTTCTCATTTCAGAATTCTTGGCACTTTAAATTTAGCCTGAGAGCCCCATGGAGAAGGAAAGGCGATTTGGTGATGTGTGCACTACTTACCTCATTCCTGGCACATGCAGAGGAAGCAGGAGAACCCTGGGCCAGCTGCCACCTCCTTCCTGTTACTCTTCTTGCCCACTGGGATCCTGCCCATTACAAGCAAGGAGCAGAGGAGGAGATGGGTCTTGAGTATATTTGCAGTGATTTAAAAGGGACCACACGTTTCCCTGGCACAGAAGCTGTTCTAAGGCCAGCTCCTGTGAGTCTGAGAAAATAGTTTCTCCCCAGTTCACACCCTCTCTCCAGCATTTAAGCAGCTTCTGTGAGAGGCAGGTAGGATGAAGCCACTGAGTCAGCCATGTAGCCAATCCAATCTCCTTCAATTAAGAATCAACTTTGTTTCCAAAAGAGCATATGTTGGTGCTAAATTGGAAAGATTGTTTTTTATTTCAAATTGACAGTACATCTAGTAACTCTAGCTTAACTGTCCACAAAATTAAGATGCATGTCTAGAAAACTAAGGACTGCTAACTTTTCTGAGTAGTAGTATTTAATATATAAAGTTTGGGTAACAGCATTTATGTTAAAGCTTGGTTACAACTGAGTAATAGCCTCAGGCTAGTTACTTAACTCTGAGCTTCAGATTTTTTTACTCATTTAGTGTGGTTAATAATACCTTTTATATTTAGCTCAGAAGGTTGTTGATGAGTAGCAAATGCATTGTGTCAAATACTTTTTCTGCGTCTTTGAGATGATCAGGTGGTTTCTGACCTTTATTCTGTTGATATGGTATGTTGTATTAATTGATTTTAATATGTTGAAACAATCTTGCATTCCTGAGATAAATCCCACTGGATCATGACGTACAACCCTTTTCAAATGTTGCTGAATTCGGTTTGCTAATATTTTGCTGACGAATTTTGCATATCTATTCATAAGGAATAGTATGTATTTTCCTTTTCTTGTGGTATCTTTGGTTTTTCGTATCAGGGTAATTACTGGCCTCATAGAAAGAAGTACGAAGGTCCCTTCATTTTCTGTTTTGTTGTTGTTGTTGTTGTTGTTGTTGTTGTTGTTTTGAAGAGTCTATGAAGGATTGTTAATTCTTCCTTAAACATTTGGTTAAATTTACCAGTGAAGCCATCTGGTCATGGAATTTTCTTTGTGGCAAGTTTTTACTAAGTTAATTACTAAATCAGTTTCTTTACTTATTATAGATGTGTTCAGATTTTCTGTTTCTTCTTGACTCAGTTGTCTTGGAGTTTTATATTTCTAGGTATATGCCATTTTATCTGTTTTATCTAATTTGTTGGCATGTAATTTTTCACTGTGTTCTCTTAAGCTTCTCTATATTTCTCTAAGATTGTTAGTGGTAGCCTCTGTTTCATTTCTGATTTTTGTTGTTGTTGTTTTGTTTTTTTGGAGACAAAATCTTACTGCATTGCCCATGCTGGAGTGCAGTGGCGCCATCTTGGCTCACTGCAACCTCTGCCTCCCAGGTTTCAACAATCTTTGTGCCTCAGCCTCCTGAGTAGCTGGGATTACAGACATGTGCCACCATGCCTGGCTAATTTTTTGTACTTTTAGTAGAGATTAGAGATGGGGTTTCCCTCTGTTGGCCAGGCTGGTCTTGAACTGCTGGCCTCAAGTGATCCATCTGCTTCAGCCTCCCAAAGTGCTGGGATTACGGGCATAGCCAAATTTTGGTTTTGTTTACTTTCTCAATTTTTAATTTTTCATTTTATGTATTTCCACCCTAGTTTTGTAATCTCTTTCCTTAGTGTGCTCTTCTTTTTCTAGTTTTTTAGGGTGGAGAGTTAGGATACTGATTTGAGCTCTTTTTGGTTTTATTTTTGTTTTGAGATAGTCTCACTCTGTCCCCCAGGCTGGAGTGCAATGGCGCAGTCTCAGCTCACTGCAGCCTACATCTCCTGGGCTTAAGCAATCCTCCTACCTCAGCCTCCTGAGTAGTTAGGACTACAGGTGCATGCCATCATGCCTGGCTAATTTTGTTTATTTTTTGTAGAGACAGGATCTCACTGTGTTGCCCAGGCTGCTCCCGAACTCCTGGGTTCAAGTGACGCTCCCACCTCAGTTTCTCTAGTGTTGGGATTACAGGCATGAGCTACTGTGCCAGGTGAGATATTTTTTTAATGTAGGCATTTACAGCTATAAATTTCCCTCAAAACATTGCTTTAGCTGCATCACATAAATTTTGGTATGTTGTAATTTTGTTTTTATTAATTTCAAAATGTTTTCTAATTTGCTCTAGTGATTTCTTCTTTACCTTATCGGTTATTTAGGAGTGTATTACTTAATTTCCACAAATTTGTGAATTTCCAAAATTTTATTTTATTATTTATTTCTAATTTCATTGCATTGTGGTGAGAGAACTTACTTTGTATGACTTTAATGTTTTTAAATTTATTAAGATTTATTTTATTGCCTACATATGGTCTATCCTAGAGAATATTCTATGTGCACTTGAAAAGAATGTGTATTTTGCTGTTGTTGGATGGAGTGTTCATAGATGTCTCTTGTATCTAGTTGGTTTATAATGTTGTTCAAGTCTTCTGTTTTTTGTTGATCTTCGGTCTAGTTGTTTTACTAGTATTGAAAGAGAAGTATTGATGCCTCCAACTATTATTATTGAATTGTCTATTTCTCCCTTCAATTCTGTCAGTTTTTGGTACTGCATGTATTTTGGGGCTCTATTGGTCAGTATATGTTTATGATTACTATATCTTCTTGATGGATAAACCCAGTTATTATAAAATATCTTTCTTTCTCTCTAGTAACAATTTTTGTCTTAAATTCTGTTTTGTCTGATATTAGTATAGCCATTTCATCTGTCTTTCAGTTACAGTTTTCATGGTATATCTTTTTCCATCCTTTAAAATTTCAACCTATTTATGTCTCTTGTAGAGAGATCCTTTAAAATTTCCATCCTTTAAAATTTCAACCTATTTGTGTCTCTTGTAGACATCATATAGTTGGATTATGTTGTTTTATCTACAATGCCAATCTCTGCCTTTTTATTGGAGTTTATATTTATATTTAGTATAATTTTTGGTAAGGTAGGATTTATATATGCCGTTTGTCTATTTGTTTTCTATATGACATATGCATTTTTTTCCTGTTTCTTCATTAATGTTTTCTTTTGTGTCAAATACGTGTTTTCTAACATAGCTTTTTAATTCTTTTTGTTGTCATTGTTTCATTTACTACATTTTTTTTTGTTATTTTCTTAGTTGTTGCCCTGTGGATTACAAGTGACGTCTTAATTTAGTTGGATTAATACCAATTGAATTTCAATAGTATATAAAAACTTTGCTTCTATATAGTTTCATCCCCACTCTCCTCCTCTGTACTATTATTGTCATACAAATTACGTGTTTATACATTGTATGCTGATCAACCAAGATTTATAATTATTGCTTTTTGTCTTTTAAATCAGATAGGAGAAAAAAAGCTGCAAACAAAAATACATTTATACTGTCTTTTATGGTAACTTATGTTGTAAACTTTATATGTGCTCTTTATTTTTTAAATATGAGTTCAGTTATTATCCTTCATTTCACCCTGAAAGACTCCCTTTAGTATTTATTTTTAGGCCAGGTCTCTCAGTTTTTGTTTAGCTGGGAATATTTTATTTTTTTTCTTCATTTCTGAAGGATAACTTTGATGCATATAGGACTCTTGGTTGACAGTCTTCTTATTTCTGTGTTTTGAATATGTCATCCTATTCCCTTCTGGCCTCCATGATTTCTGATGAGAAATCAGCTGATTGTGTTTCAAAGATTTTTTTGGTGTATATGATAATTTGCTTTTTTCTTGCTGCTTTCAAGATTCTCTGTCTTTGGCTTTCAACAGTTTGATTATGATCTATCTGGGTGTGGGTCTCTGAATTTATCTTATTTGTAGTTCCTTGAACTTCTTAGAAATGCAGGTTCATGTTTTTAATCAAATTTGGGAAGTTTTTGGCAGTTATTTCTTCAAATATTCTTTTTTGATCTTCCTTCTCTCCTCCTTTCTGCAGCTCTCATTATGCTTGTGATGGTGCCTCACAGGTCTCTGAGGCCCTGACCATTTTTAAAATCATCCTTTTTTCTTTATTTTTCTCAGATTGGATAATTTCAATGGACCTGTCCTCAAGTTTATTGCTTTTTTCTACCTCCTCAAAACTTCTTTTAAGCCTCTGATGCATTTTTCTTTTCAGTTATTATACTTTTCAACTCCAGAATTTCTGTTTTTTTCTTTTCAAGAATATTTCTGTCTTATTACTAATATTCTCTATTTAGTGAAACAGCACTCTTGTCCTTTCCTTTAGTTATTTGGATAGGTTTTCTTTACTTTGAACATATTTAACATAGCTGATTTAAAATCTTTGTAAGGTAAGTCCAATATTTGGGATCCCTCAGTGACAGCTCCTATTGACTGCTTCTTTTTTCTTATGCTTTGCATGTCTTGTACTTTTTTTGTTGAAAACTGGGAATTTGAAATAACGTACTATGGCAGCTCTGAAATGAGATTCTTGTCCCTCTCTAGGGTTGATTATTGTTTTTATTGTTGTTGCTGTTGTTTCTTTAGTGGCTTTCCTGAATGAATCCTATGAAGTCTGTATTCTTTGTCATAGGAGGGCCCTTAAGTCTCTGCTTGATTGGCTTAGTGGTAAACTAATTGTACGGAAATGTTCTTAGCCTGCTAAAACCAATAAACCTTCCAGTCTTTGCCAATGGGGTTTGTTGTGTGCGTGTTGAGTATGCCTTCAACTCTGCCGTAGCTTTCACTTCCTGCTTACAGAGCCTCAAGGTCAGTCTCAAATGGAATGATAGTTCTGAAGAATACAAATGTAAGCTATTACTACGTTTGTGGTCCTTTATCTGTCATTGTTCTCATACTATATTATTTTCCCTTTGGAAGCACAGGCATTTCCTGACTTATAAACAGCTAACTTACAAGTAAACAGCTACCTTTAATGCCTTAGACCTCACAACCACTGCCATTGGGCTCATGTTGACAAAACAAATAAAAAAAAAAAAGAACTTTGAATTTTGAGAAAATGTGTGGTTTCATAAAAAAAAAAAAAAAAGCTTTCAAAAATCAGAGATAGTTTGGGTAGTTTTTCTCAAAGGGAGATTCAAAGACTACCTGCATCAGAATTACTTGGGATGCTTGTTAAAATTCAGCTTCCTGGCTCCATCTCAAAACTTTTGATTCAATGTATCTGGGGTAGAGTCCAGGAGTTTAAATTTTTGACGAGTCACCTAGGTGATTCCTATGTACACTAATATTTGAGAAACTCCTTAGGGAAGATGATCCTGTAGGTACATTCACAGGAGGGACTGAGGTTCATGATGCAAATTGTGCACAAATATTAATCTCTTCCCTTCACTGTATAATCTTTTTAAAATTTCACTTTTATACACACTAAGATTCCACCAATTAGAAATTTATTTGCATCTATGAATATTTTTTTAAACAGCTGGCAGTGTTAAAGGACTAACAGTCACTCATGCTTTTTAAAAAATTAGTTTAATCAGATTGCATTTATCCAAACAACTGGCCAAGATGATTTAAAGTGAGAGAAGAACATTTTATAAGTTTTATAAATTTTGAGACAGAGTAGATACTTTTCATGAAATTCAGAAGCCTTTAGGAGAAGAGAATAATGGACCCATGTTAATTTATGCAGTAAAACATGGGTGTGTGAGGTGGGTGTGAGGAGGTAGAGAGTTACTAGATTAACCAATGTGTACACCTGCCCATGTCAAAATATTGTGCCTGGAGCTGGCCATACAACCAGATAGGGGAGGAAAATTATTTTCTTTCTTGTTTCTACTTTCAGTATTACCCTTTTTCTCAAGATCTAGAATTCAGGTCAGTATAATTTTATTAAGGAATTATATCAGTTGCACTAGGGTTAAATAGGCTTTTGAGGGTTGTCTGGAGATATAATCACCACCTAAACCATGTGGAAGGTTATCTTTATGGAAAAATGTCTTCTGGTTTCCAAATAACACACTTCGTAATGAACTTCATGAGGCTACCCATTTGAGAGTTTGAGACTGGATCAGATTCAGATATGTGATTTATCTGTGCTAATTTAAAATTCTAAGCTGATTTTCCCAACCATCTGTGTACTTTTAGGCCATTTCTCCTTGAGGAGTTTTGTGTTTAGGTAAAACAAACTCCATATCGGAAAACAATTAGGGGAGTATAGATCCTTATACAATTTAATACATTAAAAAATGAAACCTGATTTTAAACATTATTTTATGTTTTAGGTTTTCATTGCTCTGAATCAAGAGATTCTTATCTCATCTCCCATTCAACCCAGGTTAGGTTACAGTATTCTGCCTCAGGTCTCAGAATTCTGTTACAAATAAGCAGACTCGTAAATCGCGTTTCTTATTTCCTTCAAGGTATTGCGCAGCGATGCACGGCCATCAAGTACCACTTTTCTCAGCCCATCCGCTTACGAAACATTCCTTTTAATTTAACCAAGACCATACAGCAAGATGAGTGGCACCTGCTTCGTAAGTATTTCCAGGACAGGTTCAGAGAGGAAATGGTGTCTTTCTGAACAAAATTCCGACCACCCCTCTCACATCTAGACAGCAGGATGTTGTTCTTATCCTCTGGAAGCCTCTGGGCCCAATCAGATGTAGTCAGAGACTCAGAGGATCATTTCCCTATGCTGTGGACACAGCTTGCTTAAAAATAAAATGTGTGGAAACCTGGTATGAGGTCTTGTGAGATAGTCTGCCCTGGTAGCATCCACAGCTGCCTACTGAATCTTTTGTTTGCTGAGTCGTTGGGTGTAAGGACCTGCTGTATCCCTTGTCTTAGTAAACCAAGGAGATTATATGTTAGGGCTCTTATTTTTGTTTTGTATATACAATATTTATTTTAGCTACTGTGTTTATCTCCAACCTTTGTATTTCTGCTAAAATACCTTTATGAGTGTATGTCATAATTTTCTCAGAGGGTGTCTACATCTCAATGAAAGGAGCTACTCTTTTTCACTGTCAGGAAAATGTGAAACTCTAGAAAGGATCATGCAGTGTGAAACTAAAGAGGGCTGATATTTACCTAAAAACTGTTGCTTTAAGCTGCCTGATGATAGATAGCTCCCCAAAACAAAAAACTAAAGTGATTTTTTTGGTCTTTGCCCCCATCAGAGATTGACATTGTCATTTTCCAATGAAATAAGTAATGAGGACTTCAGGATCTTGTGTGGTGGCCAAAGCCACTGTAGAGAACTAATCAGAGTCTTATTCTGTAAGTCAATCTCTCTGAGGATTAAAAGGCTCTGTTCTGAATCTCAAACATATAAATGGAAGCTCTTCTGATATTGCCAGAGCAGTGGTCTAATATTATACATATTATGACAGGCAACTTTAAGACTTAATCATCTTTCCAGAGAGCTATGTAGTTATTGGCTCAGGTCAGGGAAGAAAAGATCATCATAGGAGCCTGAAAAAGAACCTTAGCTCTTTAATAGTTTGTAGCCTGTGATTGCCCAGCAAGCAATATTTGAAGATTCTTCTTTTAATCCTTCGTGGAGTTCTCATGGAAAGATGCTTTCAGCAGTCTCATGCATGTCTATTTCTAAGAAAGTCACACTTGGTGATCTGTAGCACATTTACTGTGTAAGATTAACATGACTGGTACTAATGCAAATCCCATGTGGATTATATCTGAACCTTGTGCCTTTTCAGAGTCACAGAAAATAGACTATTACTCAAACCACAGGAAATTTGGTAGGCTGTAAGATAATAGTGACTGAACCATTACATTTCCCCTGCTCAGATGTGGATGTCTCAAAAACTACTTATACCCTTAACATTAAACTCAGCATCTTCATATTATCACTGCCCCTGGCCCCTTGTTCATTGGTGTCCACATTTCTTCTTCTAGGCAGAAATACTCTCTTTTAATTTGGATGCTCTGAACTGGAAATGAGAAATCCCCCTTTAAAAAAGGGATGGTCTCTCTGTGGCTAAGATGCTAAGAGCAAGACTGGAAGCTGCTGTAATCCATCCTCGATGAAGCCACCCCTAATGCCCAGGAGCCACACAATAAAGTGATGGCTGCATGGGCACTTTCACTTTAGCAGAGCAGCCCACACTTCAAACAGTGTGATGTGCACCTTGTCTTGGCCCCATGTGTACACAGGTGTGCATGATCCACGTGCATTTGCCCACACCTGTTACCTGGCCTTGGGGGCAGCAGATGTATGCTTGGGATGTGTTGTTTTAAGAAGGATGATTGAAATTTAGCTAACAATTTTTAAAGTTAGATTTGTTTAAAAAAATCCTTTGAGATGGAGCTGTAAGGTAAATAAAAAAGATTAAAAAGTGTTTTTTTTAAAAACAAGGAAGAAAATGGAAAAAGTAAAATAGCTGGAAGGTAGGCAAGGTAAGTGCCGGTTTAGTAGTTGGAGGCAATGTCTGTCCAGGTACATGTAGTCAGCCTGCCTCTTGGTTTTGCCAGGGAGGTGGGGAAAGAGCTGGATTTCTGGCTCAGTAATCACAGTTGTGATTTTGCAATAGGCCAAACTTGATGGTTGGGCCACTGTATAGTGGAGACTTATCCTATTGGAATAGTACCTCCTTCACCTGGGTAAATGGATGCCCAGGTTGTGGGATCTATGCTTTAGGGGTGAAGGCATTTATGAGCAGATGTTTCAGAGGAAAGGGTGTTTATGAGCACATGTATCCTGTGTGCACTTTGCACCACTGTTCCAGTCACCACAATTACCTTCACTTTCTCAAATCGTTTTTGAAAATAGGCAGGAGTAGATTTAAATGAAGAAGTAAATAATTGGCATCTGTGGTGATCAGATAAAACCCTATTTCACAATAGCTTTTTTAGGCTCTTTCTCGTAAGCCAGATTAAGTACAGCCACTACCATGGGGATAACCTACATTTCTTTTTTTTTCCTTTTTAAAATTTCAATAGTTTTTGGGGTACAGGTGGTTTTTGGTTAACCTACATTTCTATTGCTCTGTTAAGGCTAACAGATATTTCTCAAACCCACCTCACTCTTGGTTTAAGTCATTTGACGTCTGTTACTCAGGTCTATCCTGGGCTTGTCCTCTAGTCTATTCTCCACTTGGTGTGGACTTCTCCATGGACTCAGAGAGGGTAGAGTCTGACCTTCCATTGGTTACACCCCATTAGTCCTCTTATGGAATGCCTGGGAAGAGTATTCCCTAAGCCTCCTCGCCCCGTAGGCTCTAAGCCTGTCCATGTAACTTGCTAATTTTCACAAGGTATACAAAGCCCTAATTCTCTAATTCTTAATGACTTTCCTGAATTCTGATTGTGAATGTCTGTGTCTGTTTTGAGATTAGATTTAAGAAGAATCACTGCTGGCTTCCTGGGCATGGCTGTAGCCGTCCTTCTCTGCGGCTGCATTGTGGCCACGGTCAGTTTCTTCTGGGAGGAGAGCTTGACCCAGCACGTGGCTGGACTCCTGTTCCTCATGACAGGTAGGCTGCACGTCTCAGGCCGTCCGCCCCGGCCAAGGTGAAGGCTGCTCTGCATGCGGCTAGCTAGTGTCGCTTTGTTATCTCCCTGTTAATTTTGTTTTCACCGTTAGAAAAACAACCAGAAGGTCATTTTGGCTTTGCTGGGAAATACAGAATTTAAGGAAAACAGTGGTGTGAAAAATGCATCCTCCATATCCCCACTGTGGCCTGTTAGTAGATTAGATGGAAGTGTCTTGGGTTTAATCTCTAAAATGAGCCCAGTCTGTTTTTTTGCTCTTCTTTCTTTTTTTGAGATGGAGTCTCACTCCGTCACCCAGGCTGGAGTGTAGTGGTGCGATCTTGACCCACCGCAACCTCTGTCTCCTGGGTTCAAGTGATTCTCCTGCCTCAGCCTCCTGAGTAGCTGGGACTACAGGCATGTGCCACCACACCTGGCTAATTTTTGTAGTTTTAGTAGTGTTTCACCATGTTGGCCAGGCTGGTCTTGAACTCCTGACCTCAGGTGATCCCCCCTCCTCAGCCTCCCAAAGTGCTGGGATTACAGGCATGAGCCACCACGCCCCGTTTTCTGTTCCTTATTTCTTACTGTGCCCCAAACCCTGGCCTGGACTCTTGGCAAACATGGGCCATTGCTTATGAGGTGCCCTCAAAGACAGAGGGGGATAGATCATCGCAACCCATCCCCTGGCTGGATGTCAATTCAAAGGTCATGCTTTAGTGATGTTGTCACTTTTACATACACAACACTCATTCATTTCACTCCACAGATATCCTTTGAGGACTTACTATGTACGAGGCACTGCTGTGAGTGCTAAAGACACACAATGAATAAGGCAGGCAAAATCCTTGTTCATTTTTATTGTGGAGAGACATAAACAATGATTTGTGGTCGTGATAAAAGCTGTGAAGAAAAGAAACAGGGTGAAATAGGGACTCAGGGAAGATCTTGCTGAGGTGGCGATTTCTGAGCTAATTCCTGAGAAGCAGCCGGTGGTGGGAAGAGCGCAGCAGACTGAGGAAACCACTAGTGCCAAACCGGAGAGAAGCAGCCAGTGGGACTGGAGGGGGTGAGGGACAGGATAGTATCACCTGAGGTGGGGGAAGTGGGCAGTGGCCAAAGCTTCAGGGCTTTGTCGGTCATGGTGGAGAGCTTGGATTTGAAGCTACGGGTGACAGATGCCCCTAGAAGGTTTGAAGCAAAGGAGTGACTTGATTTTTAAACAAGGGATTGGAAAGGGTGGGGGTGTGGAGACAGGGCTAGGATGTTTTTGACTAACAGCTAAAGGGTAGTTTTGTCTAAAAAGGTGCCAGGTGCTGAGTCGGTGGCTAATACTGACCGACGGTAGCTTCAGGGAAGAAATCTTTCCTTTCTTCTCCTCCTTCACAGAAAACTCCTGTATTAATGATTAGTGAATGCCAAATTAACTGGGCATTAACAGTTTCACGAAGTATACTCAGCAACAGAACGAATATTCCCCTAGATAGAGGGCCATTTTAAATAGGCTTATTTCCACTTGCCTGGAATTCTGTTATTCAAGTGACCACGCCTAGATTTCCTAGCACTTGTCACTGTAATGGGTCACCTAATTACGCCTGTGTTAACAGGAGGCGGCCACACCCCACCAGGGTTGCCACTGTTTGCTGACTGACTGTCTCTGAGGGCTGACAGATCGGGGGTGCTTTGCCCTCTGGCACGGTCAACCACCCTGCAGCCTTAAGGAACCCACTTCACAGGCAGGGATCCTTCCTTCTAACTCCCACTCGTCCCTGTCCCACTCCACGAAATGGTGCTGCAATTGGCAGTGATCTGGAATGTGGGGCATCATCACCAGCATCCTGGAACATTCAGAAGTCACATGGATCCTGCCTAGTTCTGAGCAGAAAACCAATTTAGGTTTTCTGGATTTTGGTGAATACACAGTGGCCACCAGGATTGTAGCACAGGGAGGCTAAAATGTTAGTTTCTGAGGTTTTAGAGGCGGATTTGGACCCTCAAGACCAGCCACTGGGTTCTTGCCCAAGGGATGCATTTAAAATCCAAATTATAGAGTAAAGCAGACAAGGGCAGCAAAGAATCAGAGAGGACTGCACTGCACGGAGGATTCCTTTATGCTTCTGCTGGGGCTTAGTGATTATTTGAAAATCTCCCCTGTTTTCTTCTCTCCCTTTATTTAAGCCCCCATTTTTCTGACTCTTGTCTCCATAAATATCGAAGAGGTACAGATGTGTTGCCTCCCAACCCTGGAAAGGCCCCATACCACTCCTCTTGTCAGGGGATTTGTTAGAACTTTTGTTAGAACTAAAGATTCTAACAATTGCTAGAACTAAAATAAATTGCAAGGCCATGAAAGCCTACTGAGTGCTCCTTGGGAGACTGAGGGGCCAGTCTGGTTTTAAATGAAAGGAAGTTGAAGGTTCAATGGCAGGTGGGCACAGAGGAGAGGCAGGAGTTTCCTGGGCGAGCTCCACCTCTTCCTGTTCTCAACTCTTATTTTGGATCCATGTGTGGATTGTACCTCCGGACCAGAGGAGCTCAGGAGTCCTCAGGATGGAGCATGGGAAGCTCCTATGTAATTGTTAGGCAACATCAAAACAAGCAAAGCAATACCCACAACAGAAACCACCACCACCACCACCAACAACAACAACAACATCAAAAACCCAAATAATAAACTTGAAGTTTGATGACCAGTTCTGAAGGACTGATAGATACAACCTAACATTGTTAACATTGTTCTGTTGTTTTGTTTAGTTTCGGTTGCCCAAACAGCATTATTGAAATTAAGGGGGAATCCACTTACAGACCTCATCACCTGAAAACAAAACAACCTTTTTTCAATATTTCCCTTATTCTGGACCAAATCTTGTCATGTATTTGCTTCATTGTAAGCAAAGAAGAAAGGAAAAGGAAGGAGAAGAAAAGGGGAGGGGATGGAAGAGGGGGAGAGGAGAAACATGTTTTTCCATGGAGTGGATATGCTCTGCTGGATTCACCTGTTCTGTTGCTATGGGATTCAGGGGGGTTTGTTTTGTTTTTGTTACTACAAATAATGCCTTGAAATTTCCTTTGCAAACACTGAGACAACCACGTCAATCTACTGCATGAGATAAATTAGCTGTAGAACGTTCATATGCAGGAGATGAGTGCAAAAAAAGGGTTAAAAGAATCCATTTTAATTAAGCAGAGTGTCTTTAGCCACTCAACTCAGCATCCTTCCCACAGAGTTTTGATGCTAAACTTAGCCCCTTCTAATGCTCTGCCATCTTCATTCTCTGCCTGAACTTATTAGCTAAACTTTCAAATGAAGAACATCAACCATGTGACAGGTTGGGCGGTTAAAATGGAAACGTTGGAACAATCTTTCTCCTTCTGCCTTATTGATTGCACAGACAGGTCTTGATTACCACATGTGACACAGCAGCCCTGCTGACTGTCGATGCACATCTGGAGCCAGGTCTCGCCCCCTTTCCTCTTCCCTGGGGCCATGCAAGGGTCCTCCCAGAGGGCCAGGGCCAGCTTGCACATCCCCCATGGGCCTTCAATTTAGACTTTGGATGTCACACCCTCTGAGGTTACACACACACAGGCACAGAAATATACACAGGCGATTGAGGGAATAAGATTCTCATCTTCCAGCCTTGAGCTTCTGCCCATTACTAGACTATACTGCTTTCAGTGTACTGTGAATGAATATTTCCACCTATATTATTAAGTGATGCATTCTATTTGATGGATATAATAAATATACTTATTATAATTTAAGTTACAAATCTTTTAAAAGGTTATTCAGTGCAAACATTTTTAAACACTTTTTTAGGTCTCTGTTGTAGGATTTTTAGTATTTTTTTAATTCACTAGGTGTCTTAAAAAATGGATAAAGCTTGGGCCTCCCTTGGTGGGGGTCTCACTGCTCACCAAATTCATTCACCTTCACAGGCTGCGCCTTGAGTGGCCAACTGGAAGATCACACACAGCATGAAACACTCCCTTCCTGACAGCAGAGACAGAGAAGACAGAGTCCAGGCAGCCCTAGCAGAGCTCCAGGGACAGTTAACACCCACCCACACTGGTTATTCATTCTTTTGTTTCAATGAATCAAAAAAAAAAAAAAAAAAAGACTCCGCCATGGTAGGTGTATTGAATTATCTAGATTATCCATTGATTATGACCTGAAACTACAGGTCCATGATACTTTTTCTATAACCTTGGGGGCCAGGTGTGTTTTATAATTCAGGATTTAAAAAATTTATTTTAGAAGAGTAACACAGTGCATATATCCTGTGTTATTTAACACCCTCAGCAAGATCTGGGGTGGCATCTTGCAATCAAATACATTAACATTCCTGTAGCTAAACACATGAATATTCACACTAAATGGGATCAGTAAGAACTAGAATAGCCTATGTCAGACCAGGCCAGGATTTGCCACTAAAGAGATTGCTTCAGTCTTTCAGATTGGATGCTTTCAGATTGGATGCTTTTGGGATTTAGGAATTGCATTGTGTGTGTGTGTGTGTGTGTGTGTGTGTGTGTGTGTGTGTGTGTGTGTGTGTGTAAGAGTTTGTTTCTCTCTGTTAGTACTGCCAGTCAGTTAGGACAATATAGGAATGGCTTTTTGAGTAATCTGTGTGAAAACTAGCAGAAGGCATTTGAAGGAAGACCAAAGAGATCAGAAGGATGGGCAGGCCACCTTTTGAAGGAGTAGGGGGAAAAAAATCAATGTTCATGCCTTTGGGTGTTGTAGTTACATTATTTATCAAGCAGGCTAAACAGGGTGAAGCAACTTCCACTCCTTTCAGTCTTTTAAGGACATTAAAAAATGGTGATCAAAAGAATGGGCCCCGTTACCCTAATTGCATCTTACCAGCTGGTACCATGAAGATTTTAGGGTAGGAAATTAGGTTGATGATTGTGGGGATGGTAGCACAAATTTACTTCTGTCCTGATGTGAAAATATCCCTTCTAGCCCTATAATTCTGTGATATCGTGGTATCTTCTAATTATGAATATTGGCAGAAAACCTTTTAATATTTTATAAGAAAAGTAGTTGCATGCAGGGCTTGTCAGGAAACCAGTAATTTATTCACTTTTTTGAAGATGCTGCCGGCAGTAGTAAGGACCGAGCTCAGGACTCAGGAACCTCTCTCTCTCTCTCTCTCTCTCTCTCTCTGGGGGCCACCAGCTGGCTGAAGAGTATCAGCTAGGCAGGGGAGAAGTGGAAAGGAAGGGAAAGCCTCAGAGAAGAATGGAGGAGAGACCACCTTTCTCCCCATGGATCTTCAGGAAGGACCATTAGATTTTGAACTTTCAGAATGCAGAGGTGATGCCTTATTAATCCTTCCATACTCCTTTCACATACCTTGCATTAATTAGATTGCTGCCAATGAAAATGCAGCATTATCAGAAATAACTTGCTACATAGGTAATCCCTACTTGGGGTAGTTTGCGACGAACTGACTCTTAAGTTGGTAGAACTCAACGTATGGCAGAATTCAGTTTCATTCAGGTTTTCTTGACTCCATGTGCCCAGCTCTGTTGGACTCCACGCAGAACTTATGGGAAGTCTAAGAGATCTCTATGACCTCTTCCTGAGATGCATACAGGAAAGTGGAGTGGAGAGGTTGCTTGAAGTTCCTGACCACATCAGTGTTGAACTGAGTCCAGCTGTGACCAAAAAGAGCTCATGAAACTTAACTATCTCTAATATACCAGAACTAGGTTTGGGACATGGTAGATACTCGATAATTGTTGAATAACTTATTGAGTAACACCTAGAATAGTACAATCTTGCTAAAACCTATAAAAAAGCTAAAAATATATTTTGTGCATGAGTACACACACACACATACACACACGTGTGCGGAACATTATGGGCTTTGTGTCCCCTCAAATACATTTGTTGATGTCTTTGCCCCCACCTCAGAATGTGACAGTATTTGGAAAAAGGGTCTTTAAAGAGAAAATTAAGTAAAAATGAAGTGATATGGATGGGCCCTAACTCAGTATGACTGCTGTCCTTATGAGAAGAGGAGATTTGGTCATGGTGATAGAGGAGAGACTGTGTGAAGACACAGGGAGAAGATGGCCATTGACAAGCCAAGGAGAGAGTCCTAAGTTTAAAAAGCCAACCCCGCTGACACCTTGACCTTAGACTGTAGCCTCTAGAATTGTGAGAAAACAAAGTTCTGTTGTTTAAGCCACCTAGTCTGTGGTAGTTGGTTATGGCAGCTCTGGCAAACTCATGCATATGAGTACTATAAGACATGTATGTGGAACCTAACGTAGAATTCCACACTCTCAACATTGACCTAAAACTATTAATTCAGCTACAGTAAGAATGCTTTCGTCATTTCAAACAATGCTTTTTCTTGATGTCTTTGAATTTAGATTTTTTGTTTTTTTTTTTAAAATATCTTGAATGGGTTAGGCTTCTTTTACAAAAGCCTTGTTGGAAAAGTTGGAAACAATGCTTTTCTCCTCTTAGTACATTTCATTGTAATCATCACACATTCCTGCCCATCTCACAAATCATAGTGGTGGCAGCTATGCATGTGCAAACATTCTTAGAAATGTGAGGGTCTGAAAAGGAAGAGCTCCTAAATATGGTTTTCTTGTCACTCTTTCCTGCCCTGCTTTCCTCTTACTAAGAACAACTTCGAGAGCACTTTGAAAGGAGAAGAGATGTTACGGAAGGGCAAGCTATAGGGGCATTTGTGGGAAGGGGGATGGATAGAGAGGGGACATACTTGTGGGCTGATAGGCCTCCTCTCCACCACGCTCAGCTGAGTGAATAAAGGCAACAATAAATAAAACAAGTCTGCATCAAAGTTTGATGCATGCCGTGTTCCGAAAAAACTTAACTGGCATAGAGATGCCACTTAAATTAATACAAATAAATAAAGTAAGACAAAGGGATAATCAGGTTTCCAAGGCAAGATGGATCCAAGAGTGAGATTAGAAGCCAAAAGCATGCCATGAAATCCCATACTTTTGCTCATGGTGGGCTATAGATTTAGCTTTAGGGAGCGTCAGTGCTCTGGCAACTTGGACAAAGAAAAATTCTATTAGTGACATCATTCACAGTGTCCATGAGGTAAGCACAAATCAATTCCCCAGGAAAAGCACAACCATCCATGACATTGAGGGCAGAGAGAAATCATTCTGGTTAAATCCTCAGATTAGATTCTTTCTTGTAATTCTTTTCTATTCAGTATGAACCGGTGGTGTAATGATAGAATTCATGTCATGAAAAGCAATTTTATGGGGTTGGCAGGTGAGAGGAGCTAATAAAATAAATGTTAAGTGTAAAATCAAAGGGAGTATATATAGAAAGATAAGTACATAGGACATTCCATTTTCATTTAATTGCATAAGCTGAGTACTAGATTCACTAGGAAGTTTTAATAAATGTTCTTGTTTCATGTTTCATTTTGGAATAACAGAATCACAGAAATTTGACACTTTTAGGGACTTCAGTAATCAAGTTTCCTACTCTTTTTTTCCTAGATGAAGAAACCAAGGCTCAGAGAGGTTAGGTAATTTCAAGTTTGCACAGTGTTTAGTAGAGCTGGAAACTAGAATACTTACTTCTCACATCCCAACCCAATGCACTTAGACATCAAAGGATGCTTAAAAGTTTAGGTTTGAACTCAAGCTTTCATAGGTCATTAAAACTATGTTACTTGTAAACATGCTTGCTTTTAGGCGTTCAGCTGTGTGCAAACAGCTAAATGCAGAATACAGTTGTTTTTCCTGTGAAGATGTCATTGTTCTATTATTCTGTTTTACTTGTTGATGCTCCAAAGATTATTTTTTTTCTAACTGCCTATTGTTCTACTACCAGCATTTATTAAAAGGGCTTTGTTATAAATAAAAACTGCCTTTGTTTTGGTGCCAGTGAAAACATTTGTGTAGATCTAAGAACATTTGCTTTTCACAAGGTTTGAGAAAAGTGGAGTATTCTTTTTTGAATGGTCCATTACTTTATGAGAGAATTATTTCCATCTCAATTTTTCTCTTTGAGAACTCAAAGTGATACGTTTGCTATAATAAATTGGAGCAAGAAGTCAGAAGAAAAGATTTTATCCTTTTTAGTAAAACAGAATCACTTTAGAGTTTAAATGCAGAATTAAGCAAAGAGTAGGAAATATCAAATTATCTCAGATCAAGTGTCCTTTTAATTTAGGACATTTATTTTCTAAATGCACATTTGGAAAAGGAGTCAGGCAGTGTGCTCTTACATGATTTGAATGGAGGCAGAATTCTAACATTTTAAAGATGGCATTAAGGTGGTCTTTATTTCCTCCAAATTGCTGCCTGCTCTGAATTTGTTTTTCTGCTAGCATTTCTAATCTCCAAAGCTATAGGTTAAAAAAGGGTGGTGGGTAGGGGGTGGGGAGCTTTGAGGGGGTTGGAGAGGTAATCTGCTACTTTTAGCTCTCTCTTTTCAGTTTCAAAATCTGTGTCTGTTTCCAGTGGAGATGCTACATGTATCTGTAAGGATGCCAAAGGAATTTTCCAGCCAATAAATGTTATCTCTGTTGTATGCAGGATAAACCAGACATGAAGAAGAGATGTGTAGGATTCAGAACAGAACTGGACATTCTGATACTTGATTGGGTGCCAGTTTCTGTTTTTATTATTCACCACATTCTGATCCTCTGCTTATCCAAAAGGAGCATCTTGAGGGTTCATTGTGGTACAATAGAAGCACCTATATCCACATGACTTGAGTAGTAAAAATCCTGTGTTTGGGGCTTATGAAGCATTTTTAAAATCAGTTCTGATTTTAGTGTTGCAGAGGGAAAATTACATACACACGCATTGGTCTAAAAAGCAATGCTTTGGATCTGTCCGTATTCCTTATGTCGCTCCAGTTGCCTCCATTTTGAATGGTGAAAGTGGATGATCTCCTTAGTCAGCTATTTTACACCAATTCCATATTGCTGGACTTAATTTATACTATTTAAAAGCATTCATTCATTGAAAAAACCCATTTGTTGAGGCCCTGGTATATGTAAGACTATGCCTTAACAAAAAAGATTTAGCTACTTGTATGAATTCATCTAAAATATTATTTAAGGCAACATGATAAATACTTTGATAATGTTAATTGAAAAAGAAAGCATACTTTGTATAATGATTATAACAGAATAAGTGTATGAAAATAGGTGGAGAGTGAAGGAAAATGAAAACTATTTTGTGCTTGATTTGATGATAGAAGTTTTTCTTTTAAAAATACAACTTTTGCTTTTAATAATAAACAAATGAATTCCAATATATATAACCATTCGAATTAGATAATTCTGAATAATGCAGGTTATCAGAATTTTCCTATCTTTTTCACTCCTGCGTCTCCACTCCCTAGTGTAGGGTCTGGCACACAGAAGTGTTGCCGGTGTTTGTCAAATGAATTAATTCAAGTAAAAGAATTACAGATCATTTGTGAATTTGGAGTGACCGCCTCAATGGTTGATCTGATTTTCATAAAGGCCTGTCTGGCATTTGTCTTGTAACAGGCAAACTGTAACTAATCATTCTGTTCTCTTTGTATTATTTATAGGGATATTTTGCACCATTTCCCTCTGTACTTATGCCGCCAGTATCTCTTATGATTTGAACCGGCTCCCGAAGCTAATTTATAGCCTGCCTGCCGATGTGGAACATGGTTACAGCTGGTCCATCTTTTGCGCCTGGTGCAGTTTAGGCTTTATTGTGGCAGCTGGAGGTCTCTGCATCGCTTATCCGTTTATTAGCCGGACCAAGATTGCACAGCTAAA
This sequence comes from Macaca nemestrina, assembly GCF_043159975.1. Lineage (NCBI taxonomy): Eukaryota > Metazoa > Chordata > Mammalia > Primates > Cercopithecidae > Macaca > Macaca nemestrina. Next base: position 39,765,977 of record NC_092137.1, read on the forward strand.
GTCTGGCAGAGACTCCACGGTATGACTGTACGCACTGGGCCTGTCCACAGTGCGAGCGACTCCCTGAGGGGAACGGCGCGGAGTTCAGGATTCCAAGCACAAAGCGGTCTTTTACATTCCAACCTGTTGCCTGCCAGCCCTTTCTGGATTACTGATAGAAAATCATGCAAAACCTCCCAACCTTTCTAAGGACAAGACTACTGTGGATTCAAGTGCTTTAATGACTATTTATGCTTTGACTGTGAGAATAGGGAGCAGTGCCATGGGACATTTCTAGGTGTAGAGAAAGAAGAAACTGCAATGGAAAAATTTGTATGATTTCCATTTATTTCAGAAAGTTTGTATATAACAATTACCTGAGAGTCATTTCTATTTGCAAAAGGATTCGTAACAAAGCAAGTATAATTTTCTTGTCATTGTATCATGCTTGTTAAATTTTAATGCAGCATCTTCAGAACTTGTCCTGATGGTGTCTTATTGTGTCAGCACCAAATACTTGTGCATTATTTGTGGATGTTCCTTGTCACAGGAAGATTCTTCTTCTGTTGCCTTATTGTTTTTTTTTTTAATTGAAGTCTCTTCTCCGTCTTTGTACTGGAATCGAAATCATAAGATAAACAGATCAAACGTGCTTAAGAGCTAACTCGTGACACTATGCAGTATTGTTTGAAGACCTGTTGTTCAACCTCCGTCTCTTTATGTTAACTGGATTTCTGCATTAAATGACTGCCCCCTTGTTAATCTGGGTGTGTTTTCCTATGTCTTTTAGCTGTATCAACAGGTCTCCCTAGCTACGAGGACAGATGAAAACTCCGTTGTTTTAATAAGACTCTTATTAAGACTTAGTAATTGCTTCATTTCAATTAGGTTGGGCATCATTATCTTTTGTAGCAACCACACACTTGCTGTTGACAAAAGATGTCATTTTCAAACTTGTTTTTAAACCTTACTATACTATTTAAAATTTTCTTCTCTCATTCTGTTGCTCTCCCTTTTTCCCCCTTTCTCTCCCTCTTCCTCCCCTGTTTACCATCTGCCTGGTATGTATCCAGTCATAAGGGTACATGATCTTTGTTTTTGTTCTTGGACCTCTTACAGCAGCGATTTTCAACCTTGGCTGCCCAGAATCACCTGGTGAGGTCAGCTGTACCTAAACTGGGCCTCACCCCAGAGCAATTAACTCAGAATGTCCACAGCTGGGCCTAGGCTTGAGCATTTTTGAAAAAACATCCCAGATGATTCTGATCCACAGCTGCGATTGAGAGCCACTCGTTTGGGCCAGAGCTGTGGTTATCTCCTTAGCTACTAACCAAGTGAACTCGCTTATGTAGCAGTTACTATGTGCCAGTAACTGGGCTGTGGTGTCATTTCCCGTAATCCTCTCCAAAGCTCTATGAGGTAAGTGCTGTTATTTTACATTACTCATAAGCTGAGGATCAGACTCAAAACATTCGCTTATTTTTTTCTCAATCCTTTTTCCTCTGTGTGGGTTTTGGGACAACAGTTAAAATTCTTCCGTTCTCTTATCTTTCAGTGGAGGGGTGGGCACTCGCCGACTTCTAAGTTTTTCCTTTTAACTCCAACCCTTATCCCCGATTCTATACACAATGTAGGATAAACATGGCCTATAAAATAGAAGACGCCATGTCCAGAAGTAAGATGCTGTTTCAGATTTTAATTTCATAAAAGATTTTTGTTTCTTCTTTATAAAAACTGATTTCGTCCTCATAAAAGGAAAATGATCATCTACTCCCAAAGAATAGAGTCTGATTTCCAAGTGGCAGTGTCCACATATTGTCACGTAAGGGCCGAAAGGGGCTGGAGGATGCCGGCGACCACACCATCTCTGGCTCCGTGGCTCCAAGGCACAGCACAGGCTTGTGAGTATATTCACTGGCACTCTCTCAGGCCTTTTAATATACCAGTCCCTCTGGATGAGAAAAGAGACGTTTAGAAAGGGGCAATTATTTTCACTTATTATGTGGGAAATTCTCAAAGCAGGAGAGCTCTTTCTTTGAAGTCTTCTTTAAAGATCCCCATAGAAGATGTCAAGACTCTTGGACATTTATATTCCAACCAACAAAGCAGTGTCTGAGTGAGTAACTTTTGAAGTTTCAGAGAAGTTTCCTAGGGGTTTGAGGTGAGAGTAGAAGAAAGCCTTGCGGTGGCAGGAGGTTGAAGGGTTCACACACCAGAAAGATTTGTCCCGAAGCCAGGGGAGTTCACTTAGGATTCAAACCAGTGCTGGCAAGGACTGAGGCTCCCTGCCTTCCAGCCGAAGTGAGCTTGAAGCAACCAACGTGCCAGGCCAAGGTTCCTTGCTTTCTACGTACTGTCACGGAAGTGTGGGCAAATGTTGCCAGTGCTGGGCATTTGGCCCTGAGTCCTTGGGCTTCTCTTAGGAGTTTTTTCTTAACTGGCTTGTGAATGAAGAATGATTGAAATGATTGCACAGTACTGTGTGGGACAGAATAATGTATTGAAATCCTTTGTTCTATGTTCTCTCTGTCCACACACTGCTCTTTTTTAACAGCCTTGTCCTTGGTTTATTTGCCGTATTAGAACCGCTGTTGTCCATTCTGGGGAAACCCTCCCTCATCTTTCAAGGACCACCATGGTCCTTGATAATCAAGATTTCCCAGGATATGGGAAACCTCCATAGAACATAATAGCCCCCATAACGTTTCTTATGTAGTCAACAAATATTTACTGAATGACTATTATGTGCTTACATTCTAGCACTTGGGAAACATTAGTGAGGCAAAACAAAGGTTCTTGCCCTGGTAAAGCTTATGTTCTAGAAAAATGCAGTGAAGGACAAGTGAAAAAAATTAAGGTTACTCTTTTTGGCCCTAAATTGTTTTATAAGTCCAGGGTTATTCAGTTATTAAAATAAGTTTCTTTTAAATTACATTCCCATTGGCTGTGCATTTCATACTTCACAACATTCTCATTATTTGAATCTAGCCCTGGCAAGATAAAAAATACTTTTTTTGTGGAGGTTGGGGGTGGGGGCTGGGGGATGCCTCTTAAAGATTTCTTGTTCGAAATTGAAGTCTGAGAATGACAAAAGTGTGCCCCACAGGTGAGCTAGGGGAATAAAAATCTGGGAACCTGCGACTCAGGTGAATGGGGATCCACGAGCTCAAAATATAACACCTGATGGAGGCTGGCGCAGCTGGGATGCTCACGCTGCTTGGGCACCCACCCCCTCCGGGTCTTTGCTCAGGCTCTTTCCTCTGCTGGGGACACCCACTCCTCTGCCTGGCTTATTCTGACTTTTCCTTGTGTCTCAGCTTCTACACAACACTCCTGGACACCTCCTCAAACATGCTGCACTGCTTCAACTCCTTTCCTGATCAGTTACGCTCTGCATGTGAATTGCCTGGTAACCCCTAACCAGATCATAGACTCTTATAAGGAGGAATCTGTGCCTTGTCCTGGTGCTCAGCCTGCCCAGTGCCTGGTACACCATAGGTGCTCTTCAGTCTTTGTGGAATCAATACATGGATTCAGAGTCACAGATAAACTCTTTTCTTTCCTGGACAGAGCTGACTCCCTTAGCACCAATTTTAGGGAACCCATAAAAAATATACAGTAGTGTGATGAAGCTAAATGGAAAGAATATAGCTTGGCAAGCAAGGAAGCCTCATTAGAATAATTAAAGGGACTATTAACCCAAACCAACCTAGACATAACTTAAAATGTGTTATGAACTACTATGGAACATTTATTTGATGGCTCAAACATTATTAAGTTAGTAACCTCAATATGGTTCTACACCTTGTTTTAAAGCGTTCTCATTTACGTGCGTGTGTTTTAAATCTCTAATTGGAATTCTGAAAGGAATGCTTCAGAAATGACTTCCTTTGAATGCAAATAGCTATCCTGACCAAGAACACACTTAAATTGCATATGAATTTCTCTGGGGCCTTGTCCTTTGACTGGAAGAAGAGGAAGTTTTCTGTGCTGCATGCAGGACAGACACAAATGCTTGAAGATGCTCAGGGCAACCAAATGCATACTGGCAACTTGGCCATGCAATACATGCTCCTCTTAATGTGCAACCTGTATTTTGCCAGGCATCAAAGCAAGATTTCTAATTGTCCTAAAACATTAGAATATGTCTGCCTGGAACCCCTGTAAGAGGAAAACAGATTGGCTGGCTATAAAATAAGATAGCATTTTTACTGTTTTTATTTCCCATTTTTTTCTCCCCTTCAGCCTTCACTGTAAAGTATCGCCTGCTACTATAAGGTCTGGCTATGCTTGGTTTCTCTCAGGTCTCTAAGTGAATGTTTTGCAGAGAGGAAGGAGACAGGACCATGAGTCTAGAGCAGAAAGAACAACGGAACAGTGGTGCAGGTGAAGTTGCCGAGATAGGCAGAGGCTTGCTGGCCGCAGCAAAGAGTCTGGGTTTTACTCTGCTAATAGAAAACAAATGGCCTAAAAAAGGATAATGATGTGATATGATTTCCACTTTAGGACTATCAGTTGGCCAGGTGTGGTGGATCACACCTGTAATTCTAGTGTTTTGGAAGGCTAAGGCTGGAGGATCTCTTGAGTCCAGGTGTTCAAGACTAGGCTGGGCAAATAGTGAGATCCTGTCTCTCTAAAAACATTTTTAAAATCAGCTGAGTGTGGTGATACATGCCTGTAGGCTTAGCTACTCGGCAGGCTGGGGCAGGAGGATTGCTTGAGTCTAGAAGCTATTGAGCTATGATCACACCACTGCACTGCACTCCAGCCTGGGTAACAGAGTGAGACTAGTCTCAAAAAAAAAAAAAAAAAAAAAAAAAAAAAAAAAAAAAATTCAGTGTTGCCACTGCTGCTGGATGGAGAATGGATTTAAAGAGGCACAACTAGAGGTGAAAAACCCAGTTAGGAAGGAGGATGTTGCACAGGAACCCTGGAAACAAAATTGCGCCTGGATGGAGAGGGTGGTGATGAAAATGCAGAGGAGTAGGTGGATGTATTTTAGAGATGGAATTGATTTGCTGGTAAGTTACATGGAGGTGGGGAAAGAAGGGAAGTTAACTAGGATGACACCTAAAGAATTTGTAGAGTTAGGTTAATTACTAAGGAAACTGCTTCTTGTATCAAAAAGGAGATAAAATAATTTGGGAAAAAGGGAAAAATTGCTAAGTTTTATGGTTAACTCAGTGTCATATAGGATAGCATTTATTTAATGGAGACTGGAATTGGAAATTGTAGTTGAGAAAATAGTTCAATGGCCCAAATGCGCCTTCTTGCTATTTGACACAGCTGCCAGCCGATTCCTCTCTGATTTCCAGTTGTTTTCCAGAAGTTGTGCATCTCAGACCTGAAAATAGGATTCAGTTTAAGTGTGAGCTTGATCAATCAGTAGTGGTTGGGAAGATTTCAGTCCAGGCACAAGGGGGAAAGATGTAGCATTTGTGAATGAAAGGGAAAGGCAGATGTCACATACTGGCCATCCCCAGTTTCAATCACACCAGATAGACTATTGGTCTGCTTCAGGTAAGCATTTCCCTTTTTTGGAACTCATGAGAAATTCTGAGAATAAACTCCCACATCTTAGGGCTGATCTTCCTAAAGCACAGACCATTGTCCTAGTGAAGTGCTCATCTTGGTTGGCCCAGAGTCTGACCAGGCCACTGCCTTGAGTGTGGGTATGAGGATGGATGAACTGTACCTTTATGCTCATCAGGAAGTGTTCTAAATCAAGACCTTAGGGGCAAATTCCCTCAATATCTGGCTAACTATGAAGCGGCATCCTCTGGGGATCCTGGAAAGGGCATGGAAACCTTGCTATAGCAAGGGTGCACGGAGGCTCCGCTGGATCCTACACAGAGAGTCTGGGCTCCCTTGACTTGCTCCCAGAACACAATCACAGCTCAGGGCATTTCACTCTTGAATCATGAAACACCTTTTATATCCATCCTCATAGCTTTGCCTGTCAGTCAGGTTGATTGTGATGAACACATAAATACTTGCTTTAGAAACTTGGCCAGGCCTGAACTGAACTTCACCCAGCTGTGGCTTCAGTGGGCTTCAAATTCATTCCCCACAGGTAAAACACATTGCACTTATCATATTGGTTGAATCTGTTAATCACAAGAGTTTAAAATGAATCTAAAGACCCGAATAAATTGTTGAAGTTTTCTCATTTCTCCTCTAAGCCCTGATTTGCCATTTGTTCTGGACTTGGTTGGTTTCTCAAAGAATAAATAGATACGTAAGTCAATAAATAAAGCACCTAATTAATTCTAAGAGGATGGCAGTGGAGCCATATTATTGTCAACTTTTAGGTCTCCTTCATTCTTGTAAATATTAGACATAAATAAGAAGTGGCAAAGAAGGCTCGGGTTCTCATAAGCTATTCCAGCGCTGTTTCTTGTCACTGATGAGACCGAGTCCTTGAGTGAGGGACTGCCTCAGTATGTCCTCAGTGACAGGGCTGTGTCCTTTATATAGCATATCTTGTTATTATTTTCCCCTACTTTGTGGGTAGAGAAGCCAAGGCTCACAGAGGTTAAGTAACCTTCCCTAAGATACTAGCCAAGATTTGGTTTCCAGCTTGCTCACTCCAAAGTCCTTCCACCTTCCTGCACAGCATCCACGTCAACTACCCAAGACCCAGCAGTATTTCCATAGTGCATTTCTAACCCTATCTGAGCCTACTGTCAACATCTTATACATGTAGCTAGGTTCACATTCCCCTGCATTTTCCAAGCGTCTCTTTGGAAGTTACTGCTGTATAGTTTTTATTCAAGCTTCTATATTTCTCAGCCAGAGTGCACACTGCACTTTGTAATTCTGTAAAGAATGCCAGACCTATTTGTGTAAGCACAGAACCTCTCCTTACATGACTGACCTTCAAGAGACCCGGCAGTTTGCAGTAGCCTAAAGGGATGATAGCAATTTTAATTACCTTCTTGGCACTTCCCCCACAGAACATTATGAGAAATTCCCATGTCAGTAGGGCTGCTCAAAGATTTATATATAAGTGGGTATGTCCTCCTTGCTTTGTCCTGTGACAGCATCCCTGATGGCAATTTTTAAATTATTAGATGAAAGTAATTAAAAAAAAAAAAGAGGCTATCTAGCCTTACGGTTAGAGGTAGGATAGCAACTCAAAGACTCATGAATTTCCATCCTTGCTCCCTGACTGTCTTGATGTGTGGCCCTGCAAGTCAATCATTTCTCTCAATCTCTCTGGAGACATCCATGAACTAATGTGATTTCCAAGAATGGTGGTAATAACCACACATTTAAGAAGCCTGAAAAATACTTTGAACACCTCTACAAACTTTTATTTCCTTTATCCAAGTTGAATGTGAACTAATTTAAAAGACGTAACATATTAAGTTACACTAACAATAAAATAAAGCCATCTGATGTTGAATCAAAACAAGGAAACCTTCCAAGTTTTTTATTATATCTCAAGGAAAGTACAGTACTTCATTTCGTATTTTCCCTTTGAGACACTGGTCACCGTGCAGTGACTTAGAAAACATCCCATAACCAAACCAAAACAAACCTCAAGACAGCCTTGGAGGCATATGGAAACTATGATGGTCATCCCTCTTTGACAGCAGAGGAACGGAGACTCGGAGCACTAACCCGAGATCTCTCAGCCAGTCTCTGGCAGAAGGTTCACCTCCCCAGCAAAAAAGTCAGGTAGATTTTGAGGTCAGCCTGTCCAAGTAAGTATCTGTATTTCTACAAACACGTCGAGGAGCCTCTACTTTACAGGCCTCTGTGGTGACGATGGTAAATCGCTATCATGCCAACATGTTTCTCAAATAAAATGGACTTGGGAATTGAAACTGAACCAACTGTGAAAGGTAATCTGGGGGAGATAATGCATGTGATTAGTGCAGTATTGACTCAAGAGATGAACCAGTTCTTAAAGAATTCTCCAAATAAAGTAACGGTTTAAAGAGTGTTCACAGGAGTAAGGGAATGGTTTTCAAGAGAAGTGAAATGAAGATGAGGAAAGACCGAGGGTGAGCTAGAGGGAGAGCCTTGCTGGAGCCATGCGGGGTGGGATGGGTGAGTGGCCCTCAGAACCCTATCCAACCCCGCCGCCCCGCCAAAACCAGTTCCTTTGAGGAGCCAGATGAGTAAGAATACAATGAGTTAAGAGGAAATTCAGTACAATTTCATTATTTTTTAAAGCAATCAGCCTGTGGGTCTGTAGGCCCTGTGATATGCCTACATAATCAAGAAAGGTGTCAGAATATGTCAATCTTTTCCTAGTAACGATTGAGGAGCTGCTTCTGTGTTGCACGATTCCATACATTCCAATATCACACAGGAAAAAGAAAATCTTCCCTCAGGGAAAGACAATTTGTTCTTGTTTCCTTTGTGACACTGGAATGCATGGATTTGGCCAATGCGAGGGAAACTTGGTTCAGCATTCTGAACCTTTCTGGCTCTGTTCACTTGGTTGGCAGATGACCACGAAAAGTAACTTGTTTGGGATGTCAGTGGGTGTGGAGGAAATGCCAGTAAATGTGTGCTGAAGGAATGAGGGAATAAATGAATGACACATCACCAAGACGGTGATCCCTGGTCCGTGAAGCCGACTTGCTGCCTCACAGCCTCTATTTCTCAATGTCACTTTTCTTTTGTTGTTCTCAGGCTTTGCTTACTATTGTAGACTCAAACTCTTTGTGGTCTCTTTAGGAGCAGGTCCACAGTGGCAAAATGGTTCTGGGGCCTCAGCGAAAACAGGGACATCTCAATACTGTGGAACAAAGACACATGTGGTCAAATGAATGACCAGTTGTGTTCACTTGCTCATTCACATGTTCTTTCATTTGTCACATCTCTATAGAGGCCCAGTATGTGCCAGAGACTGATTCAAGGGCAGGGAATACATAGTGAATAAATCAAAGCTGCTGCCTTCAAGAAGCTGCCATTGTAAGGTGACAAAGGAAAAAAGAAAAAAACTTCCTTCCAGGAAAGACCATTTGTTCTTTTTTCCTTTGTGTCTGTCTCAGAGAGACAGACAGTAATAAAACATGGCTTGCGCAGTAGGTGGTGGTGATAGGTGCTATGAATGAAAAATGAGGTGGCTAGGAGAATAGAGTGCTAAGGGTGAGGGGATGGCCAGTTTAGGGAAGCCAGCTTCTCTGATAAGAAAACACTTGTGCAGAGAGCCTGAGCAATGCAGGTGACTTGAGGAATGTCCAGGAAGAGTAGACAGCAGGTACAGAGGCCTGGGATGGGAACAAGCTTTGCATGTGGCAGGGTCAGTGAAAGGTAGAATGAAAGGGAGAGTTGAGATGAAGTAAGAGGGAGACAAGGCTACCCGGCACCCTTTGAACACCTTTCCAATAAAACCCAAGACTTCGGGTTTCATTCTGAGTAAAATGAAAAGTCATTGGAGGATTCCAAACATAAGAGTGGTATAATCTGACGTACAGAAAAACAGACAAAAAACCTTTGGCCCAGTGAACAAATTGTCCCATGTTAATTGGTTTGCATGTTAATACCCACAGGCCAGTACTGGGCATTTTGGTCTCTCTGGCAAAATACACGGTTAATGTGTCCACTCGTCCAAGGTGAAGTCAATCTTACATAGTGTAGAGATACCAAGGGCAAGAGTCACAAAAAGGCAGCTAGCAGGGTGACCAAAAAATGGTAGAAATAATGTGTAAGGGTTGGGGGTGGGTACGGAAGGGCCCTGGAGTAATTGCTGTCATTTGTTTCATCTTGAGCAGGCAGTAACTCACTGAAGAAACTTAATGAAAACTGACAATATTAAATGATTGTGGCATTCAGATGGCAAAATTACACTTCAAATCTCCTTTCTGGAACATAATAAATTCATGGAATTTAAGATAAAAAGCTGAGCTCTTCAAGCACGTTTTAAGTTGTTTCTTTACATTTCCAACAATCCATAAATTTCTCTCAAATGTTTTCCTGGACTCAGCTCATTTTTCTCTCTCTGCCGAGGTGTTCCAGAGAGGGGCTTCATCCCTCCATTTCCAAAGGTCAAGGATATTCCTGTATCTCATAAGCCTGGACTTCCGGCTGGCATCCTCTCGCTCCTGCTCACATCCCTTTCAGAGAGCTGTCACAGCAGCCATTCAGGCAGGGCCAGTTTACCAAGGAGCATTTCTAGAACCTGACATGTAGCGAGTACTCACTGCCTGGTAGCTAAGTAAAGAAAGAAGCAAATGAATAAATGAATAAATAAAAGATTTGAGAAGGCTACAAACACTATGGGAAAATATGAGCATGCATTAAAAAAAACTCACCTGGATTTCTTAATTAACAAGATTTTGCTAAGACTGCATCTCACTAATTTTAGTCCAAGGGCTTTCTTGCAAAGCTCTCTGAACAGACATATTTACTTAATATCTAAGTGAGCATTTCTTCTCAAACTTCAGTATATTTTGAATCCCTAATGAGACTTAGCTTTTTGATTTTTTAATGATACTTTAAGTTCAGAGTACATGTGTACAACGTGCAGGTTTGATACATAGGTATACATGTGCCATGTTGGTGTGCTGCACCCATCAACTCATCATTTACATTAGGTATTTCTCCTAATGCTACCCCTCCCCCAGCCCCCTACCCCTCGACAGGCCCCGGTGTGTGATGTTCCCCGCCCTGTGTCCAAGTGATCTAATTGTTCATTTCCCACCTATGAGTGAGAACATGCGGTGTTTGGTTTTCTGGCCTTGTGATAGTTTGCTGAGAAAGATGGTTTTCAGCTTCCTCCATGTCCCTGCAAAGGACATTAACTCATCCTTTTTTATAGCTGCATAGTATTCCATGGTATATATATGCCACATTTTCTTAATCCAGTCTATCATTGATGGACATGTGGGTTGGTTCTAAGTATTTGCTATTGTGAACAGTGCCGCAATAAACATACATGTGCATGTGCTTTCATACTAGCATGATTTGTAATCTTTGGGTATACACCCAGTAATGGAATTGCTGGGTAAAATCGTAATTCTAGTTCTAGATCTTCGAGGAATCGCCACACTGTCTTCCACAGTGGTTGAACCAATTTACACTCCCACCAACAGTGTAAAAGCATTCTTATTTCTCCACATCTTCTCCAGCATCTGTCGTTTCCTGACTTTAATGATCGCCATTCTAACTGGCGTGAGATGGTATCTCATTGTGGTTTTGATTTGCATTTCTCTGAGACTTAGCTTTCTAGGTTATATAGGAAGTTGGTGTCTCCCTGGAGAGCTGTCTGCCTCTTGGATGGTTTCCAAGTGTTCCTTTGATTCACTGTTCTCAGATCTACAGGCATTTATTTATTTCCTCCTACCAGGAGCTAGTTCAATTTAGTTCAAAAAATATTAATTGTTCTTGTCTGGGCCACACCCTGTACCCTATTCTGGAGGAGGAAAAAATGCTATAAAATAGTACTGCATTTATTTGATTTCCTCAAATTTTCATAAATTTTCAAAAAGCTTTATAGTTGTGTGCATTTATTAAAGATATTTTAGCAGAAACTAAAATCATGATTTAATTCTGCAGAGTACACCGAGATCATTAATACCACTACCCCTTATGATCTACATCACTGTCACTCCAAATCAAGAAATGAATTTTTTTTAATCCATCATTTGTTGCATTTCAGTCACACAGTCCACGCCTACATGTTTCTTCTTTTCTCCTAAAGATGTATGTAAGGCTTAGGCAGACGATGACAAAGACTGTATTATTCAAAATCTTTGGGAGGCCAAAACATTAAAAATGATTTTGGGGAGGGAGTGCCAAATACTGATAAAATAGACACCTAGAAAATACGGCAAAAGAAAAAATGCAAAACATTTGGAGGGACTCCACTGAGAATGAGATGTGCAGAGCCTGCAGGGCAGGAGAGTGCTTCAGTAACCTTGGTGTGTGGCACAGGGCCCCCAGTTGCAATCAACAGAATAACTCTAGGTTGTTCAGCAGAAAAGGAATTCATTAAAAAAAAAAATTAGAATGCTCAAGGGGGCCAGAAAATTAATCTAGGGGACTACACAACCAGGAACACCATCCAAACCATACAACAAGATGGTAGTTTCAAAGATCCACTGCCACCCCTGCCGGGGAGCCACACGATAGCTTGCACCATGGATACTGAACCCTGAATGCTGTCCTCTACCCCAGCTAGCCCCTGAGGCCATATGCTTCTGCTGCCTGTCCCCCAGAAAGTGGACTCCATGGTGCCTGGTTCCTCCGCATAGCTCACATCTGAATCCAATGATCATATGTCAGTGTCTGGCCTCCATCCTACCTATAACATAGGTTGGAAAAGCTGTTCTGGTTCCTGCCCTGGAAAGGTGGGACTCAAACATTGGAAAATATCAATAATTTATCACTTTGATGCACCCTTTGGATGCCCAACATCAATATCTGTTCTTAATTTGATATTTAAACTTCCTCCAAATAACGAATATTTGCATGTAAAATATGCAGTTATACTTGACACAAAAATCTGCTCATCTTCTCGCCTTCTGACAAGGGTAACACATCCATGTCAAGAACATGATTTCTGGGTGGCTTCCATTCCTCCTCTAGTTCCATCTGACATTCTGTAAGTTAGGGTTTACACTGTGGGATGGAACTCTTAAATTGGGAGGGAGTTGAAAGTCATCCTACTCTTGACCAGTGGGAGACAGGAGCTGGTGGATATTCTCTCCTTTTGCTCCTTAAGCAGACGATTCTGGGTTGCATCCTACGCAGCTCTTCAGAGGGGTCCTACAGGATCAGATCCCAGCTTCTCACAGTGGTGATCTGCTCAACAGTGCATCCTTGGATTACCTTTTTCCTTATTTCTCTTTTACTCCTTCCAGTCGCCAGCTCCCAGAATAAATTATCTCCAAGAAAACCTTTGTCTCATCTCCGGTCTTGGTAAGAACCTAGGTTAACATTGGGCTCTAGACATACCTCTCTCTGATTACTAGGAGCAAACACTTCAGCCCACATAGTTCAACCTGTTTGTGTGTTTCTGTCCAGTGGAATCAATAACCCAAAATAATTGGGTGGCAGTCTTACCTCTTAATTCAATGGCTTCTTGTTGTGTTTGCTGACAGAAGAAATCCTCTCTTGGGAACGATTTTGAAAGGAGTAGGGTTTCCACGAATGACCCTGGGTGCTCAGAGTGGATTAAATGGACAACGAGCAGCTGGGAATTTGGGGGCACCTCTTTTCTCAGAAAAAGGGGCTGACTACATTCAAGCTCAGATTCCCATACAACTGGTGGTTTTCCCCTCACCTCTCCCTGGCAGGGAGATTATAACATCTCATGTGTCCCTAAGATCACTAGGTCCTTCAAGTTTCCCAGGTGCAGGGCAGCTGTCTTTCTAGACAATTCCTGTAAAGAGCTGATAGATCAAATCCAGACTGCCTGGCATCAAGCAGCTTATGCATTCCCCTAGTGAAAGCTCCTTTCTCATGGTTGCCCTGTAAGAAAGGAGACCCACAGGCTGGTGGCAGTAGCGGTGGTGGTGGTGTGGTCATTTGTTCTAATGTAACTGATCTTTCCAAGAGATGGAGAGACCAGTGGATGGTATGGAGTATGTCTTGACTTTTCATGCAATAGGAGACAGCACTGAAGGTTCCCACCTGGAACAAGAGGCATTGAGACCTCTAAGCCAGGGAGCCCAGATGCTCTAGTGATAAGATGCAAACATTTTAATAGGGTAATTAGGAGTGATATAGTAACAGGTACCACTCTCACTTCCAGCTCTTGGGCTCTTTATTCTGACTACGGGAGAAATAGCACCATCTATTGGCTGTTGGTTCATAGCACACAGAGTATCCTGTATGGAGGCACCTCAGCTTCTTAAGGAGTTATCTTCCTGCTGGCACAATAACTGGGTGTTCAGTAAGCCATTCCATCATGCCATAAGGCCTTGTGCTTCAGGTTATGGAACACATGGTAAGACAAGAAATCCCATGTGCCTCAGTCTCTTGTCTCACTGTCATCCCTGTAAAATGAGCTCTTTAGTGAGAAGCACTGTTACATGGAAATGAATGATAGTGAATAAGGTAATTTGTTAAGTTCATGGGAGGTGTTGTTGGTATTCAAATACAGAGTAAATAGTAAATATTAAATAGTAAATATTCCAGTGAGGACTAATTATTGCCCTCTTCACAAGGGGAGGGTCTTCAATATAATTCCCCTCCTGTTTGTAGTTGTTTTAGTTCATTTAGTGTTGCTATAATAGAATACTTGAGACTGAGTAGCTGATAAAGAAAAGTTGTTTATTGAGCCCATGATTCTGCAGGCTGAAAAATTCAAAAGCATAGTGCCACATCTGGTCAGTTTCTGGTGAGGGCCATGTGCTGGCTCAAAATATGGCAGAGAAGCAGAAAAGTCAGTGGGTAGGTGCAAAGAGAGCAAGAGAATGTCTAGGAAGCAGAACTTGCTTTTAACAAGTCAATCTCTGGTAACTAATCTAGTCCTGGGAGAGTGAGAATGAACTAGCTCCTTCAAGAGGGCATTGATCCATTTGTGAGGGAATCTATTGACATGACCCAAATACCCCTACTAGGTCCAACCTCCCAAAACCATCATGTTGGGGATCAAATTTCAATGTGAGCTTCCAGGAGGACAAACTCAAACCACAGCAGTAGTGTTACATTAAGTCTCAGGGCTGGTCACTGCTGCTGGAAATTAATCAGCAGTGGCAGTAGCCACATCTTGGCGAGAAGTCCTTGTTGGGCCAGTGCATTGTTTCTGTCTGTCTCTGCAACCATTGTCTATGGGGCCACTGAGCAAGCACCAGGATGGCTGTGGAAAAGGTAGGGCACTGGGCAGGCAATCTTCCACCTACATACTTAGAACCTCCTACACATTATGGCCTCTTGAGACCATTCCAATAGGACACATATATTCACCTATATTGGGGTTTAGTATAAGATGTCCATCCACATTCCTCTTCCCAAGACCTTCTTTCATGTCCCTGACCATCCATCTAAACTGACACTCATGAGGATGACATGGTGAGGATCTGCCTCTGAGGCCATCTCTCCTTCCAGGAAAAGTACATAATGTGGACCACTCCAAGTCCTGCTCCCTGGGAGGATCTCCTTTCCCCACTGTCTTTCACTGAGTGGGGCTGCAATTAAATTCCCACAGGTGCCAGCAAAACTTGCAGAGTCATCTGTAAGCCATATTTGACTTTTTTCTCCTTGGTGAACTGCGCACTGGAGATTCCCCATGAGACCATGGCTATGAGGGAAGGGTGAGTGGGGCAGGAGGCACACTGAGAGGAAAAAGCACTGACTGCCCCTGCAGCTCATGAGTGTAGTCAGCCATGTGGAACTCAGTGCTGATATATACCACTCCCATCTGATGAGGATGTGCTGCTGGGTAGGGTCCATGCGACTTTTGGCTTGGTGTGTCATTACTTCAAGATGGGCAGCTTAGGTCACATGGTCACCTAGTGTCCCATCGTCAAGCCCTCAGAAGCAAGTCCCAATAGCAAGTCAAGAGTTATTTCCAAAAGGAGAATAATTACTTGCATAAAAGAGCTTGGC
The DNA here is from genome assembly GCF_043159975.1 of Macaca nemestrina. Classification (NCBI taxonomy): domain Eukaryota; kingdom Metazoa; phylum Chordata; class Mammalia; order Primates; family Cercopithecidae; genus Macaca; species Macaca nemestrina. The sequence goes on from NC_092137.1 coordinate 39,781,472, forward strand.
TTTGCTCCAAAAGCTAAGAGGCTGCAGCTGTGCTTCCTCTACTGGGATTTGCTGCAGGCTCCACATACCCTCCAGGTCGGCCCCAGTTGCTCTGAGCACCATCAGATCTCCTGGGTCTCTAAGGGCATTAGGGAGCTGCTTATAGTAGGGCTGGACCAACTGGAGAGCCGTCTCTAGCCCGCGCCACAATTAATAGTAAAAGAGTCAGAGCAGCAAATCCAAAGCTTATGTAGGCTGCCTTCAGATGCCAGAGAGTTCCATCAACATCTGTGCCTTTCTCAGTGGTGGCACTAACATCTGCAGCTCCTACAAATATATGGTATTGCCTTTGCCTATTTTGGTTGGAAGGGGAACCTAAGGAGTGTGAAGCAGCCCTTCCAAAAATCTATACCCTTACTCCATGGCTCAGAAAGCCATTATGGGTATTCCGCAACTGCTGAGGGTAGCTATTCCAGCTACAGACTCAGACACTGGGTAAGTTACTGGATGGTTTTTCACTGAGAAAGTTGAAGCAGTTGAAAGAGAACTTCCACAGTCTACCACCACCACATCCGCCCACCTTCCAGCATCTGCTCCCACTTATAATCTGTTCTCTTACAACACGTGTTTCTGTAATGGGCATTAAATCGACTATTGCTAAGTAAGGAGATGATGTCACTCTGATGTGGAAACTGGGTTGGTTCATATATGATTTTTTCTCTTTAGCATGTTAAAGCTTTGTGTCACCAGACAGGAGCAGCTGAATGCGAAGGATGCCAGTGGAATCAGCTGAACGAACACGGTGCGGAATAAGGCACTTGTTCTGGTTCACAGGCTTTTTCTGGTTCATCTTGGCCGCAGGTTCTGCCTTGGCCAGGCAGACAGTGCCGGTTGTGTAACTCAGCATCTCCTTACCCTTCTTTATGCCTAAGTCTATCAAGGTGACACTGCCCTTTTCTTGAAAAGGTGAAGTTCTTATTTACTTACATATTTCTTAGAAATAAAACGTCTTAACTGTGCCAATATTTTTACTAAGATTGGTGTTTCTGTTAGTGTTCAGGTTGCAAAACTGGATGTTTGCAGTGGTTTGCCCTAACCAGAATTTATGTTTTTTTTCATAAATTCTGTTATTTTTAGTGCATAAATTTGAGAATGAAAAAATTTTTAGGAGCATATTTATACTATAGCTGAAATGTCTGCATGCTGTCTTCCTACCTGTAATCGTGAACAAATTATCATGTTCCTGTCTAAAGTTAACTCCTCCAATTGTGGTCTGCATTTTATCCTCTTATTCAAGAACACTGCTCAGCACTTATCCCTTTTTTCCTATTTCATCATCTTTCCATCTTTTCTGGAATTCTCTGTAACATAAAAAAAAGGTACTTCTCCCAACAAATCTTTCTCTTGCTTCCACAATCCTTACCAATCTACTACTCCTATTTCTTTGCCTACCTGTTCTACAAAACTAGTTGTAAGAACTGTCTATGCTCGCTATCTACAGCTCTTTTCCTATTTTCTCTTAGTATAAGATGTCCATCCACATTCCTCTTCCCAAGGCGTTCTTTCATGTCCCTGACCATCCAACTAAACTGACACTCATGAGGATGACATGGTGAGGACCTGCCTGGTTTTGCAGTCTGGTTTTGCTCCCCTTCCATTCCACTGAAAGCCCCATAGTCAAGGTCATGAAGGACCCCCTCACTGCTAAAGCCAACGGTCAATTTTCAGTTATCTTACTTGGTCAGTCAGCAGCATTTATAGGGTTAAATACTCCTCCTCTATACCCTTTGTTCATGTTTTCCAGGCAACCACACTAGGTTTTCTATTTCACTGGTTGTTCCATCTCAGTTTTCTTTGGAGATTCCTCTTCTCCTCCCAACCTCTCAGTATTGGAGGAATTCAGGGCTCAGCCCTGGTCTTTTTCTCCTATTTCCAATCCTTTGGTGATCCCATCCAGTTTCATGCCACCTAAATACTGGAAATTCCCATAATGTATCTCCAGAGCAGACCTTTTTTCTTAAACTGCAGACTCACATATTCAATTGCCTAATCAACATCTCTACTTTGTTTAATGCATATTTCAAAATTAGCAAGTCTAAAACTGTCTAGCAAGCAAGTCTAAACAAGATCTGCTAGTTTAGACTGTCTAGACTAGTCTAAATTAGGCTGTCTAGCCTAACAAGTCCAAAACAGAACTCTGATATTTCTCACCAAACCTGCACCCTCTGCAGCCTTTCCTCTCTTAGCCGATGAAAACGCTATTGTTCCAAGTTCTTGGCCAAAAGTCTTCTGTCATTCCTGTCTCCTCTCCACTTATCATACCTCACATCTAACACATCAGCAGATCCTTCTGGTTCTACTTTCAAAATACATCCAGAATCCATGTGCCTCCTACCAACACTACTGTTACCATCCTGGGGCAAGCTACCATTTTCTTTTGCCTGAATTATTGCAAAAAACTCCCAACTGATCTCTTTACTTTCACCCTCCTCTTCCTACAATCAATTCGTAATATGGCAGCTACAGTATCATTTAAACATAGTTAGGTGACATCACCTATTCAAAACTCTTTCAGTGGTTTTGAGTAAAAGCTAAAGCCCTTAAAATAGTCTTCAAGGCCCCATCTGATCTAATACACCACTTCTACTTGCCATCCATTACCTTGTTAACCTAATCTCTCATCCTCTATCTGCTGTATCCACTAGATGCCAGGAGTATCTCTCTTCTCTCTCAAGTTGTGGTAATCAAAAATGTCTGCAGACGTTACCGTATGTGACCAAAAGTCGCCCCTGACTGAGACCCTTGCTTTAACCCAAGGAGTAAGGACTGCAGGAATCTTGCTTTTTCTTTGAGTTGTGAAGTTCTACCAAAAGCAGACAGCCCGCCCCATAGTGCTTGTATTCCTCAGGTTTTTGATGTTTCCCAGAGCGTCAGGTAAGCACAGGCATTATGAACTGTTTCACCATCACATGCCATTCACTTTCTGTAACACTAGCTGTATCCTTACTGCCTTTAACCCAACCAAGCCAGATAACGATAACGAATTCACATTGGGGGCCTCTTGCTTGAAACCCCTCAGAGTATCAGTTGCCATTATCAGAATCCCAGCTGTTAACAACACAACCAAATTTACTTAGTTTGAGCACAAATGAAATGCATTCAAGATTAGTAGGTGGCTCTCAGTACTTCCTAGGAAGGCAAGAGAGAGAAGCTGAGTGGTGGCTACCTAGCCAAGGGCAGTGCTGAAACCTCAGGAGAGGAATGTCCTGGTGAAGACCGCTTTGTGCTGCCACTGGGTACAAACACCATAGCTTGTACATGGGCGCACCTGATACCAGGGGCCCAGGTTGCCACACCCTAGCTGGAAAACGGCTTTTATGACTTCTGCTTTGGCGAGGTGATTCACGGGGTGGAAAATTTCCCAAACATAGGAGAGTTGTTCATATACCACTAAAGCTGCCTATAAGCAGAACAATTGTATCAGACTATTGAAAAAAATTAAACCAGAGCATATATTCTCCTCAACTTACTGTTTCCTTTTCTCAGGTAGTGAACATAAGAAACAAACTGAATTTCTACAAATAAGGGTGAGGTGACAATCTATGAATGCTTTTAGAAAAAAAGCAAACTTCATTTTCCATCATGTTTTGAAGGATACTGGCTTAATTCAGTTATTATTCTCACTGTTGGTTTACAGAATAAACATATAAAATGTATTGCAAATACAAATTATTTTCATTCCAATGGAGAAGAAAATTACAGGCTCAAAAATCAAGTTTAATATCAAAAGAAGTTACATATAAAGGTTTTTACATTTCCAAAAATCTGATAGTTAAATATCCCCAGTCTGGTATTGATTGTGATACACTTAGGTGAACCCCTGAAAACTTTTATTTTGAAATTGAAGTTTTTGCTCAGAAACTGGGCAGAACTTTTCACATTCTGACAGAATATAAAACTTAAGTCTAAAAAATATTCGGTAACTTTTTTGTCAAAAACATTAGGCACTTTAGAATATAAAGCAGAAACTCTTACCAAGCACGTGTACCCAACAGCCACACCTCCCGTCTTTGGGGGAATTTGGTTACCTGGAGCTCTGTGGGTACTATATGAATCCTAGAGACAGCAAACTTCTGCTGTACAGCTAACTTACAAGGGCCTGAACCCGGCTGATGGCAGCAAGCCTGCTATAGTCCAGAAGAGTGCGACTTCTCATATTTACATATGAACGCATCTGTCTTTCCAAGGCTAACTTTGTAGCATTCCACTGGTACCAAGGAGCCAAATGGTGACATTCTGTCTAAGAACTCGTGGTTCCTGGCTTCGAATGAAGTTGACACTATCTTGGATGCACCAGTTTTTTCTTCAGGATTCAAGCACTTTTTAATTCCAGGTTCATCTGTGTGACTGTCCTTGGAATTCAAAGGGATGCTGCTCTCTTTACAATCTGTAAGGCGCCTGTGGTGATCTTCACTAAGCAACAATACAATGGTTCCGCCAACATGAAGCACTCTGACAAAAAAAAAAAATGGTAATTGCTATCTTTCTCCCTTTCTAGACAACAAACAATCCCACTGCATTTAAAATATTTCGTGTTTTTAATTTGAAATTTAATTTTATCCATTTAAATACAAGGATTTTTGATAATTAGGTAGTATCTTCTATAATGTATATTCATTATAGTAATTATGAAATCCCTAGTACAAATCTGCTTTAATTATCTATTTTTACTCCACTTAAAAGGCAAGCCTCAAAGTAATTTGTAGTCACAGTCTAATAAATGATTGTACAAAGGAAAAGGCGAATGACAGAATCCTAAAGACTGCATGTATTAAAAGCAGTAGGCTGACAGCAGAAGAAAGTTAACAGGAAAGAGTTAGGACACGAACAAAGAAATGGCAAAGCAGAAATCAGAAAAAGAAGGGCAGATCTTGAAATGTCAGCTTTTTGAGGAGAATGCATTTACTCCATTATCAAAGTCTGTGTAGCACTTATGTGGAAAAAGTGATGACAACACTTGCCTGTGTCCCGCACACAGCCCTGGAAGTTGCTAAGAGATCACTGAACATCTCTTTGGAAGAGAGAGGCAAGTAAAGGGAGTGAAATGCTACAATCAAGGCAGGCATGAGGGGCTTGGGAACATGAGGTGGGTCCCAAACCCGGGCATGGGAGAAAGGGGAGCATTTCCCAGAGGAAGATACCTGTGCTGTGAGTTAAAAGATAAGCAGGAATGAGCCAGGCAAAGCGACGGCAAGCGGCTGCAGCAAGGGAGGATGCTGGAAGCAGAAAAAGCAGCAAAGATGGGAGGAAGTAGAGGGGAGGCAGCTCTGAAAGCAGCTCAGTGGGTGGGTGAGTCAGAGCGGGTGGGAGGTGGAGGGAGGAGGGGAGTAAGGAGTTCAGCTTGGAATTTGCTGATGTACCTAAGGAACACGTAAGTGTGGATTCCACCAGACTGCTGGATACACAGCCTGGAGTAATGGAAAAGACCAGGCCTTGAGGTAAAGATATAGTAAATGGTAGCTAAAGCCATAATGGTGGATGGGATCATCTGGGGTGGCAGTACAGGTTGAGAAGAGAAAATGGGACAAGGAGCCAGAGATTTCACGTTTTAAAAGTGACAGAGGAGAAGACCCATGAAATAGACATCCTCAGAGAAAATCTGGACAACAGTGATGTCAAGGAAGCCAAAGAAGTACAGTTTCAAGAAGGAAACAGTTTCAACAGTGTTAAATGCTATAGGGCCAGCATGGTGGCTCATGCCTGTAATCCCAACATTTTGGGAGGCTGAGGCAGGAGGATCACTTGAGCCCAGGAGTTTGAGACCAGTCTGGGCAACATGGCAAAACATGTCTCTACTAAAAAAACACAAAAATCAGCCAGGTGTGGCAGCGTGTGCCTGTAGTCCCAGCTACTTGGGAGGCTGGGATGGGAGGACTGCTTGAGCCCAGGGGGCAGAGGTTGCAGTGAGCTGAGATTGCACCAGTGCACTCTAGTCTGGGCAACAGAGAGAAACTCTGTCTTTAAAATAAAATAAAAAATATATAAATACAATAAAATAACAAATGCTATAGGACTAATAGGTGATCAGGATTATGAGAAATCATCAGTGACCCCAGGGACAGCAATCCTAGCTGAAGGCAGGAGCAGATGCTCGTCTGCCAGGGTGGAGTGGGACTGGAAAGTGAGGAAGCAGAGGTGTCAAGTGTAGACTATTATTTCAAGAAGTTCAGCTGTACAGGCGAAGAAACAGAGTGGCAGCTAAAGGACCAAGAGTTAAGTGGAATCTGCCTCATGCCCAGCAAAAATCTGAGAAGCTTAGGTAGCATTCCCTAGTCTAATCCATCAGCAAAGCTACACAATTCTGTCTCTAAATTGTATCACATATTTGTCTACTTCATTCATAGTTTGCCGGGACCACAGCAACAATCTGGTAGACAGGTCTTGTTTCCATTCTTGTCACCCCTCCCACTCTGTCTTCCATTTCCACACAGAAGACAAATGTAAATTCTCTGCTAACTCCTCAGTTGCTCGCACTGTACTTCAAATACATTCTAACTCCCTTACTCTGGCAACCAAGGTTCCTACACAATCTGACCCTCACCTACCTTTCTGATGTCACAGCCTGCTTTCTTTGCTTACTGACCTCCTTCAGCTGCTCAAACTCACCAAGCTGCTTCTCACCGTAGGACATTTGGACTTGCTGTTCACCCCGCATTTATCACTCACGCTCATCATTCACGTCCCACAGTCAAATACCACTTTCCCAGAGAGGCCTTTCCTGACTACCTAGCTAGGGTAACCACTACTTTTCTCTCACTCTAAAGCAAAACATTTTGTTTTATGTCCATCACAGTACCAGTCATGATCTGATATTATCCAGTTTGTTTACTGATTAACCATCTGTCTTCTCACAATGAATGGGCAGAGACCTTGCCTGTCCTATTCACTGCAGTAATCCCCAGGGCCAAGTACATGGAAGTGCATAGGAGATGCAAAGACTTCCAAACGTGTCTGGGGAAGGGATAAATGAATCTCCTGGAAAGAACCAGCAGATGAGTAGGCAGAAGATAAAAATGAGAAGTGGGCAGAGTGTGATCCTTGAGGAGGAAGGAACTGAGAGGATAAACCCTCACAGGAAGAGGGAAACCTCTTCTACTGAGCGAGGAGGAAGTGGATGGGAAAATGAGTACTCCTGCAGACATCAACTGAAATAACTTTTTGGGGCAACTTTTTGGGGCAAAAATATGAAATGTGCATAACCTTTGACCCAGCAATATCACTTCTAGGAAATTATCCTAAGAAAACGTAATAGTAGAAGTGGTAGTAGAATAATAGCGATAATAATGGTGATATAGCTAATATTTATTGAGGATTTAATATGTGCCAGTCAGTTGGAAATGCTCTGTATTATATATCATTTAACCTTCAGAATTATCTTTCTAAGTATGTTCTATAGCATTGTCATTTTGCAGATGAAGAAACTGGTACTGTGGTGCTTGGTCGTACAGTTAAGTTTGAAAAACCATGCAAGGATGTTCAAAGAATAGTTTTTTATTAAAATAAAAAATTGAGGATTATCTAAATATTAATCCATAAGCACTAGTTGCATAATGGTACATACATATAATGTGGCAACCCCTGAAAATTATAATGTATATTATAACAACTGATCAGAAAGGAGATTCATGACACTGCTGAGTAGAAAAAAAGCAATGTTACAGTATAGTAAGTTAAGGATAATCCCATTTATGTAGAGTAGAAAACATGTATCTTTTTGTACATATATACATGGCAAGATGCCTAGAATTTTCTCTATCTAAAACACACGGCTCATATTTTAAATTGGTGACCCATTATTTACACAGCAGGCTCTTGACATTTATGTTATCAAATGCCCACCTAAACAATTTAATATCAACTGAACTCTTATATTCATGTCCATTCATAACTATATGCATTCTAGGTTCTCTTCTTTACCAATTTAGACGATCAGAAAAATGCATATCCATGCCTCATTGTTTCAACCTCTCAAAGAAATGCTTCCATTGAATTATATTCCCTTACGTCATTAGAAACCATAAGATGAATACTTTCACATTTTCATTTCACAGCTGCTATAGTTTGGATGTTTGTCCCACTATACCTCATGTTGAAATATGATCTCCAGTGTTGGAGATGGGGCCTAATGGGAAGTGTTTGGGTTACGTCGGCAGATATCTCATGAATAGATTAATGCCGTCCCTGTGAGGGGCGATGAGTGAGTTCTCACTCTATTAGTTCTAGGGAAAGCTGGTTGTTAAAAAGAGCCTGGCACCTCCCCCTTCTCCCTCTTGCTTCCTCTCTTGCCATGTGATCTCTGCACACTGGGTTTGCCTTCTGACATGAGTGGAAGCACCCTCGGGCCCTCATCACAAACTGAGCAGATGCTGGCACTGTGCTTCTTTTACAGACTGCGGAATCACAAGCCAAGTAAACCTGTTTTCTTTACAAGCTGTCCAGCCTCCAGTACTCCTTCATAGCAACAGAAAATGGACAAAGACAACAACAAATAATAAAGGTGTTGCTCATTCTATGTTATGGAAGGTTCTTTATGTAACAGAATTTTGTTCTGTTGTTTAGCAGCTGAGTGATCATAAGAAAGTTAATCTTTCCGTGCCCCGGATTCTCATCTGTTACGTGTGGTGGATTAACACACAGAAGGCAGGTTTTTTTTTTTTTTGTGAGGGATAGAAGCAAATATGTAAAATTTTGCTTCAGACCACTGAAATATAGGTCCCTATTTCATACATTCAAATCTCAGTACATAATAGAAAATTAGTATTTTTTCTGAATAAAATTTATAAGATAATATGGATAACATTTATTTCAATTATAAACTTCTGACTTAAAAACCTTAGAAAATTAAGCTACAAAAACTCTGGGAAATTACTATAAGGCAATCAGACCTTAACTGAAGAGCTATGATGTATTTCGGTTAAATGCCCAGTAGCTAAAAAAATTATGAAAATAAATTCAGCAACTTACCTTTCCATTTCTTGTAGAATGCTTTTGATGTCTTTTCCTAACTTAAACTTTTTCCCAAATGGAATGTCAGAAATAATAATATCAACACTTTCTGAAGGCAATGGCAATTCTGAAATACAGAAATCAGAGAATCCTATTACAGTAAGGTCAAATATTTACAACCTAAATAATGAGAAAACTGAAGTACACAGGATTATTTTTGCATAATAGATAAAATTTAGGGTTGCTAATATTGTTTTAAAGTAATTACAAGATCCCAAAATGCTTTCACAATCACTAATGATAAATGATATAGCTATTGTAGTCTGTTCGTCGAAAATTGGTTTTTCAGATACAATAAAATGTAAGTTAAGCAGAATTTTAAATTAACCAGAAAACTCAATTCTCTAAATATACAGCTTGTATAGAAAGCTGCTAGCTCCACTAAGTTGCCTAGAAAAATCTTCTACAAAATTATATTCTACAACTTTCATTTCCTATTTTAAAACTGTACATTTAGATCTACTTGTTTTTGAGGGAGACGATCCATAGCTATGATTGTATTTTTAAAGGAGAACCTGGAAGGTTAAGAATATCTATTAAGTCCTAAGACTAGAGAAAAGGCTATATAATCAATAATCAACACAATGATTATCACTAAAAATTATAGTGTCTGATTATTCTAAATTGCTTTATTATCTTAATGTTTTCTTCTCAGAAGTTACATTATCAGAAGGTAACAAAGACTCTACCCTAACATCCACATCTTCCGGATGTACTTTCCACTTTTTACCTACTTTACTTCTCATCCATCTCCTAAATTAAGTTAAATACTCATAAGACGGATGTCCCAGTTTTCATTTTGAATAGTACCTAATTTTGCAGAAATGTAATGAAATTTAAATAATCTTCACTAAATATCAAAAGTTTCTGTTGGTAGGAAATTTAATAAAAAATGCTTTGTAATCTGGGAAAGTCTAATGACTACTTGGCTAGATCTCTCCTAGTTCTAACCCTTATGTGGGGTTAACAGAAGAAGAGATTGTTCAAAAAAAAAAAAAAAAAAAAGAGGATAATATTCTTTTAAGCTGAGACAGGAATTCCTTTTTTCCAAGTTATGTTTTAACCTCATGGTTTTAGGGTGTTGATATAGTACACATCCATTTACAAAATGACTAAAGACAATATATGAACAATGAAGGCAACCATAGTTCTCAAATGTTTTATTTATGAGGAAGCATGTAGTAATTTACTTTTGAATTTAATCCCAAGTCTGTCTTTTGCCTTACACTACACAGAAATACAGTACCTACATATGAGTTAGCTGCCCATTATGTCCAGGTTTAGTAACACTAATTTTTTTCTTCTGGGTCTCCATTTTTATTGGGAACTTTGCTGCTCTATATTATATAATATGCTAAACTGCTTTAAATAATTTTAGAAGTTGAATACATAAACTTCATATAGATAGAAGAGAATAATTTTTAAAAAAAAATCTCCAGAACTAAGTTGTGTCATCTTCCAATAGAGCATAAAATAAAGCTTTTGTTGATGTGGCTGAGAGCATAAGCTCTGGTGTAAGACAGCTTGCATTTGGCTCTGCTGCTCACGAGCTGTGGGACTTTGGGAAATTACTGCTTCAATTTCTTCATCTGTAAAATGGAATAAGAATATGTACCTCAGAAGTCAATAAAAGAGGTAATATATGGAAGACATGTAACAGGGCCTGGCACAAAGTGAGCACTCAGTAACTGTTAGCTGCTTTGTGGTCATTATTTATAATGTCCCTCTCTGATGTCAATGGGAGATGACAGCCAGGTGGAAACCAGTGTGCCATCCTTCAAAAAAGCTTTGCAGAACACAGTATCCCCTTCTCTCTCATTCTTGGACATCCAAGGTTGAGGTAAGGCAACTACTTCCAGGTGGGCCTCTCTCCTACTCTCCTTTCCTCTATCAGTGGTTCTCAAAGTGTGGTCCCCACAGCAGCAGCATCAGTATCATCTGGAAAGTACAACTTAGTGCGTATTAGAATCAACTGAAAGGTCTTTATAAAAACAGATTGTTGTCCCCACCTCCATAGGTTTAGATGCAGATACTCCTAGAACCGTGAGCACCTGACCCATACAACTCAACATACAGTAAAATCTTTTAAATTATTAGATGCTCTGAATACTGCTCGTGAACAAAAAATTTGCTTGTAACTAATGAGCTAAGATTCTGAAATAGAAACATAGCTCAAAACAAGTAAAAATCATCTCTTTTTTATATCTCTGCAGGATGATTCAAGAACATGAAAAAAATTTAGTTTTAAAATACCAGTTGTTTTGAAGAAAGAAAAACTGCCCTATTTTTCCTACTTCCAGGAGAAAAACGGGTAAAAATTTCCTAAACCTCAGGATTATGGCCCCAAGATACTTTCTTCCAAAGGGATTTATGGGCCTTCAAGATGTCTTTTCATGCATATATTTAAACTAAAGACCAGGTTCATTGCGCACTTTTATAAAATTGAGCATATCCTTCTTCCTATTTTTGTTCCTTGTTCTTTCTGCTGTTTATTCTTTCTATTGTCCAGGTTTATAATATTCAGATTCTGTCTCCTAACAGTAATTCCCATAATTATTCAAACTTACTTCTATAGTTAATTTCATCCTTATCACTAATCATTTTGCTTTTATTTTCTCCATTTCTCAGCTGATTAATCTCTCAATCCCTGGAATTAAATAGTTTTCCCCATAAGGGCTTAGTTGTGAAATGTTGTCTGAACTTTTTCATATTTCAAAATGTTTGGCTTTAAGATGATGTTTTGGTTAGGCATAATATTTTTGGGTCACACTTTGCTTCGGTAACTTTGTAAATAACCACTCTTCTATTGTCAAATGCTCTGTAACATTTTCTTTCCATTGTGGCCAAAATATATTTTGAGGTTTATTGCATTAGATTATGACCTTCTCTTGTTTGGTTGCTGAATTTGTTTTTTTGATGATTACTATTCTTTTTCTCATTTCAGTAAATACAAGAAGGGGGTAAAGCTTTCAATGAAATTTCAATCTGCCGTCTTAATCAAGAAGTCCATAAACATTAGTCTTAAACATGCAAAATGTAGTCTGGCATCTGGATTGGGTCACCATACAATTTACAGACCAAATGAACATTTCTGAGAAGCGAATGCTAGAAATAACTATGCTAGTTATTTTATATGAAAATCATATGCTTGAAATATTTGAAATATTTATTATCCAATAAACTGGCTTATTATGGTGGCCCTAAAAACATCTGTGCAAAATGAAATTTTTAAGTTTAACAAAAGACCATTTTTTTTTTGAGAAAAAATAATTTGCCTACAGTGCTAATATCTGAACAAGTTCTGGTAAATGAAGTATACTTTCAGTTCAATTTTTTCATATGGGAAGGGTAAATATTTCAGCCCTCCAGTTCAGTCCCTCCACTGACAGTGCCTTTGACAAATATGTTCACAATACAAAACGCAAATTACCTCTATCATTCTTTTAATTGTTTTACCAAATTTAGATGATACAAAGTTAAGGCCTTCACAAATTCATTCCATTCCATTCCATTCTAGACTACAAATTTACCCAATTACAATAAGGAAAGTCATCAGGAGATTCTTTCCATACCATATCCAAAGTAAATTTACAGAATTTCATAATTAAGTCTTGTGCATTGTTGAGCTTTCAATAATTTGTTCATTTCTTCCTTCGGGTTTTTAGGAAAAGATGATCAATGTCTTCCTGCTGCCAGCTTTGTTTTTAACAACTGTAATTCACCAAAAAATTCAAACCTCATGTATTTTGACACTTCATGTGTTGAATCCTTTGATTACAGATTTCTAGTATATTCTGAATAAAATGCCATCAAAATTAGGCAACTTTTTTTGGTAAAGTTTACAGCACTATCCTAGGACACTTTGGCTGATTTACAGAGCAATTCTTTGAAGGCTTACACTTTAAAATCCAACTGATGGACAAGCAGAGAAAGTGTACTGCTATGTGGAAGTATTTTTTTGCATTCAGTCATCTTCATCACAAATAGTTTGCAGTTCAGCTATTCTGTGTATATTTTAAAAAGAAGGACAGGTGCAGTGGTTCACGCCTGTAATCCCAGCACTTTGGGAGGCCAAGGCAGGTGGATCATGAGGTCAAGAGATCAAGACCATCCTGGCCAACATGGTGAAACCCTGTCTCTACTAAAAATACAAAAATTAGTTGGGCGTGATGGCATGCACCTGTAGTCTCAGCTACTCGGGTGGCTGAGGTGGGAGAACTGCTTGAAGCCAGGAGGCGGAGGTTGCAGTGATCTGAGATCGCACCACTGTACTCCAGTCTGGCGATAGTGAGAGTCCGTTCTCAATGAAAAAAAAAAAAAAAAAGTGGCCAGGTATGGGGTGGCTCACACCTGTAATCCCAGCACTCTGGGAGGCTGAGCTGGGAGGATCAATTAAGACCAACCTGGGCAATACAGTGAGACCCCACCTCTATTTTTTTTAAAAAAGAACATTAGCCAGGCATGGTGGTGAGCGCCTCCTACAATCCCAGCTACTTGGGAAGCTGAGATGGGAGGACTGCCTGAGCCCAAGAGTTCGTTCAAGGCTGCAGTAAGCTATAATCAGACCACTGCACTCTAGTGGGTGACAGAGCAAGTCCCTGTCTTAAAAAAAAACAAAATTCAATTATTTTGACAAATGTCTATTTCAATGGACACTGCAGCCTGTTGGGAGATAATTATGATTTATACAGGTGTAACAATGAATTTCAAGTGCCTTTCTGCTCCATAGGTTTTAGTAAGAATATTAATTTTTAGCATGATGTTGTGGCCCACCACAGTAATGCATAAGCACACAGATGGGCAATGCCGAACTGAATTTACAGTAGCATTCACAAAGAAGTTACATCTTTGACCAAAAAAAAAACCCGACGAAATTTCTAAGAATTAGGGTAAAAAGGAAACAAAGCTACTACTGGAATTGACTTAACTGATTATCTTTCTAAATCATGTAATGATAATGATACAAAACTGGCAACACTTAACTGTCTGCAAAGGTCTGCTAATGAAGCGAGCACACTAACAGTACCAGCTTCATTTTGCTTAGGTACGTAACAAAACTCACAATTGAATGTGAGCAAAATAAGTTTAGAAGAATAGCCATTTGATCTAAAAGGAAAGTCATACTTCACAGAGTGATATTTTAAATGTATTTTCTTCAGTTGCATGTGATAAATAGTTGGCTTTGGGCCTAGCATTCTTAGAATTACTAAGTTTTTATTTTTTTCCTTCAACTTTTAAGTTCCAAGGTATATGTGCAGGATGCATGGGTTTGCTACAGATCAACCCATCACCTTGGTAATAAGTCCAGCATCCATTAGCTATTCTTCCTAATGCTCTCCCCTCCCCTCTGGCCTCCCTCGACAGACCCTTGTGTGTGTTGTCCCCCACCCATGTGTCCATGTGTTCTCATCGTTTAGCTCCCACTTATAAGTGAGAATATGCAGTGTTTGGTTTTCTGTTCCTTTTTATGTTTACATAGTATTTTATGGTATATATGTACTACATTTTCTTTATCCAGTCTATCATTGATGGGCATTTGGGTTGATTCCATGTCTTTGCTATCGTGAATAGTGCTCAAGTGAACATACGTGTGCATGTATCTTTATAACAGAATGATTTATATTCCTTTGGATATATACACTGTAATGGAACTGCTGGGTCAAATGGTATTTCTGCCTCCGGATCTTTGAGGAATCACCACACTGTCTTCCCAACAGTTGAACTCATTTATACTCCCACCAACAGTGTAAAGGCATTCCCTTTTATCCACAACCTCACCACCATCTGTTGTTTCTGGACTTTTTAATAACTGCCATTCTGATTGGCATGAGATGGTATCTCATTGTGGTTTTGATTCGCATTTCTCTAATGATCAGTGATGTTGAGCTTTTCTTTGTATGTTAGTTGGCGGCATGAATGTCTTCTTTTGAGAAGTGTCTGCTCATGTCTTTTGCTCACTTTTTAATGGGGTTGCTTTTTTCTTGTAAATTTGTTAGGCCAAGGTGGGTGGATTGCCTGAGCTCAGGAGTTTGAGACCAGCCTGGGTAACAAGGTGAAACCCTGTCTTTACTAAAAATACAAAAATTAGCTGGGGGTGATGGCGTGTGCCTGTAATCCCAGCTACCTGGGAGGCTGAGGCAGGAGAATTGCTTGAACCTGGGAGGTGGAGGTTACAGTGAGCCAAGATTGCACACTGCACTCCAGCCTGGGCAACAGGGCAAGACTGTCTCAAAAAACAACAAAAAAAAATTTGTTTAAGAGCTACTGAGTTTTAAGGTAAATGCTTGATGCCTCTATAAACAGACTTGTTTCATTTGGTCAGTGATATCGCCATGGTCTTCACAGTAGGACTGTAAATATCAACAAATATTGACTCAATTATATGTTCATCAGCTGTCTTAAGAAATAGAAACTCAACACTTACTTTTTCATTAAAAATGCATTTTTAAAACCTTATTGCTTCTGAGTTTGTTACAAAATAGAAGTGTTACCAAACAATAAAAAAGGACTTATACCATATAATAAATGATAAAGCTTTTGCAGCAAGAACATGTGAACTACTCTCTATGTTGAACTTATCCCCTATTTTCTACGCAAATTTCATATACACCTACCCCATCACTTTCCACATTTCCCTCTGATTTCCCAAATGGGCAGCCTGGCAGCTTCATGAATCTTGCAGTATACGGCATGGGCCATAAGACACCTGCCCAGAACACCAAGGCCAAGCCAGCAGAGGCAGGACAGGCAGCAGAGGAGAAAACACACCAGTATGAGAGAAAATGCAAACACCACATTATGGGGTGCTTATGGGTGTCCTGAAAAAAGCACGCCATCTTATACAAGAATGGAAACACTTGAGAACAAAGCACAACTGTTGCCAATAATCTTGTTATAAATCTACACTTAAGTGATGTGTGATAGGCTACAGAATGCCTAACTGGAAGGAAAGAAAATATTTCCTTTTAGCTATAATTTTGCCATTTTAATTAAACCATAAATGTGTTTCTTTTGCTCAAATATGTTTATGTTATAGTTTCCATCTTATACTGAGAATGTATACATATCTGCAGATTTAAAAAAGCCTAATGACTAATTGCTATTTCCTAAGATAACTTGTAACATAATATTCATTTGATTCCAAATTTTCATAATGATTAAAACTTAGGAATAAATACATATGATTTCTTCATGTTGAAAGATTGTCTCAAAAAAAAAAAAAAAAAACAGAGTCTCACCATGTCACCTAGGCTGAAGTGCAGTGGCACAATCTAGGGTCACTGCAACCTTCACCTCTTGGGTTCAAGCGATTCTTCTGCCTCACCCTCCCGAGTAGGTGGGACTACAGCCACCAAGCCTGGCTAATTTTTTTTGTTTCTGTATTTTTAGTAGAGACAGGGTTTCACCATGTTGGCCAGGCTGGTCTCAAACTCCTGAGCTCAACTGATCCACCTGCCTCAGTCTTCCAAAGTGTTGGGATTACAGGCATAAAGCCACTGCACCCGGCTAAGATCATTTCTTTTTATATTAGTTGAGGGTTATAAAACAAAGTGAATGCTTATTAAAAAGGTAGAAAAAATAAAAGTCATTAAAGCACACAGAAGCTGAAGATTGTGATTTTGCAGAAATGTAAGTCATAATGGGAATGAATATTACTAACTTCCTAGATATACCAACATACCAATGCTTACAGATGTCTTACTAATTCATGCTGTGCGTTAGACACTGTACTCTGTGTGTTTATGTAATAAATCCTCATCACAGCTTTATGCAGTGGCATTATAATCTTCACATTATAGATGAGAAAATAAAGAGAGGTCCAGTTTTTCTGCTGAAGGCCACACAGTGGAAAAATGATGGTGGAGCTAGGATTTATACTTGGTGTGACTCTTAAAGTCACTAAGTGTTCTTAATTCCTACAGTAAAAAGGCATGAGATCCCTTAAGGGATTCGTAGATCTCAACATTCTAAATTGTATTTATAATTAGAGCTCTTAAAAACCAAATTAATGAAGAAAATAAATGCTTTTATCTAGCCTGAATGTCTACCTCTAAAGTAGGTGCCATAAAGGGCTAATTATTAGTTAAAATTGGCCCCTGTATTAGCAAGACATATAGTTCCTCCTAGACCGAAACTTAAAGAGGTTGTGATGCTGAAATAACCTGAAACAGATGTTTTATTCTTTCCTTCAGAAAGTTATCCTAAAAACAATTCACAGAAGAATCATCTACAAATGACATAACATGAAAAAGTTTCTCTCAGTAGTAAAGAAAGGTAAATTTAAGCAAACCTATCAAATGCGTAGAGTTGAAAAAACTGTAATAAACATTATAACATGTGACCTGTTTTAAGGTCCATTCTCCTCCCTCTGCCTTCCCCTGCTCCTAGAAGTGCATGCTCAGCCGCTCAGGCACTGGATCCCATCCTTTCTTAGGGCCTGGATACAGCAGACAAGCGGTTCTCCTCTCTCCTCCGTCATGCCAAATTCCTCCTTTTCATTTGATTTTTCTTGTTAGTGAGATCAAACATTCTAGATACAAAAAAATTCTAATTTCTATCTTAAAAAAATTCCTTGCTTGATCCCCGATATCCTTTCTTTCAGTTACCGCCCCATTTCTATGCTCTCCTTATTAGCCAAACTGCTCGACAGAATGCTCTCAACTAGTTGTTTTCAAGTTATCTCCTCCCATTCTCTCAAGAGCCCCTCCAGGGAAGCTGCTGTTGACTTCTGCAGTCACCAGGCCTCATCGTACTTCACCAATGAGAAGCAGCTGACACAGCTGATCTATCTATCTTCCCTGGATTCTTACACTCTTACATCACTGGCTGTTCCTTTACCAGATGCTCACCTTCCCGAAGTCCAAGCATCTGAGTATTCTAAAGTTCAGTCCCCTTTCCCCTCTCTACTTAAACTCACTCCCTAGGAGATTTCATGAAACTAAATGTTCTCTATACCAGTGATGCTCAACCTCTCCCCTAAACTCCAGATTTGGATACTGAGGTACTAACTTGATATCTTCACTTAGAGTCTAATAATCGTGTGAAATTTAACAGGTCCTAAACTCTAACTTGATCCACCATCCATCTTCCCCACCTCAGTAATGACAACTCCATCCTCTAGCTGCTTAAGCCAGAAAGCCTAGAATGTTCTCTCTCATACTCCACATCCAATCCGACAACAAATCCTGTTGGCTCTGTCTGCCAAATATATATCTGACCTTCTCTCAACACCTCCTTGAATACCACCTTGGACCAGGCCACTGTCATTTCTTACCTGGATTATAACTGGAGTTGCCACAGTATCCTAATTAGTCTCTTTGTTTCCATCCTGCCCTCACTAAAGTCTAAGAGGAATCCTTTCAAAAACGAAGATTTATGCAGTTACCTGGTGCCACAGAGAACCTTTAAAACACACACACACACAGTGGAGCACTTCCATTTTTTAAATGAAATCTTATAGAAAATGCCCTCTAAAGTGAAATACATAAAAGTGGAGCTGGGAGTGCAACAGCGGTCCAATGGCCAACTCAGTACTCCCTCCCTCATGCCTACAAGGTGCTTTGGAGAATGTAAAGGGATTGAAAACTCACTGCTCTGGAACAACTTACGAAGCAATTTCAGTTTTCTTAAAGGTTTCAGAGAAATAGCATTCTCAAAGAAATTAGGGATTATGAAAGCCTGCAGTCTAGTCATCCCTTAGTTTGCTCTAGAAACTTGTGTCTCCCGCACAGAGTCCTATTAAAAACCTTGGCAGAACAGCAAACAACTATGAGATCTCAATCAACAAAACAATTTCTTCTTTGGGGATGCTTTACTATGCTTTTATGCAAGTTATCCTAGTATTTTCTTCTGTTGATACTCATCTTTACTACTTTTCCACTACAACAAAATTTTTAAAATAATACTACGTTCCTCCTGATTATAGGTTTGATATTGGGAACTATCTACTACCTATCACTGTCAACAGAATACAATGTTCTTAACTGGGAATTAAATGCACTCATGATTTAAGGGAGAGATATATATTTGGGGAACAGGGAATAAAACAAGGAATAGTTTTTAAAAATAGTCTAAATACCATGGACCTCAGGAAGACATTATTATTATTATTATTTTTTGAGATGGAGTCTTGCTCTGTTGCCCAGGCTGGAATATGGTGGCACGATCTCAGCTCACTGCAAGCTCTGCCTCCCGGGTTCACGTCATTCTCCTGCCTCAGCCTCCCGAGTAGCTGGGACTACAGGCGCCCGCCACCACGCCCAGCTAATTTTTTGTATTTTTAGTACAGACAGGGTTTCACCATGTTAGCCAGGATGGTCTAGATTTCCTGACCTTGTGATTCGCCCGCCTTGGCCTCCCAAAGTGCTGGGATTCCAGGTGTGAGCCACTGCACCTGGCTGAAAATACTATTTTGATTGGTCTCAGTAGACTTGATTCCTAGTCACGTGTGTCACTGCTGACTCCCCTTCATTAAACAGGGGTTAATACTTTCCCTCTACCTCACAGGGTGACCAACTGTCCTGGTTTACTCCAGATTTGCTGATTTTAGCACTGCAAGTCCTGGTTTAGCAAATTGGGATGGATAGTTAGCTTACTCCTATGTATCTCAGGGATACTATCTAATGTGAGGCCATAATATTTCATATAGTTTATTAAAAAGAAATTCAAAGAATTATTACACTGCTTATTTTATGGCTATATTAATTGATCACTGGTTCTGATATGAGAAATGGTTCAGATGCAACAAATACTTTTTTTTTCTCTTTTTAACACACACATTTTAAGTCATACTTTACATGCTTATTGTTTCACTTCCCAATTATGAACCCTTTGAAAATAAAACGGTTACACTATCAGAAGTAAACTCAGTATTAGTCCCACAGATATATTACAGTGTAAAACCAACCTTTACATACTGAGTCTTGTTTTGTATGATTCTAAATATATTTACATTGTTCATTTCCTCAATTGTTTTGCATTTTTAGTAGCTTACCTATAACAGAGACTTTAAGTAATTCGATTTTATCCTCAAGGCCTGCAGCTTTCAGATTGTCCCAAGTACCTAGTAACTGTGAGTCGCTGACATCAGCACCTACATAATACACATCCTATGGGGAAAGAAAGAATATTTTAAGCATAAATAAAATTATTACACATTTTATGTAGTTAAGAAAATCAACTTGCATTTTCTCAAATGATGGAAGTGAAATTAGTAGATTTTAAATTAAGGCCAAAACACATTTAGGGTATTCTTTTAAAATGATAGTATCAAAAAATGTAAAGTTTATGTTAAAATTTTAAAAATCTGTGAATATTTTACAATGACAAATGTGTAAAGAATTTGAGGATTAGTATAATCTAGGTCATGACTAATGATTAGAATTCTGTCATATTTTCCTAAATTCATAGTATTTAAATAAATAACATAGCAATTTAATCCTTCACAATCTATTTTGAGTATAGTGAATAACTCACATAATTAAAAAGAATAATCCCAAAATAGACACTCTACTTGTAAATAATTGGTGATTATACTATATATACTGATTAAAGTAGATAAATTGCTTGCTTTACCAAACTTCAGAACTTACTGGCCATTCTTTAGCAGCTTCCAAAAGTATTGTTCCAAGTCCGCACATTGGATCTAAAACAAATGCACCAGCCTGCAGACAGAAATATTAATTTGGTATTATTAAGACTACTATAGTAGGTATTATAAAAGAAACCTAAACTTGAGGAATCAATATTTCAAGAGAAAAGGTTACTTTTTACACTTTATTAAGAATTTCAGGTACTTAAAGCCCTAATGCAGGAGTGTGTTCGGCAGGTTTATAAATTAGGAAGAAGGCCATTCTGGCCAAAGCCCAGGAAAAGGTAGTGAAAGCCCCAGAGAGGGAACAAGGGGATTCTGTGAAGATGGGTTGGGTTATGCTGCATGTTGTAACAACCCCCAAATCCTAGAGGTTTAAAACAAGTAGCTCACACTGTATGCCCACATTAGGGCACCTGGGGCCTGTGCTCCTCACTCTGGAACCGACGAGCAATCATCATCTTGAGTGCTGCCATCACTGTGGCAGAGGGAAAGAGAGCATGACAAATTGTCCACTGGCTCAGAAAGGTGCCACCTGAAAGCGATGCATATCACTTCCACCAGTATTAACTGTTAGTCACATGGCACACAGTGTCAAGGGGCCAGGAAAGTATAATCCTATCTGTACCTGGGAGAAAAACAGGAAATTGGGAGAAAAAATGACTTACTCCCACTCTGAAAATCACAGCATGCCAGATCTCATAGGTGGTGTAAGGATTCTGGTTCTATTCTGAAGGATGGGAAACTATTGGAGGGTTTGAGGACAGGAGTCCTATGACATTACATTTCAAAGGGATCATTTTGGCTATTCTGCAGAGGACAGACCATAGAAGGGTAAGAGCGCTAGAGAGTCCAGTCAAGAGATGATGGTGGCTTGAGTTAAGAGTGGAATTGGTGGATGTGCTAAGAAATGGTTGGATTCTAGACATATTTTAAAAGGTGGAGCCAAAAATGGATGGGATGTGGAATGTTAATGAAAGACAACAGTCTGGAATGCCTAAAATTTTTGAGCTGAGCAACTGGAAGAACAGAGTTGCCTGTTACTGACATGGGAAGAGTTGGGGAGAAGACACTTTGGGGGAGACAAGAGTATAGTTCTGGCCTTGTTAATTTTGAGATACCTCTTAGACCTCTAAGTGTGAATGTCAAGTGAGTCACTGGACATGAGTCTACAGTTCAAGGGAGAGGTTCAGGCTACAGATAGGAATTTGGGAACAGTCAGTGCCAGTCAGCTTATAAATGATATTTAAAGCATCAGAACTGGATGTGATCATCTAGAAAGCAAGAGAAGTTTAACAAGAGAAGTCTATGAATTGGCCCCTGGTGATCTCTCAAGTTCAGATGTTTGGAAGAGGAAGATCAGCCACACACACTGAGAAGCAGCTCATTCTGATAATAGGAGCAGAACCTAGAGTAGTGGTCCTGAAACAAAGTGAAGAAACTGCTTCAAGAAGGAGAGTGATCAGTGTCGAAGTGACAGGCGGGTAAGTGAGACGAGCAGTTTCAGTGGAGTGTTGGTGATGAATGCCCCATGGAGGCTGCTATATGAGAGAATGGGAAGAAAGGAGGTAGAGACAGCCAATGTAGATAATTATTTTAAAGACTTTTTCTGTAAAGGGAAGCAGAAAAGGGGGTGGTGGCTGAAGGGATGTATGGCTTCAGCGGGGGGGTTTTCATTTTTTTAAGTTGAAAGATATTTCGGCAGGTGTACATGCTGATGGGGATGACCCAGTAGAAGGAAAAATTCCTAAGTCTATAAGAGGGAATGGAATCCGGCACACAAGCATCAGCATGGAACAAGGACAGTTCCCTTATTGTAACAACAATAAGGCAGAGTATGTAGGCATAGATTCTGGTATGTTGGTAGACTTGGTGAGGAGAACATGTAGAAGTTCTCTTCTGATTCTATTATTTAAGTTACTTAAGAAGGAAGGGAGCTTGAGACTGGCATGAACCTGGGAGGCGGAGCTTGCAGTGAGCAGAGATCGCACCACTGCAGTCCAGCTTGGGCGATAGAGCAAGACTCCGTCTGAAAAAAAAAAAAAAAGGGGAAAAAAAGGGATAAAAAGAAGGAAGAGAGTTAAAAGTATGGGCAAGGAAATGACTATTTTTAAAATCCAAGCTGTGAAGGAGGGATGAGCACAGGTGGTAAGAACAGGGGTTGGGTCAAATGACTAGAGGGCCCTGTGGGGTTAAAGATTTGTGTTCGGGTAGCAGAGGAAGTAAATAGGAAAGAGGAGGTGGTTAAGAACAAGATTCCTGAAACTGAGATTTCTGGAAGAGATCTAGGTCTAGGATGTGACTATAACAGATGAATAGGGAAGCCAAGAAATGAAGAGTAAGATTACTGAATGGTTACAGAGACCAAAGAATCATGATGCAATAATGGCCTGTACTCTTACAGGAATGAGAGGGAGAGAGCTCTGATTGGGGTGATCTGATGGCATGTGCTTCAAAGGCACTGTGAGGTTCTGGGCAGAAGGAAGAAAATAATTCTCTAGAAGGGGCAAGAAGGAGCAAGCAGGAACGTACCCCACTGTCAGGCCCAGTGGTGCTTGAGATAGGGGAGAAAAAACATCCACCACTTGATATGTCTACAGAGGAAGCAGAGTCCTCAGGGGACAGCCAGGTTTCAGCCACAGCCATATGGTACCTAATGGAAAGAAACAAAATGTTCTTCAGGAGACAGAAGCCTTCCCTGGTACTAAATTTTAAAGAGAGTATCATATAAATCCCCCATGAAGGGGCAGTAAGGAGCAGAAGGAAAAATTTAAATGGAAATTTTGTTGTTAAATTGTTAACAGTATGAGAACCCATTTTTATTAGGATCTCAAATGTGCCATACACTGTGCTCCTTCTCTCCCATGATCTGTGTTCAATGATATAATCTGACCTAAAGTATTTTTAAACGGCTTTATTTTACCTTAGGACCTTTTCTTGCCATGACACTTGTAGACACAGACTGAGGTAGAGAAGTATTTCTGCATACTTATAACAACATTTAAGATTTATAGAACTTGATTTCCCTTGTTATGATATGCAGGAAGGAGAACAGTTATAGTACACATGATAAATAATGAACATCCCATTTTTAAATTTCATTTTTAGTGGCACTGGCCTACCCAAGACTGAGCTGTCTGTGTACTGCTCTGGGTACTAAGCTCCAAAGAGGGAAATGGATCAGGTTGGATACTGGGGTCACTTAGACTGTGGGTCACTACCACATTCCCTCCAAAAGAACTCTACCATGCCATTTCCCAGGTTCTTTAACAGACCTCCTTGGCCTGTGGTCACATTGAGAGACACATTTCTTACTTTTTGTAGTCTCAGGGAAAATTCACAGTAAGGAAAAGTTTTATCAAGCACTATCTTTGGATATTTTTGATCATTTACTTTTGACTTTTCTGAAAAACATGTTTATATTAAAACAAAGGTAACATTTCAAATGTGTAGGTGATTATGTAAATTTATACTTAAATACAAACTGGTGAAACCACTGGCAGTTTGGGAAAAAATTAACCATACCTCTTTCTTTATACTAAAAAAATCTGAACTAAAGATTTAAACCAAACAAACAAATAAAATCATGGGTTCTGGGTACCTGGTAATCTGAAAGAGGCTCCCTCCTCCACTCTCAACTCTAAGCTTTCTGCTTCTGCTGAGCCAAGTGATGCTCAGACCTAGAGGCAACTGGTGCTAAGAGAAGCCCAAGGCTCCGTCACAGTCCCAGAAAAAGGAACGTGTGTGATGGGACCTCCCTGCTGTGGGTTGGGTAGTGATTAGAGAACAGCAGTGGAACCCAGAGGGGAGAATCAATGGAACTAGGGAAGAGCTTGGTCTTCAGAGATCTATGGACCCAAAGAGAGGTCAGTGACTAGAGAAGTTTCCTCCAGGTATCTCAGCAGGACTGACAGATTCTCCTTACACTGCTGAGCCTGGGGTGCCAGAGATCCATTTGCCTTTTACCATTTATAGGATTCTGGCCGTTTAAAATACTTAACAGTCACATTTTAGCCCCAGCAAGCTAAAACAAAACACACGAACAAACAAAAACCAACGGCACATCTGAAAAAAAAGGAAGAGGTCCCTCAGTAGTTTTAGAGTAAATACGCAGAATAATCAGAAGACACACCTAGTAAAATAGAATTACTAATTACTGGAGGACACGGATCAATATTTGAATAAAAGAAGAGCTTTCAGAGATATTCAAATGTGACACACATACCTCTATGAAGCTAAAAAGCCGTATTTTTAATCTAAAAATATAAATAAAATACAGCATGTCTCTGTGACTCTTGTTGTAATTTGGAAGATAATGTTCAAGAATAACTCAAAATGCAAATATAAAGAGATGGAAATCATGTCAAAAGGGTAGGAGACTTGGAGGATAGAACCAGGAAGCTTAACACGTTCCTAATAGGAATTTCAGAAGTAGGAAAGAGAGACTAGTTTAAAGTTAAATTCGTTAAATAGTCGAGGCAATAATTAAATAATGGAAGAAAAAGTGCTCAGGCCGGAGAAGTAAAAATAAATAATAATTTTTATAATTATTATATATTCCAAATAGTAATTATAGTTCTAGTTATTAACTATAATTTTGGTATTAATAATTATAGTTATATTTATTATTATTACCAAAATGGCAGCTAATACTTAGAAACTTTCTGAATGTTAGGCACTGTTCTAATCACTTTATTAATGCTAATTCATTTAATCTTATCATGATCCCATGAGATATTACTACTCTTTTCATCTTGCAAATGAGAAACTGAGGCACAAAGATGTTAAGTATCCTGCCCAAAGCTTCCCAGCCAGTAAGTGGTGGCCAGAATCTAAGACTCACCAAGGTCTGGGCTAAATAGAAAAGACATATACATAAGCATGTTCTGGTGACATTCCTGGGCTTTAAGATTAAAGACAAACACCTTACAAGTTTCCAAAAACAAGGAATCACGTAGTTATAAATGAAAATAAAAGAAAAATCCAACTGGCATGGCCTGCTCATCTGTGCCACCAGAAGCTAAATGACAATGGAATAGCATCTACAGACCTTTGAGAGAAAAGAACTGCAATTCAGGAATCCTATACCCAGCCAAGATAGGTATACCCAGATAACAGGAAGAAATTTGAAGATACAAAGAAATTCTGACAGTATATCATTAAATACCACATTTGAGAAAAATACCTAAGATAAGACTTTACCCAAGCAACAAGTAAACCAGAGCAGAAGCCTCAAACAGGGCAAGACAAATGATTAGCAAGTAACTTGATCAAACTAGCAAAAATAAGAGAAGGAAACAAAGTGTGAGAAGTTAGGAATAGAATAAAAATAGGAAGAATATAATCAAGTCTATCTGTCACAACATTTACTGAATTCTCTCACTGAAAGACCATCAGAGTGGGGTAAAAATAGCTGTGTGTTTGTAAGAAAATATGTAAAGTTGAAAAAAAAAAGCAGTGGCAAAGAAATATTAGGCTGATGCAAACAAAAAGGAGTGAAAATATTAGTAAGACAGTGAGACTTAAATTTAAACTTAACCAAGATAAACAGGACTTAAGTAACAAAAGGCACACTTCACAATGATGTATTGACAGTCACGAACATGTATATACCAAGTCACATGGCAGCTGAATAATTCAACAACTCATAAAAACGCAAAAACTTAAAAAAATACAATATAATGAGATTTCAAAAACTTCTTTGAAAATGGAGCAGAGAAACACACGGTAAGTAAAAATAATGGAGAACATTTCTTCACTAGAAGATAAAATCATCTTACGTCCATAGAACATTTACAAAAATTGACCAAGATCTTGGTCACAGAAAAAAACTTAAAATTTAAGAATCAGAGGTTTTACAGGCCACATTTTCTAACTGTGACACAAAACATTAGAAATAATGAAATGTAGCTAACTTCTGACTCAGCCTTTTCATAGCCAAAATACTCTCAGAAGTTCAACAACATATAAAAGCATTACTGCAGCAGTTTGTAAGTATAATGGCAAAAAGAAAAGAAGTTAAATAAAAAGCGTTAAGAAAAGAAAAAGCAAGTAATACAAATATCCATCAGTAAGAGACCGTATAAGTTAATTATGAAAATAACTTTGCTATTAACAGGAAGGAAAACCTTTTTCTTACCTTAATGTCAGCGAGAGATGCCATTGCCCACGCTATGGTAGATCGCAGTCCAGCTGTCTTGATGTAAGCTCTGCTGGCTAAAGGAACCCTACAAAGAAAAGAATCTGATTATATATTATTACACATTGAACAACAAGATATAAAAATGATTTATCTGTCCAAATCTGAGAATCATTTAAACATATTCATCCAACATACACTAAAGTATTCCCTAAGTTAGAGAATGTTTCAATCTTATTACAAAAATTCCTTCTCTAATGGGCACCTTGTCTACCCAGCCAGTGTGGAATTTCAGAAAGTTAAATTTTTAGACAACTGAAATTTACACTCTCATGTATTTAATGTATAAAAATGTAATTACACATGAGGAAAATCTTTCTTATACTTCCCTGTCTTCCCAGAGTAGACCTTTTTTTGCTGTCTGAAGTCATGAAGGGGAATATACTATTTTGTGATATAAATGTAGTATGGGAAGTAGAACTGAAGGGATGCTAACACTTAAAATCTATTTTCTATAAAAAAGTCCCTTTTGTAGGTCTGTTTTTTGGTTATTTGCATCTTCCCCAAAAGATGAAATGAAACATGACATTGCACTGTCTAAAATAATTTACTGGATGATGGGCCAAACCAGACATCTCCCAAATCAGTTCACTGGTCTCCAACAAGCATCGCTTCACACTTTATCCTCCACCTCATCAATGCCACCATCACATCAATGTTTCCAGATTTGATAGAAATTTTCAAAATGTCATCTATCATTTATATCTTTCCAATGCAATGAACAAGCAGAATCTCCTTGGAAATTTCAACTTTCCAGGCTTTTCTAGTTCACTTCTACAATTTGTTGGTAAGGTATGAAGACGTGATGTCAAGAACGTGTGCTGGTTTGTTTTGAGGTAGGCTTGTTCCAAAACCACCAAGAGGTCTTCTACAAACTTTACGGAAAGCCACGATGTTCTTCAAACCCTCCTTCAAGTTGTTCAACAGAATTCTAGGTATATGAATGTTAAACATTTATTTCTTTCAGAATTTTGTCTCTCATTTTTCTTTGACTTTAACTTATCCTGTTTTTGTATTTGTTGCAAGCCTCTTAAAATCTGAGAACTAAATGACACATCCCTTTAAAATAAAAGTGTAATTGTATACCTACTATTATAATGAGGAAATTCTACATGGCAAACCCATGGGAGTTTGGCTTTTTAATAAGGTTTTTTCAAGAAATAATTCACATTGTAAACAGTACTGTATACATACATTTGGAATCAGGGATGTAAACTGGCAGGTAGAAACACTATAAAATATTTTGGCCAGTGAATTTTGCTTCTGCAGGGTAAGCTTAGCAATTATCTTGCTATAAAACACAGTTTGCATTCTAGATACCAAAGCTATAATACACAGTTTACATTCTAGATGCCAAAACTATAAAACAGAGTTGCATTCTAGATACCAAAAAGGGAGATGCAGTATGGAAAACCAGCTTTGTCCATATATATGAAAAAAATGCTCTTCTAAGCAGCAGGAATTTATATGGAACCTTTCAAAGTTTCAACAACTATGTATATATTTTTGCTAATAGAAGTTTTTATGGGACATAATTCTGTCAATATTTGACAAAAGTGAATGTTCACATTTTGCTTAAACCTGGGCAAAATTATCTCATTACTTCAACAAAAGGGCCCCATTATATCAGCATAATACAATTATTCAGAAGAAGGCATGTTCAGAAATAAACTCCTAGAAAATAAAAATAATGCTCTACTTTCACAGAATCTAGCTAACGTACACGGTTCAAAAATAAATGTGGTTTTTGATCTTCTTCTCTGCATGTGTGCATTTCTTTTTTATTCTCTTGTACACCTTGTACCACCAAGACAAAGATGTCCTAATCTATATCTATAGCCTAGACTTGTTACCTGAACCCCCCCAGATCTTTATCTTCAAATATGTACTTCAACATTTTTATGTGGAAGATAAGTAGTACAAAGTCAACAGGTATAAACTGAATACACTCTCCTGGATTTCACATATTGATATGTTTCTTCATTTTCTTGTGCCACCTTACTACCCATATATTGGGTACCATAATCTAACTCTTCAGTCTAGACTTGTCACCTGAACTCTAGATCTGTAACTTCAAATATCTACTGGGACATTTTTCACTGAATACACTGTTTTCTTTTGCTACATTTTGTATCTCAGTGACTAATACCAGTATTTACTAATTGTTCAAATCAGAAATCTGAAATTATTCTAGACCCCTTAACTACTTTTTGATTTCATGGCCTTTTTGCTACCTCCAAGAGTTTAAATCCTCTCATTCTCTCTTTTTATTTCTCTTTCATTTAAAAATATTTTTTTCTTGGTAATTTTTTTGAAATCAGAAATCTGATCACTTCACTCTTCTGCTTCAAATTCTTATTGCTTTTAGGATAAAATCCAAGCTGTTTAACATACTTACAAGGCACTTCATGGCTTATTTCTAATTTTCTACCACTTTATGTCCCATCTACACTGAAACTACCTGCCATGCCCCATGTAAATCCAGCTTCCTTATACCTTGTGCCTTTGCACAGATTCCTTGCCGTAATATCCTTTCCTTCTCTTGTCCGCATGACATACCCTTTCTTATTGCTGTCAAGTCTCCTCTTAGGGACAATCTTTTATCTTTTTGCTCACAGGTCCTCAATTAGAGTTAGGTTCTCTTTCCTAACTCTAGTCAAGCATTTATCACAGATCTGTGCTACCACTGGATTGAATTCCTTGAAATTAATACTCATCTTTTTTGTCTTTGAACTTTGGGCGTCTAGCACAATTTTTTTGCATACAGTAAGTGTACAACTGATGCTTCAACTAAAATTAATTGAACTCATCTTACTCCAGTAAATGTCTCTGCCCTCCCCTCCTACTTGCTGAACTGTTTCAAAAATAAAGTTGAAATTTATTCAATGATTACTGTATTCTAGAAACAGTAGCAAAGATTTTCATGTGGGTTATCTCATTTAATTCCAAGGATGAAGCTATAAAGTAGGTACTATTATTTTCTTGATTTTATAGCAGAGAAATATGATAATTTGTCTAAACTTGCAGAGTTATAAGAATTTGTGAAGACAGAATTCAAGTCCACAGTTCTTATCTGCTATGCTATACTGTAGTAGGTGATGCGTATAGTGTGGCGCCAGCTATAAAACAGTTAATGCTTCATGGGGCTATTGATATCCAAATGGTTTTTTTCTTTAAAGAAAGTAAAGCTCAAAATATGAACAATGTCTTTAGGAACTTGGGACAAATTTTTATGTGATCCTCTAACTTCATGGCTGCTCTCTACTTTGTTTCATCATTTCTGACTTTCTTCTGTTGTTAGGTCACCAGGTTGCAGTTTCTGATATCCACTGTCACTTCTCTTGTCCAGTGCTATGTGTTGTGCAAGTCTTCATGTCTCCCCTTTTCATGTCCCAGCAAATTGTTCTTTTTAGTCAACTCATCACTGAGACTGCTTCCTTCTTACACTGAGGTAGTCAAACTGACTAAACACAGAGCATCTATTGTAACCTCATTTTCAACCAGTGCTCACTCAAGGTCTGAGTCTGAATTTTCAGATACATTATCTTTTATTTGTAAACTTTAAGGTACATTATCAATTATTATTTGAAATGCCATGGCATGACATCTTGAATGTTTCTAGCAAGCATTAAAATAATTTTAAATAATCAAATACCTTTTAAAAACATTAAGGTTATACTAGTTAAAGAGCACAAAATTTAGCATTTTTATATATAATGATTTAAAAATGAGTTATTTTATTTGGTGGTAAGAATCTAATTAATACCACCTCAGCACTGCTAGGGGTAAGATACTCTTCCTAAATTTTTTTGTTTTCTGGAGATGGAGTCTTGCTGTCACCTAGGCTGGAGTACAGTGGTGCAATTTTGGCTCACGGCCACCTCTGCCTCCCAGGTTCAAGTGATTCTCCTGCCTCAGCATCCTGAGTAACTGGGATTATAGGCACCCACCACCACACCCAGCTAATTTTTGTATTTTTAGTAGAGACAGGATTTCACCATGTTGGTCAGGCTGGTCTCAAACTTCTGACCTCGTGATCTGCTTGCCTCAGCCTCCCAAAGAGCTGGGATTACAGGCATGAGCCACTGCGCCTGGTATCTAAGTAAATTTTTTAGATGCTTAGGCTCACTTTTTGGGGGTCAAAATATTTTTAAAAATTAACTACTTTATAAATTTAAAAATGCATATATTTTATATTTTGCTTGTTTTGCTAGTGTTTCCTACTTTTGTCTTGGTGACCATCAATAATTATACTTATTATTATAATTGCTGAAATATGTCCATCTTTTAGTTTTCCCCACCCTGTCTGTCTTTAAAATTGTCATAGAATTTTAAAAAGCCAGATAGGCAAAATTGTTCAATTAAAGGCACTGGAGTAGGGCAGCCTAGAAGCATTTTAGGTGTAGTTATAGGGCTGTGAAAATCATTTAATAATAGAACTAGATATAATTTTCAGTATTAATCATGTAATCAGTAGATTACCATGACCAAATATTTCCCAGCTCTAACTGGTCAGTTCAAATTACATCCACTAAGTTCCATGAAAATATTTTATTGTCTTAAGCAAAGAATTCAAATGCTTTGCCTTTAGCCTTCTCTGTTATATCAATGCTTCATTCATGCTATAAATAAAAAACATAAATTCTGAATTTAACAATCCGTCCTATGGGACAAACTTGAAGCTTAGAATATATACCTGAACACAGGAATCCCCACCACAGAGTAAACGTCATTTAGATGTATAAAGATCTGAAAGAATAAACACAGAAGTTAGAATGGAACAAGAAACATCATTACCAAAGTACCGACAATTTGAAATTTCCATTTTAAACTTACATGACCTATGTTTTAAAAAGAAACTCCAAGGCCTTATTCATCATATCTAGAAAAAAAATGTTCTATAATCTTTTTTTTTCTTAAGCAGAAGGAAACTAAATTTTAAGTACATTTCATAGAAAAATGCTGAGGTCAATTTGTTATACAGGAGAGTCATGTTACAAAGAACTCAAAACCAACTTTCTTCCTAGAGATTCTCAGAATTATCACAACTGGACCAGACTTCAGTATTTTGCGTTAGAGAAGATTTTCTAAATCCACCCTAATTCTAACCTCAAATAGGATGCGAGGCCACACAGGGCTATCAGAGGCTGCAAATACTTTCAGGGTAACAGAAAACTTTGTTTAGGTCAAATATATGGCAGCAAGGGTCCTCTTTTCTCTATAGGTAAGTTTCTGTCTCTCTTTTTCTTTCTTCTGTTATGTCAAGAAGAGTATTTAGGTGCCCCACATTATAATTAGTAGCCAACACAAATTTTAAAAGCTAGAATCTTTCTTTTGTAGCCTGATAAGGTTTACAGAATATTTTAAATGCTGTTTTGAATCTCAAGAATATCTGGTCCCTGACAATTTCATTCCAAGATAACTTTAAATATTAGCAGCTTAATCAGAATTATTCCAAAATTGATTACTTTCATCAAGAAAAGACTTACCTGGAGTGATTCCATTTGGTCAATTTAATTACTTAACTGATACATCACAGCTAAACTTCCCAATTTTATACATTATGCATTTTAGCAAAATTATTAGAATTATTTTCTATTGACAATTTATTCTAAAGATATGACATGTTTACATATTGAATGTTATTAAGAAGAGCCTCTCCCACTATAAATGTTTTCTTATCAATTTTGCAGAAGGAAATTTGTTGAGATTTCATTCTTCTGTCAATTTTTTAGTCAAAAATTTTACTACGTGTGATTTTTGTGTTTCCAATTTTGTGTTAATTATTTCTATCCATAATAGCTATTAATTGCATTAAATGGCTGATAGGAATTGAATTTGCTATATTTATTCATGAGATAATCTATGAGAAAAACAATTCTGAGACAACGAGAGACTCAGGGAGATGGGGACGAGAAAGCCACAGAGAAGAGATGATTAAGAATTGGAAAGGGGCAGGTAAGAGAAAGATACTTGTATGTCAAAACATTCTTGGGATCAAAATATTTAGTATGACAAACAATAAAAAATATATACCAGGCATTTTTTTTAAAGTGAAAAATGTCAGACAAAAGCAAATCTAAAAATAAAACAACACACAATGTTCTGATTTGTCCAGTTATTACTCCATTTAAACCTACATAATAAGTGATAAATAAATTTATGAATTAATCATGAAAATTATTGGTTATATGTCAACTTTATAAGATGGCTTTCAAAAAATAGCAAAGAATATTTTTTGTTTCCCCATACAAATAGTTGTTCCAATTAAAAATAGTGTAACCTTATTAAATTAATTTTGGAAAATAAAAACATAATCCCATATCCATAACAAAGCCACTATTAACACATACTATTGAATTTTGTGCAGGATTTTTGTTGTTATCCATTTTTTAACATTAGCTAAAGTTTTTTAAATCATAGATTGTGTGTATTATAGAGACTAGAGAGAACATCGCTGTAACCTCATAATAATAAATGTTTTTTCTTCAATTGTGACCAGATAACTTCATTCCAAAAAATCTTTTCTTGGAGTTGGGTAAGATATTTTCACAGTGAAAACTGCTGGCAAAACTATCTGTACTATTGTAATACTAAAGATAAAATGGACTGCTGGATCCCTGTCGATATACTTTTTACAACTGTAAAATAAAACGGAAAGGTATGATAAGAATACAGAACACGGTCTTTAAAGAATTAGGTTACAAGTATATAAAATAAAATAAATACTCATTACCTCTAATTTTGGATTCCTCAAATCTGCTTTCCATCCAAAGTGTTTAATAATAGCAATTCCAATTACTCTTCCTACCTCCTGGAAAAGTAGCAAGTTAAAGAAAAGAATACTAAAAATGAAAATTTTAAGTTTAAATGTAAGCAAAACTAACAGAGAAGCCTATAAGAAAATCAAGTCAGGCTATCCGACAGTAATTTAGAGTTCTGATATTAAAATCGTACATGAAAGCATTTTCTATTTCAGGCAGTAAGGCTGTATTTTATCTGCCCTAGCCCCCAATACACTCCATGGCATTAACGTCTACTCATGCATAATCTCTATTCTTGTAATTTTAGGCATATGAAATAACTAGATTATGACCTGATAAATATGATCATTCTGGGTTTCAGGAAACAGATGCAAGCTGAAAGATAACTATTTCAGCTACTATAAGCCTATGTGTTTAAAAATTACCAGATTAGTATCATTAGACTCACCCTTTAGGGTCTGACTGATTTTAAGGTTGATAAAGTATTCAGACCAATGGCCTTTAACATCACTGAACTTTGTAAGGGCCAACTGATGAGGTTTGGTGATGGCCAATTTGTGGTGTTCACTCTTCTCTATATTGCTGAGACTTCACATGCATTTGCAGTCTAGGTCCTGGTGACAATCCCATGTACAGGACCTGTGCAGAGTAGCCACTGAATAAGCACAAAGCTGAACTGAAGAGAAACCCCAAAAGCTGAGGACTATGGTATCAGGATTTCCAAATACAAAGGACATCTGTAGATTTAAGGAAATTTTTAGGCACAAAGTATAAGAAAGGAATTACTTGGAATGGCATACCATTCCTCTTAAACATCTGAGGGAAAATTAAAAGGAAAATGTAGTTTTAAAGATATTTAATTCCATAAGAACTAATTGTCTGGGCCTAGTTATTCGTTCTGTGAGAGGTTTGCATCTCATTTTCAATCTAAAGAGTAAGTAATTCTTTTAAAAAAAATGGGACCCACAGGCCAGGTGCAGTGGCTCCTGCCTGTAATCCCAGCACTTTGGGAGGCTGAGGTGGGTGGATCACTTGAGGTCAGGAGTTCAAGACCAGCCTGACCAATGTGAAACCCTGTCTCTACTAAAAATACAAAAATTAGCTGGGTGTGGTGGCGCACACCTGTGATCCCAGCTACTCAGGAGGCTGAGGCAAGGGAATCACCTGAACCTGGGAGGCGGAGGTTGCAGTGAGCCAGATCGTGCCACTGTATTCCAGCCTGGGCGACAGACTCCACTTTGGGATGCAAGCATACCTGTGCAGTGAAGGCCTTTCCAATAGTTCCACTGCAGCGACAAGATACTCTGAAAGTCAAGTCCTTCTGATTATGAGTATCAATTGCTTTCTCTATGTCATTCCGAAATTCTTCTTCTTGAAAGTTTTCACTTTTAGTGGTAAAATCTCTTTGCTCCAGAGTTTCTTCTTCTATTTGTTTTTCCAGCTGGCAGTCCCTATTCTCTTCTATCTTTTGCATTTGTTCTATTTTTAATTTCTTTGCAATGATGATTTCATTTTCTCCCACTTTTCTTTTTAGTTGGTTATCATCTCTCTGAGAAAGTTTTTCCTTTTTTGCATCAAGTTCAAGAAGATTTTTCCAGATTGAAATGGCATTCAACCAACTTCCTGGATCTTCATTTATAAGTCTTTGCATTTCGTTAAGTAGTTTTCCTAAATAAGAAAAATCTTGTTGATCCTATATTGAAGCTTTAAAGACTATCTATTACAATCATCACCCCCAAATTCCATTACCTTTATTTCTTTGAATTTTTATTAAATTGCTACATGAATAACTTCACTTCCATTTGGAGTTTATATTCCATTTACCGTAAGAATATTGTGCAGAATAAAGTTCATTCTTATATTGCATATACAGCATCCACACTGTGTTAAAATTTCTATAGAATTACCATATAATAACCTAGAAAGATTATTTGTGCTATGGTAATATATGTATCTCTTCAACATATACATAGACCTAGAGTGTATATCAACCCTTAAATAATGGTGATCTTGCCTATAAAAATTAAGTTTTTATAAGAAAAGAATAAATTGAAAAACTCAGCTCAGAAACAGAGGAGCTGAATCTTGGGCCTGTTACATTTTAGCCCACACCATATTAATAAGTATATTATAGTGCGTTTCCATAAAGTAACTCACAAGCCATTCATAGCTTAGCATACTGCCAGTATGCTCAGCAAAGTTTAATCTTCTCTTGATGAACCAGGGTCATCAAGATGATCCAAAAATTACTGTAGTTCCTTAAAGATGAATGTGTGTAGAGTACTGGGAGGAATTATATTTACCCCACAGTATAATACTTTGGGATTTGCTTTAAAACAATTTTTTCTGCTTGGTCTTGATTTCTTGCCATTTGCATCTTTCTTAAAATAGTTTATTATAGGCTATAAATACATGATCTCTTATGTAATTCAAATTGAAGTTTAAGGCAGCGTTTAAACCTGCAGTGTCTGACCATGTTTTGTTGTTTTTATCAAGATCCATATGTTGTTTTAGTAGCATATTTATAAAATTTAGAGAGTGGACAAGAAATCTCTTATGCCCCCTTTACCTCTAATGCTTGATAAGCGGGCATAAGTTTATCAAAAACATTTAAGGTCCCAGAAATAAAAATATTTACTATGCAGTATTTTTCCAATTATATCACACAGTTAAAATGTACAATATGACGATTTTCACTGATTTACTATTAAAATAACGCATTTTGGATTACTGCATGTTTCTAAATCCAAATGCAACTGACCATATATATCTCTAAAGAAGGTACCTGATCAGGCCGGGCGCGGTGGCTCAAGCCTGTAATCCCAGCACTTTGGGAGGCCGAGATGGGCGGATCACGACGTCAGGAGATCGAGACCATCCTGGCTAACACGGTGAAACCCCGTCTCTACTAAAAAATACAAAAAACTAGCCGGGCGCAGTGGCGCCTGTAGTCCCAGCTACTCAGGAGGCTGAGGCAGGAGAATGGCGTGAACCCGGGAGGCGGAGCTTGCAGTGAGCTGAGATCCGGCCACTGCACTCCAGCCTGGGCGGCAGAGCGAGACTCCGTCTCAAAAAAAAAAAAAAAAAAAAAAAAAAAAGAAGGTACCTGATCATAATTCTCGAAGAAATGTGGCTTAAGACATTAAACTCTCATAAAAAAGGCAGCACACAGTTTGCAAAGAGAAGAAATATTCTACTACAATCAGGTGATAATATTCAGGAAATACAGAAAAATACACAATTAATGATCCCACACATGTCAATGAATATTAAAGTGTAAAATGGCTACATATTAATTATCAAGCAGAAAATGTTGGAGTACAATGTGTCATGTGGGTAAAAGCAACACACATATGGATATGCCATACCTTTACTTACAGAAGAAATAAGTGGAAACTGCTTTTTAATCAGCAAAAATAATCTTTCGGCAGATTTTAATTTCTTCAACATATTCAAATCAGAACAGGTGGTGAAAAAAACCTTTCCTGAAATATATTCAACCTAGAAATAAAAAAAACAGCTTTCAATGTAGTCCAGTGTCAGTGTAAAAATGGTATTTTTTCCCTCTTAAGGTACAGCATTTAAATTAAAAATAAAAATAACCATTTCTGAAGTATCTACTATTTGTCAGGCTCTGTACTAGGAACTCTGAATAAGTACTTTCCTCCTCACCCTTATAACAACCCTCTAAGGTAGATCCTATCACCACCAAAAGTAGACAAAGGTATAATGTACTAGACAATTAGGTGTCTAGCCCAAGGTGGATATTTATTGAAGACTTACCTGTAGGCTACCAGGAAGCATAAAACATATATTCTGAATAATAGACACACACTGACATACACATTAAAACATAAGATTTCTAAGACAATAACTTGAATTAAACCCAGAAGAAAACTAAAAGTTTTAACATTATAATGCATTGACAAGCTGTAAGTACACTAAGTAGAAATGAATATGAAAGCCGACATTACAAAGAGTCTTCGGAAGGAATCCTGTAAGGTTTGGGAAGAAGGATTCTAATAAAAGAACAAGGGGCAGATGCAGAAGTGGGAATGAAAACCTGGCTGAAGTAAACTGTAAGCAACATTTGCTGTATTATGCTGATTGATAGTGTCAGGTGGATGGATGATGTAGTTTAGGCCAGCCTGACAAATGGTCATGAAATTTTGAGTACCACGAATGGTAATGGTCAACCATTATAGACTTTTGATGAAAACTGTGACAGCACTGAATTAGCTGACAGAAAAAATTACTTCACAAGAGGCATAAAGGACTGAGTGTAGAATATGATGCTAGAGGGAGAAGGAGGTTACTGAGGTAGAAATGACGAGATACTTGGCTGCAGAAACTGGATAACGAGTAGAAGCAAGACATATGCATCAAACAGAAACAGGTTTTGGAGAAAGGATGGATACGTGGCAAGAGAAGGAAAATGAAAAGAGCACTGACTCACAGGAAGCCTAATATGCTGTGACAAAGGGTGCTCAATACCAACGGAATCTTAACTCTTTTAGGGTCAACCCAACCCTTTTAAGTCCAGGATGGATGTGGGCTCTCTTTTTAGCAGTGGCCAACAATTGAACAGGATGGTTCTAAATAATCTCCTAGAACTCGGACACCAGGGACTGTGGGGTTTCTTGTGTTATGGCAGCTACCATCCATGGGTACTTGAACTCCAAGGGTTTTTGCTTGTTTTGGATCTGACAAGATCTAATTAAACTCTTGGAATGGTAATTTCTGGGGTTGCTACTCCAGGCTGATGAAAGAGAATCTCTCCTGAAGAAGCCCTAGATTGGCACCAATTAAAACTCAAATAGCTTACAGCAATGCAGCTGACCAAAATAGATGGAGGAACAGACAATGACACTATGGGAGGAAGCAGGGAATGAAAAGAACATTTAGGAATCAATATATAAGGGGATAGTGAAGTAACCAAAACCAGAACTTCTGGTTTCTAGAATTTACTTCTTTCTTATTACATAGGTGACATTTCCCCAAAACTAAAGTATATACTTCAAAATGCTAAGAAACTTGAAAACAAAGTTTTAAAAAGTAAATTATCAAAAATTCATAAGTTAGCTGACGTAAGAATACAGTTGATACTAAAGCCATCGCAGAACAATTTAACTGACGAAATACTTTGCCAAGATTCTGGGGGAACAGGACTAAATACTTTACTGAAAATGTTTGGTTTTAAGTTTCAAATTCTGTAAACAAGTAAAATGATGCGCAAAGATCTAGACCAGTGACTTTAACCTAGGCAGTCAGTGATCTAGATATTATAGTTACTTAATTGTACGAAGATCTTCTTTTCTTATTCAAATATCAAGGGAAGCATTTTATCTGATCAGCTTTCTCTAACATATATATACATAAAATATATTTATATTTTAAAAATGTATATTTACATTTAAATATATATATATTTCCCCCCGGGGCCAGTGGTTTCCAAAAAGAATATGACTATCAAGTTAATTAAGAGGACCCAAAAAGTTTATTTAGAACATCAGATCATAAGAATAGTATGTTAGTGCAGTAAAATGCCAAATACATTCTCGAAACCCAAAACTGCAACATTATTCTAAGAATTATACATTCTCAAAACCAAAAGCAGCAACATTATTCTATGAATTATCATAAGGCCTACATTTCTTTTAGAATAAGCATGTTATCAGAAGTAGAGCAGGTCCTTGAATAACACTGTTTTGTTCAACATTGTTTCATCATGATATTGATAAGAAAAAATACCAATTCCCAGCCAGGGCTACTGTCCAGGTGAACCATGTCTGCATGGGTTTTCCCTGAGTGCCCCAGTTTCCTCTGACATCTCAGAGTGTGCCTGTTATGTCACTGGTATGTTTACATGGTCCCAGTGCAAGTAAATGTGTGGGCGTGTGAGTGCGCTGGGGAATGGGATGGCATCCTATGCAGGGCTGGTTCCCACCTTGTCCCCTGAGCTGCCAGGATAGGCCCTGGCCAGTGACAACCATGGAATAACTGAACTGGAATAGATGGATAAACAATTATCCTACTTGTTTTTATCAATCTTTCTTAAATGTATGTATAGCTTACATTTATTTCAATGTTTAATATTAGAAGAGTTATTTCAGCATTTACTATTAGAAGTGTTCTAAATAACCTCTTTATTTAGAAGTCTGTGAAATTTTTGCGACTAGAAATATACTGTAGGAACTCTTGTTTATTTCAATTAGCCTATGGTAAAAATGATTTAATTATACATCCTTTTGCTTGAAGTCAAAGTTTCCAGGAACCTACTGATGACATTAAATGAAGACTTACTGTAGTTTAATAAATTGTAAAATAGTACTAACTGTGAGAATCAAATAATCCTATCTGTGAATGCACTTAAACAGTTCACTCTTTGTGAAGATAGGTATTATATCTTAAAACAGTAGGGAGAATTAATTTTAGTGCTTATGATTTCAAGAACTGCTGAAGCTACTAATTCTCTTTTTCTTTAGTTTATTTCTTGTAACTATTCATATTTAATTACAACACTCAGGGAGAAATAAGGCATTTGGAATATTTTGTTCTCAAGTTTCTCACCTGAAAATTTATTTATATATACAATCTAGTTTTTTCTATCTAGAATTAAATCATAACCAAGTGTCTAAAAACACCTGGTTTTATGTATAACACTTCCGAAGATGAAATAACAGCCTTTATTAAGTAATAACAGCTCTTTTTCTACTAGATTATCTAAACATTATTTTTCCTTTCTTTTAAAATTCATGGATTCAAATTTAACACCAAGATTAAAAGTTTAAATCTAGGGTGAAAGTGGTAGCTCACGCCTATAATTCCAGTGCTTTGGGAGGCCCAAGTGGGAGGACTGCTTGAGCCCAGGAGTTTGAGACCAGCCTGGACAACACAGTGAGACCCTGTCTGTACAAAAAGTAAATGAGTTGGGCATGGTGGCATGTGCTTGTAGTCCAAGAGGCTACTTGGAAGGGTAAGGTGGGAGGATTGCTTGAGCTGGGGAAATAAGGTTGCAGTGATCTGTGATCACGCCACTGTTCTTTAGCCTGAGTGATAGAGCCTGATCCTGTGATAATTTTTTTAAAAAAGTCTAAATCTACGCAAAAACATATCATGATATAGGGAGGTACCAAAGGTCTCCTAATTCTAAAGAGGCCAGTTTCAGAACTAATTTGAAAGTGCTAAGTGATGGGTTAATGTGGTGTTTGAGTTTGTTTTGGTTTATTTTAGAAGAAGGAATTCAAAAATATGTTTCACTTAATTTGTAAAAAGGACATTCAGCTGGGCATGGTAGCTAATGCCTGTAATCCCAGCACTTTGGGAGGCCAAGGTGGGCGGATCACTTGAAGTCCAGAGTTCAAGACCAGCCTGGCCAATATGTTTAGTAGAAACCCTGTCTCTACTAAAGATACAAAAATTAGCTAGGCACCTGTAATCCCAGCTACTTGGGAGGCTGAGGCAGGAGAATTGCTTGAATCTGGGAGGTGGAGGTTGCAGTGAGCCAAGATCACGCCACTGCACTCCAGCCTGGGTGACAGAGTAAGACTCTGTCAAAAAAAAAAAAAAAAAAAAAAGGCATTCAATTTAAAGTGAATGCAGAGAATCTTTAAGGCAACCTTATGCAATTATTCCATTAAATGAAAATAACTATGAAATAATCTGACTTTCTGCTTAACTCAACCCCACTACCCTCGACTGTGATGACACCATTAAAAAAACAAAAATTTACGTGGCCTATTCAGGACCTGTGTTAATAGTGTTTGATATGTGAGTTTACAAAGACCAATGAATCAACTGACAGGACTTTTCTGGTGAACTGACATTAGAGACATCTCTACAACATTCAATTTTATCTTAAAATAACTGTTCCTACTATTAGTCTTACACTAAATAGCAGTACTTAATACATTAAACATCATTATAAAGCTTAATTTTTCTCAATATATTAATTTCTTCAAAGTAGTCTAAGTGATCCGTGTTTGTAGATACGTAAATTAAATATTTAACATCATTCCAGGGACTTATGAAGAAATTTGCCATACAACCAGAAGGGAGAAAAAACATCAAACTTGAATCTGACCAAGTTCTAGATACAACTTACAGGATTTCAACTTGTAGGAAATACAGAGGATAGAGGAACATGTTAAACTACACCATGCAGACTCAGCATACTATTTTTTTTCTTTTTTTTTTTTTTGAGATGGAGTCTTGCTCTGTTGCCCAGGCTGGACTGCAGTGGCGTGATCTTGGCTCACTGCAACCTCCGCCTCCAGGGTTCAAGCAATTCTCCTGCCTCAGCCTCTTGAATAGCCGGGACTACAGGTGTGCACCACCACACCTGGCTAACTTTTTGTATTTTTAGTAGAGACGGGGTTTCACCATGTTGGCCAGGCTGGTCTTGAACTCCTGACCTCAGGTAATCCGCCCACCTTGGCCTCCCAAAGTGCTGGGATTACAGGCGTGAGTCACCGCACCAGGCTAGATTCAGCATACTATTTTGTTTACTTTTGTGTATTTCTGAAATTCTCCATGATAGAAAGCTAAAAAGAATACACAGGAAATTTTCCACTGCAAGCTGTGTGTTGGAGTTACCTGGGAGGGCAGCATGTTTTCATGTTAAAATGGTATCACCTGGGCTTACCAGCCGCCCTGTTAAAAGAAAACCTTTTGGGGCTGGCACCCAGAAATACTCATTTTCAACTAGCTTCCCCAGTGATTCTTATGTTCATCAAAATTGGAAAAACACTGATTAAAATGAGGTGATTACTTTCTTAAACAATCATTCTTGAATTAATCTGTTTTGTAAATTTAGATTTTAGAATATTAACTTCCTTGATGTGATCCAAAGTTTCTAACATTCTCTTGTCACTAAAAGAATGTTTTAAGTATTACTATACAACTCATGTATGGGAACTAAAATTTATTGAGCACCAACTATTTGCTAGGCATCATGCTACCTGTGCTATCTTTGTTTCAGTGATTACATTAATCCTTTAAAGTAGCTATCATCTCTATTTTACATTCAAGACAATTGAGGCTCAGAAATTTGAGTAATTTGCCCAAAGTTACATATCTACTACAGAAATATATAAGATCTGCACACAGGTCTTTTGATTCTAAAGCCCATACATACTCTACCACGGTGTTACAGAAATAAACTACATCCAACGTTCCAGGGCAGATTCCCACAGTAACTTAGCCTAGTGGTAAAGCACACAGGCTTTAAAACTAGAAAGGCTCCAGATACAAGTCCCAATCTTCTCTTTTTTTGTAAAATATGGAGGTAAAAGTCTATTACATAGGAGTCTTTTGAGGATTAAATCATAACATGCACATAACTTGTCTAACATTTTAAGTGCTTAATAAATGTTAGTTGTCATCACTGTTATTTCAGGATTGCCTTAACTTTGAGAGTTCACTTTGTATCAGAGCAACTGAGGTGGAATTTCAGAGATTATTTGTTCAGATCCCATTTCCGGACCTATCTGTCCTTCAAACATACAAGAGCAGAATATGGAAATTCCCAAATCTACTGGCATTTAATTACTCTCACTGTCACAAAGTTTTCCCTATAGGTAATTGAATTTTCTTCCTGGTAATAAAGTTTTCCCAATTTCATTTGTCTTTAGAGAAGATGGAGAACAAGCAGAGAGTCTTTCTTTTTTCTAATAAACCTACATATTCAACTGGGCCAAGCCATCTCTCTTTCACACCAAGCACTCTAAGTCAGCGTTTGAAAAAACAAACCAGCGCAGCCCTATGTCATGGGCCTGGTTTGAACGTGATTATATACTCATGCTTGATTTCCCAGC
Source organism: Macaca nemestrina (assembly GCF_043159975.1). NCBI lineage: Eukaryota > Metazoa > Chordata > Mammalia > Primates > Cercopithecidae > Macaca > Macaca nemestrina. Next base: position 39,824,885 of record NC_092137.1, read on the forward strand.
TCAGGTTTGAATCCCATCTTTGCGATTTTCTAGTTGCATGATTTGAATAAATTATTGGACTTACCTGTGCTTCATTTTTCTCATCTGTTAAATGTGGAACACCTACCTTATAGGGCTGTTGTGAAAAGTATGCAAATAAATGTAGGGTAAAGATCTAAGAACACATGCCTGACACATATTAAATGTTCAATAAATGTCAGTAGTTACTATATATTGTTGCTTTTTTAGATTAGCTACATTCAATACTCTATTAAATTCTGTGACCCAAAACACCGGTGGCAGGCAGTCTAATAAAACTGACATAATTCTTCATGACTCCAACTCTTCACTGCAGAAACTCCTTTTGTGGGCTTCCCACACTGTAGAAGCTGCCAGGGTGGAGGGGTTAATTTCATTTAGCAAGCTCTCCTTTTCTAAGAGCACACCACTCACACTGTCCCATGTACCCCCCCCATCAAGATACCTTTTCTATTATACCTTCATCCTCTACTTTCAAGAAACCAGTTTTCAACGTTCTAAAACCTAAACCAATGCTTAAAAACTTTGTTCATTTCACGGAAATCAACAACAGATAACCATGAGGCCCGCAAGAGTATATTGTTTTTCTGGCTGCTATTTACTGCGCGTTTAAAGTGTACTTTGCATACGCTATGTCATTTAATCCTCACAACAATCCTATGAAGTAAAATACTATCACTGTCAAGAAACTAACAAAAAGTCAGGTAACTGAACTTGGAGATCATCTTTGCATTTAAAGAACGAAGGGTTCTAACTCTGACAAGCCAGATTCTAATTACAGGCACTACTAAGTACTTTAAAGAATGCAGGAAATAACTTGCCTCAACACCTCTCTTAAAAACTTGAGCCCTGAGAAATGAGGAACTGGATTTGCTATGCAAGGAAAGAAAGGAATGGTGGCTTCCCTCGGCCATAGCGGAAGCGCCTGCCAGTCAACCTCGGGGGGCGGCGACCGTCGGGTGGAACAGAGAGGGGCGCCGGCGTCGCTTTCCCGCATGCACGACTGGCCTCGGGTGGGCAACGGGGCAGGGGCAGGGCCGCCCACCTTCCCAGGCGCGCAGCGAGGCCCACTCACCTCCGTGGCCGCCAGCCGCGCCCGCACCTCGCGCATCAGGAACGGCTCCAGGCCGCGACCCGCGGTGCAGAAGAATCGGGCGCCGGCCTCAGTTCCGGACCCCGGCTCTCCACGCACCTCCGACATGGCGGCTGGGGCGCGCCCCCGCGGCTTCAGGTCACGTGGCCTCGGGCGCGCGCGGCTCGCTCCCGGAGGCGGCGCGCAGGGGCGGGTGGTGCCAAAGGCGGGGTGGGGAGGGAGAGCCCGGGAGGGTCGTATCAGCCCGCCGTGGCCCCTATGGGTCTTCTTGGTTGACCATATGTCCCCTCCTTCATTAGGCGCACCGAAATGGGTTAGAATCATAGGTGGAAGGGCTAGAATGGATAATTCAGTCCTGTTGCCTTATTTTGTAGATTGAGGAAATTAATGCCCAGAGAGGTCAAGAGACAGCGAGTTAGCAGCACAGCTGAGGCTGGAGCCTAGATTTCTCCCTATGTAACATAATGCCTTTTCTGTTCCTCCCAACTCCGTCCTCTTCCTGTCCTTCATTCCTCTCTTCCACTCTTCTCATAGAAGGAGCCCTGGTCTGTTTTCACAAAGAATTGGGCCAAACCTGTGAATCTCCAGGACGGAGAGCAGAAGTTCCTGTTCTCTAACAAATGTCTGCGTTCTGAAACAGCTCATTTCTTGCACTGCTTATTAACCATCCAACCATAGATGAATGAATGTGCCATCTAGTTTTGGGCACCTGATTTGAATGGTTCTCCTAACAGTATTTGAGGGCCTTTTTCTAAACTCTGAATTTTAAAATGGAAATGAAAATATTACTTGGGAAGCATAGATAAAATCCATGTTACAAGATAAACAGCGTGAAATTAGCTCCATAGCTGTGCATTGAGTCAGTTATACAGAAATGATAAATGCGTGTCTGTCTCTGACAAGGGGCTCTCCTGTGCTTCAGAATGGGATGCTAAGGTGAAGAACTGATACTCCCTCACCTCCCCCGACACTCCCACCCCCCGCACCCACCCCCAACTCATGCTCTACTGGGCCCTACAGTACAAATTCTTCATGGAGTCACATCACATGAGCTTTTCCAAGGTTCAATCTTAGGACTTCTCAGATGCTTCTTTTTAGTTTTTATTTTTTGAGACAGGTCTCCCTCTGTCGCCCAGGCTGGAGTGCAGTGACGTGATCTTGGCTCATTGCAACCTCCACCTCCTGAGCTCAAGCGATCCTCCCACCTCAGCCTCTCCAGTAGGTGGGACCACAGGCGAGCCCCATCACACCGGGCTAATTTTTGTGTTTTTTGTAGAGACGGGGTTTCACCATGTTGGCCAGGCTGGTCTCGAACTCCTGAGCTTAAGCGATCCACCTGCCTCGGCCTCCCAAAGTGCTGGGATTACAAGCACCTGGCCCTCACACACTACCGTTTTGATGAATTCTTTTCTTGCCTTCAGACGTATGTTCTCCTTTTCTGGGCTACTGCCGTAGCTCATTCCAACTTCTGTATACTTTGGGGTTCTGTCAAGTCTGTCTGGGGAGGACAGGAACCCTCTTTAGTTCTCTCTACATTCTGTGCCCAAGATGTTAAGTATGCAGATAGGATGCATTCCATTCAGTTCAACAAATACTGAACACCTACTCTCTGCCAGTTACCACCCTGTCTTGAGGATTCAAAGATGGGTAAGCAAGGGTTTGGACTTCAAAGGCTTAGAGGATGGTGAAGTTGAATGACTTACTGAGGACATACCCAGGAAGATATGACGGCACTAACAAAGAGGAGGCAGAGAGGGCTTCCTGGACAAAATCGTTCTTGAGTCCAGCATTGAACGATATGTAAGAGGGAGAAGCAGCAGATGAAAATGTCTGAGACAGTGTGTGGGGGGTGGGGAACAGGAAGGCCACGATAGCGGTTAGGTGTTATTAGAGCATAAAGTATATGAGTAGAGTTGATAGAGATGTGGTAGAGCCGTGGGTGGGGGCCCAGTTATGTCAGTACAACCAAAGGCAGTTGAAAAAATAAAATGACCTATTTAGCCCGGCTCCAACCAGCAGTGTGCTCACCTGGGTGAAACCACAGCTGAGCTGAGGCTGCAGTCTTGCAGAGCCAATCAATCTTCCCCTTACATTCCGCTCTTTCTTCTGATGACTTTTCCCCTCCAGGAGCCTTTGGTTAGCAAGGTCAGGGGCTACTCTTGTTTCAGATGTGGGGGTCATGTGCATTTGTTCCTTTTGAACTGTGCTGCAGCACGTCAGCTGTACCAATGCCCTTCACAAAATGCTTGCGATGTGATGGAATAGGGGGAGTTCTGCCTCTTTAGTAAGAAATTAATTCACTTTCTGCTAAGAGAGTTGCCTGGAATTCTCTCCCCCATTACTCAGATACTCTTTTCTCCATCATCTCTTATCATTTAAAAAAGTATCTTCTGAAAACTATGGATCCCTGTAGACAAATTTAGCATATCCAGCTGCAATTTGCTGTTTGAATATTACATATTTCAACATGTAGGAAATTGGAAGTCGGCAGGAACAATTTTAGAATGGACAGACTTTTAAGTGGAGGTGTTTTAAGAATTTAGGACAAGACTATTTGCTTCGAGATAGCTCCCTATTTTGGTGCCATTGACAATTCTTTTATTCTTAAAGGTGTATGATATATATTCTTATATATTAAAATGAAAGTGCTATAGATTGTGAAATCGTTGAGGGTGGGGTGACTTTATCTGGGCATCTGTAGCGAGAACACTGGCTTGCCAGTGGTGGCCTCTCAAATGTATGCCAATAAAAAGTAACTACATGGAAGGGCAACTAAGGAGTTCCCTCTCAGGAGAATTGCAGTAACTGCCCTATCAGCAGGGGCCTTTGCAAGCAGGATACTGGAATAAAGGCAAGGTAGTGAGGCCAATGAAGTAGAGAAGTGAGGGCATGAAGGGGATAGGAGGACCCGCAAAATAAACTTCTTCACAACTTTGCTTGCTACTTCCTCTCTTCCTCATTATCTCCTCTTCCTCCCTCTACACTTTATAAATAATGTTTCTTATCCAGGAATACTCCTCAGAATTACCTGAGAAGTCATCAGTGTCAAGCTTGCCACCTCGCTCTCCTGTATTCTGGTACAGTTGAGTAGGGTTGGTGACAAGCCTTGGCCTCTTCTCTCCATGAGATAAAGAACTGTTGCTAGATGCCAAGCAATTCAAGTGCTGACTTCTTCAAAATGCCCACTACTTCCCTTCTCCCAGGCCATTGCTTACACAGTTCCCTTTGGCTAGAGCGCTCTTCTCTTCCTTTCTTTATTTTTCTTTAAGGATAGGCTAGAATGCCACATCTTCTATGGTGCGCTTTCCTGCCTTTCTTGTACGCTTTCACTTATGCAATATTTTATACTTTTATCATTTGTTTATCCATTCATAAATACTTGTTGAGTTTGTGACAAATGTGCTAGTTAAATGTTCCAGCCTTTGAGAAACTTTCAAATCAATGGGAGGTAATGGTGACAGGGCTGAATTGCTGAGAGGGGCACAAAAAGGATGACAACACGGTGTCATATATAGGAATAAAAGGAAAGCAACTGGCCTCAGCAATGGTAGCCACTTAGTGAGGTTGAATAAATGAGCTTATTCTGAAACTGAGTAAGCCTTTGTCATGTATTTGGGTTCTTATCTCCCTTTGAACACCATATTAGTCCATTCTTGTACTGCTATAAAGAAACGCCTGAGACTGGGTACTTTATAAAGAAAAGAGGTTTAATTGGCCCACTGTTCTGCAGGCTCAACAGGAAGCATGGCTGGGGAGGCCTCAGGAAACTTACATTCATGGGGGCAGAGGAAGCAGGATTCTCTTAGATGGCTGGAGCAGGAGGAAGAGAGAGGATAGGGAAGTGCTCCACACTTTTAAATAACCAGATCTCGTGGGAGCAGGAGGAAGAGAGAGGATAGGGAAGTGCTCCACACTTTTAAATAACCAGATCTCGTGAGATCTCACTCACTGTCATGACAACAGCAAGGGGTAACTCCACCCCCATGATCCAGTCACCTCCCACCAGGCCCCTCCTCCAACATTGGGGATTACAATTCGACATGAGATTTGGGTGGGGACACAAATCCAAACCATATCTCTGCCAAGTCTGGGGCATCATCCTTCTGATGAGCCCCACCCAATTCCTGCTGGTGGAGCCTCTTTGCTAACCAGGGCATAGTCATGTGATCTAGATATTACCGATCAACCTCACATGACTCAGAAATGAGCCATGTAGGGGAAAAGGCTCTTTCCACAATTCCTTTTACTTTCCTGGGGATACTGTTGGGGTGTCTGACCTTCAGCAACAGCCTCATGAATAGGATTGAGTTCCCGAGGCAGAAGAGGAACTGCTGGGGTGGTGGTAGTAGTGGCAGCAGTTAGTTTTCTGGTTAGGCCAGTTTCTGAAAGCTTAGCTTCCAGATTGGTTTTCCAGACTGCCCAGCAAATGAGTCACAGACACACACACACGTACGCATGCACACACGCACGCACGCACGCACACACGCTTTACTTTGCTTAATCAGTTAAAGTTAGCATCCATTTCTTGCAACAAGGAATCTTGATTGATACGGGCACCCACTCTTCCTAGGTAGGAGCAGCTAACTTGGTTTGCTTCTCTCCCTGTGATTTGTATTAGCCTAGTCTCTTCCCCCATTCATTTGTGAGCATTGCACTGTGACGGTATGATGAACTTCTGCCACACAGCCTCATAGAGTAATTTGGAAAGAGTAGGATTTTATACATTTTATGGAATTCAATTGTATTATGGCATTGTGGTAAAACCACAGATACAGACACACGAATCTGTCAGACAGACACATTCCAACCGAGTCAGTATAAGTTGTGAAAAAGAGAATCTACATATTTTTATGGCAAATGCAAACCATTTAGGAAAAAACTATTGGTCACATACTGATCCTTTAAACCACTTAAGTACACAAAATAATCATCTTGAATGGTGCTTCTTTGAACATACAATCAAAAAGGAGAAAATTCAGCAGAACATTGCATGGTATATGTAAATACTGTCCTTAAAACAGTATTTGCTAATTAGTGTTTACAGCACTAGTTTTAATGTAGAATCAAAATTCAAAAGATACAATCTTTACACTCTGATCTAGAGAGATAATTCTTTTTTTATATGTTATCTTTGCTTTAGATCTATAGTGCATGAAATTACTTTGATATACAAATACAGTTGACTATTTCCAATGTCTTTTCTGAAAAGTGTGGCATGTATTTAATGCATATTTCAAGACATGAGGCTGTTTGATGTGATTTTGTTTAAACATATTTTGAGCTCATAAAATTCAAAATATAGACCTTATGATACCCCAGTTGGAAGAGAGTATAGACATTATTTCTTGGATATATATGTTGAATGAATGAATGACTAAATCTGCAATTTTCTTCAATTTACTTGAATCAGCTCTAGTGACTAAATAAAGCCATTTTCTTTTTGCAGTTATGTTCACCTCCCTCAGACTATTGTTTTAATATTCCTTTTCTCTTGCTGCATTTATGACAATATTGACTATGAATTATTTTCCTTAGAGGTTTGCTATTACCTAACTTTTTCTTAGTGCAAAGAAAGCCCCAGAAATGTCCAACACTAGCTAGGATACCTATGTTTTGATATTTATCCTTTTCATTTTCCTCTGTGTCTTATTCCATTTTAGTAGATGGTCATTTATTTTGTGTGTTTTCTTAGTGGTAATGGAAAAAAATAATTACCTCAAAACTCAAGCAGATGTGATCTGCAAATAAAAATAACCGAGGGTTAGCTTTTATTTTCTCAAAAACACAAATAGAGAACCTTACTTTATTATGACCATTATTTGGCAGAATAGAATCTGAAGAGTTTATTAGAACATTAGCTTTATTCAGTCAACATTGCTACTGTCATTGGCATGAAGGGAAAGTAGACTATGGAACAAGCAGACTTACTTATTACGTATTTGTTTGTTTTTTTATCTTTTTGTTGAAGAGTGATAATTACTTGCTGCCCATGGATATCTTGCACTATTTTGAAAAATGGATTTTAGCACCATTGAAAAAGTGTTCTCTTTCGTATCCACACATAATCAGGCTTATCCTCTAATGATTTTCTTTTAAAAAGTCTGAAATCTAGTAATTAAAAATTACTATTTATATTCATATTTAATGTTACAATTTTTGTATTAGGTATGAACTACTTGGCTAAACAGAAAAATAATATAGATACAAAAAAAGCATACAACCTGAAGCACTGACTTAGGCAATCATTTCATTCTCTCGTAAAACATCTTTGAAATAAGACATAATGCCTGAAATTATTTGTTGCCAGTTGAGCTTTCAGATCACAGACAGGTAACAATATTTGCACCTTCAATCACTATGTATGGCTTTGGGGCTGCTCTGTCTCTCTGATAGATTTAGATGATATGGAACTTCTGTCTCATAAACTTCAAAATCAAAATGTAGCCAGGTTAAGAAAAATAATTTTAAAATCTGGTCCTGGAATTCATCTTAGGTACACAATAGTCTGTTTAAGAAATTTTTTTGATGGAGTTTAGTGAGGCTCTGAAGTCATAAACAGAGAAATGTAGAGATAATTAAACTGTTCTGCATAAGAAGTCAAAAAGAGGTAGGAAATACCCTACCTGGGAGAAAGATCAGATAATGGGGAACGTGTGGAACAGCACTGTGCAAAGCTGAGACCAGTGAGGATAAGCTGGCAGTAGGAGATTCCCTGTGGGGTGTTGGCTGAGAACTTCTAAGAAGGATGTTCAATGCTCACATTTGTTTCTGGCACTGCCAGGTTAAACCATCTTTAGTGGTCCAAACTTTCAGTAAAATAAACAAAACAAAGCCATTTGCCTCAAATAGTAGGAGTGAAAGTACCAGGGTGATGCACTCAAAGTAAGGTGCTGTGATGAGGAAAAGGAGTTGCATCCTCCACATGGGTTGTGGAGGTCTTTCAATGCAGTACATTCAGCAGAAGCAGGAAGTCAGTGTACAGGCTGGTAAGGGGCACCTAAGCATGTGGTCTGTCATCAGGGAATGCACAGAGAGGGGTGCTGGGTCATCATTGCCATAGGATGGGGGTGCAAGCCAATTTCAAATCAAGAGAATCCAGCTGACATCCGAGTTTGGCTGAATTTATTCCTCACGGACAATAGATTTTCTATAAATCAAACGTCTAATGCTTAAGTGCTTACTACTTATTGTTGATAGGTGTGGACAATGCAGTCTTGGGCCAACTCGGGGCAGGTTAATTAATGGGGATTATGATCAGCGGTTGGGCCTTATATTCTCAATTTTATATTTTATAATTTCCCATAGGTTTTCCAGCACTTTGGGAGGCCAAGGCAGGTGGATCATGTGAGGTCAGGAGTTTGAGACTAGCCTGGCCAACATGGTGAAACCCCATCTCTACTAAAAATATAAAAATTAGTGGGGCGTGGTAGTGCATGCCTGTAATCCCAGCTACTAGGGAGGCTGAGACAGGAGAATTGCTTGAACCCGGGAGGTGGAGGTTGCAGTGAGCCGAGATCTCTCCATGCACTCCAGCCTGGGCAACAGACCAAGACTTCGTCTAAAAACAAACAAACAAACAAACAAAAAGTACTAACTTTGTACCAGCACATTGATTCATCATGTTAATCAGAATTGATTGAATCTGTTTTCTGGACATTGTAAGTAGATTGCATCGAATGATGTATTGGCTGTCTACATTAGATGCCGATTATAGTGTAGATTTTCCAGAGTTTTGGGGCTGGGCACACACACTCCAAGTTGGCAGCTTTCTTTTTAACAGTGGTGGTGAGCTTCTTTAAATAACGACTTCCTAAAGTTGTGAAAGAGTGTGTGGACGGGGAGGAGAGAAGTGCTGTTACAAAACCGCAAGGCTTCTTGTCTGTGGGCTGAGCACACCCGCTACAGTTTTGGAAAGATGGATTTCCTGGAAGACGACTTTGGTACTGAGCATTATCTAGTAAATAGAGTCCTAAGACATACAAGTCTATAACAAATATTGGAAATTATTGTTAATCCAAACAATCTCAGATATATTTGACATCCGTGTGTTTTAAATGTATAGCCCAGTTATGTCGAGTCATGTACTGCATAAAGACATTTTGGTCAACGATCAACTGCATATATGATGGTGGTACTGTGAGATCATTATGGAGCTGAAAAATCCCTATTGCCTAATGCCATCATAGCTGTCATAACTTCATAGCACAACACATTACTCATATGTTTGCAGCATGTTGTAACAAACCTATGAGTAACATGTTGTGCTATGATATTATGATGCAGGTATAAACAAATCTACACAGACTGCATTGTCAGTCATAAAGAAGTATAGCCCATACAATTATGTACAGTGCATAATATTTGATAATGATAATAAATGACTATGTTACTGGTTTATGTCTTTATTAGGCTGTATTTTTAAATCATTATTTTAGACTATACTGCTTCTACTTATAAAGAAAAAGTTAACTGTAAAATAGCCTCAGATGGGTCCTTTAGCAGGTATTCTAGAAGAAGAGATTATCATAGAAGATGACGGCTCCGTGTGTGTTATTGCCCCTGAAGACCTCCCCGTAGGATGAGGTAAGGAGATGAAAGACAGTGACGTTGATGATCCTGACTCTCTGTAGGTCTAGGCTGATGTGTGTGATTGTGTCTTAGATTTTAACAAAAAAGTTTAAAAACTAAAATAAATAATTTTTAAAATGGAAAAAACTTACAGATTATAGGATCCAATGATATAAATAAAATATTTTTGTAGAGCTGTATAATGTGTTTGTGTTCAAGCTCAGTGTTATCACAAAAGGGTTGAAAAGTAAGACAAATTTAAAAAGTTGATAAAGTAAAAAAGTTATGCTAAGATTACTTTATTACTGAAAACATTTTTTATATAAATTTAGGGTATCCTAAGTGTACAATGTTTATAAAATCTATAGCAGTGTACAGTAATATCCTAGGCCTTCACACTTACTCACCACTCACTCACTGACTCACCCAGAACAACTTCCAGTTTTGCAAGCACCATTCATGATAAGTACCCTATACAGGTACCATTTTTCATTTTTAATACAGTACTTTTACTGTACTTTTTTCATGTTCAGATACATAAATAGTCACTATCGTGTTACAACTGCTTAAAGGATTCAGCATAATAACACGCCACACAGGTTTGTAGCCTAGAAGCAATAGGATATACCATATAGCCTAAGTCTGTAGTAGGTTATACTATTTAGGTTTGTGTTAGTATACTCTATGATGTTTGCACAACTATGAAATAGCCTAATGACACATTTATCAGAGCATATTCTCTTCATTAAGTGACGCATGAATGTATTTGCTATTTCAAGCTGGGAATACATCTTATTTTAAAATTTTATGTACATTATTGAAAATTGTGCTAGATGATCACTTGATTTGGAAATCTCTTACTCTTCTTCAAGTTATAGTTGGCCTTCTACCCAAATACCATCAAAGTGATATTCAAAAACTTGAGAAAAAAAAGATCAATAATAAGATAAATCTGATGGGGCGAGTGCAAGGGAAAGACTGGTTAGGTGCAAGATTAATCCCAATTTAGCTGTTATAACCCTAAACACTAAGAGTGGACCATGAGCTGATCACAAATTGCACATTCGTTAGCTGTTATTTAACATAATATTTTTTTCTGACATGTATTATAATGATTTTATTTATTTATTTATTTATTTATTTATTTTTTGAGATGGAGTTTTTCTCTTGTTGCCTAGGCTGGAGTGCAATGGCACAATCTCTGCTCACCGCAATCTCCCCCTCCTGGGTTCAAGTGATTCTCCTGCCTCAGCCTCCTGAGTAGCTGGGATTACAGTCATGCACCACTACATCCAGCTAATTTTATATTTTTAGTAGAGACAGGGTTTCTCCATGTTGGTCAGGCTGGTCTTGAACCCCTGACCTCAGGTGATCCGCCTGCCTTGGCCTCCCAAAGTGCTGGGATTACAGGCATGAGCCACCGCACCCAGCCAATAATTTCATTTTTAACATGAATATGAAATTAGAGAAGTTCAAGGAAAAAAATAACTAAAGAAAATAAATCTTACATGAAAGGTTAAAGGAGGTGAGATTGTTTAGCTTGCTGAAATGAAGGCTAAGAAAAGCCTTAAATATATTCAATTTTAAGAATAGGTTTGTTAGCCTGTTTACAAAGAGGATGGGAAGAAAGGCTCGGGTTCAAACCCTCAAAGCTTTTTTAAACCTTCTAAGTTCCAAGGTCTCTTTCTGGCTGTCTGGTCTACTGATTTCATTCCCATGAAGGTGTCATCTGGGTGTTCCAGAGTGAAGCAACTGCTTGTTTACCATTTGTTTATCACAGTCTAAGCAAGGTAAGTGTCCCCAGATTAGGTCATAAAGGGTTAAATTAAAGAACAAAGACAGATAGTTACTGATAAGCTGGGCAATTATCTGCTTCCAAAATTTCAATAAATGAAAACTATCCTCTGTTCTCCCATAGGCTCTTTAGTCTTAGTCCTTGATTAGGACCTAGCATATTAGTTTTTTGTTTTGTTTTATAAATTAGGTAAAAAATACATTACATGAAATTTATCTTAATTTTTTTTTTGTTTTGTTTTGTTTTTTTTTAGAGATAGAGTCTTGCTCTTTGCCCAGGCTGAAGTGCGGTGGCGTGATATTGGCTTGTGCAACCTCTCCCTCCTGGGTTCAAGCGATTCTCCTGCCTCAGCCTCCTGAGTAGCTGGCATTACAGGCGCCCACCACCACACCAGGCTAATTTTTGAATTTTTTTTAGTAGAGGTGGGGTTTCACCATGCTGGCTAGACTGGTTTCAAACTCCTGACCTCAGGTGATCCGCCCGCCTTGGCCTCCCAAAGTGCTGGGATTATGGGCATGAGCCACCATGCCTGGCCTGTCTTAACTGTTTTTAAGTGTACAGTTCTGTAGTATCAGCCAGTCTGAGAAATAAAGAGAAAGAGTACAAAGAAATTTTACAGCTAGGCCTCTGTGGGTGACATCACATGTCAGCAGGTTCCGTGATGCCGCTTGAGCCGGAAAACCAGCAAGTTTTTATTAGGGGTTTCAAAAGGGGATACAAGGGGGATACAAACAGGGAGTAAGTCACAAAGATCATATGCTTGAAAGGGTAATAAAAGATCACAAGGGCAGAGAGGCAGAGCAAGATCACAAGGCCAGGGCGAAATTAGAATTACTGATGAGGTTCCATGTTCCGCTGGGCATGCATTTTCATTGATAAACATCTTAACAGGAAACAGGTTTCGAGAGCAGACAACTGGTCTGACTAGAGTTTGCCAGGCTGGAATTTCCTAATCTTAGCAAGCCTGAGGGTGCTGCAGGAGACCAGGGAGTATTTCATCCCTTATCTTCAACCACATAAGACAGACACTCCCAGAGTGGCCATTTTAGAGAACTCCCCCTGGGAATGCATTCCTTTCCCACTGTTATTCCTTGCTGGGAAAAGAATTCAGTGATATTTCTCCTATTCGCTTTCTGCAAGTAGAGAAATATGGCTGTATTCTGCCCGGCCCTGCAGGCAGTCAGACCTCATGGTCACCTCCCTTGTTCCCTGAAAATCGCTGTTATCCCGTTCTTTTTTTAGGATGCCCAGATTTCATATTGTTCAAACACACGTGTTTTACAAACAATTTGTACAGATAGCGCAATCATCACAGGGTCCTGAGGCGATATACATCCTCAGCTTATGAAGATGATGAGATTAAAGACAGCCATAGGAAATTATAAGAATATTAATTGGAAAAGTGATAAATGTCCATGAAATCTTCACAATTTATGTTCAGGGATTGCAGTAAAGACAGGCATAAGAAATTATAAAAGTATTAATTTGGGGAACTAATAAATGTCCATGAAATCTCTACAATTTATGCTCTTCTGCCATGGCTTCAGCTGGTCCCTCCATTCAGGGTCCCGGACTTACCGCAACATAGAACGTTTTCATCTTGCAAAAATGAAACTCTATGCCCATTGAAAAATAACTCTCCATTCATCCCTTCTCCAAGCCCCTGTTATGTTGGGTTTTGATGGATTTTCTTTACATATTTGTCTCCCCACATTAGATTCCAACTTATGGAATTTGCCCCTTTTTTTCCCCCACGTTCCTATGACTTAGTAGGTTTGTAATAAGTGTCTACTGAAAAAATGTGAGCATGAACAACTGAATGAGTCTTTTCAAGTAGAGGTGTGGTAATGTATCCGGAGTTGGCTCCTGTTGGTGGGTTCGTGGTCTTGCTGCCTTCAAGAATGGAGCCATGGACCTTTGCAGTGAGTGTTACAGCTCTTAAAGATGGCACAGACCCAATGAGTGAGCAGCAGCAAGGTTTATTGTGAAGAGCAAAAGGACAAAGCTTCCACAGTGTGGAAGGGGACCCACGCAGATTGCCACTGTTGACTGGGGTGGCCAGCTTTTATTCCCTTATTGTCCCCTCCCATGTTCCATTTCTGTCCTATCAGAGTGCCCTTTTTTCAATACTCCCCACGATTGGCTACTTTTAGAATCCTGCTAATTGGTGCATTTTACAGAGTGCTGATTGGTGCATTTTACAGAGCTCTGATTGGTACATTTTACAGAGCATTGATTGGTGTGTTTTACAATCCTCTTGTAAAACAGGAAAGATCCCCAAGTCCCCACTCGACCCAGGAAGTCCAACTGGCCTCACCTCTCAGTAATAATAACAAATTGAAGGTGTGACTGGCACTGTTTTTTGCTTTCTTAACCCTTCCCCTTTACTTCGGTTTTTAACAAAACCCAGATTTCACTCATGATGACAATGTGCCTATCCCTCGCAATGATTCTTGGGTGGTCTGGCCTGCCTGCATGATATAATCATCCAGATAGCTTTTAAAAATACAGATTCCTGCTTTCCTTCCATGAATCTAATTTAATTGGTCAGAGGTGGGGCCTAGGCATTAAGAATTTAAAAATATCCCACAAGGGTAGACAATCATTATCAGGCAATTGTGTTCTCTACCAGATATTTGCTTCCCAGGGTTTTTAATCCCCATGGATGGTCATGTTACCTGGTTCTGGTCAATGAAACTTTGCTGGATTTTCTGGAAAACTTTTTGCTTTTCTTCTAAAAGGAACAGATGTCAGGAAACCCAATGTTGCATCACCTGCTTCTTTTCTGTCTTGAGTGCAGTTATGAAGCCTTATGCAGTGGTAGCCATCTTGTAATCATGAGGCACTTTACTAAGCAAAAAGAGAAAAAAAGAAAACAAAACAAAGCAAAACAAGGTAAGAATGGGAAGCAGAAAGTTGGACAGAGCCTGGACCCTAAATAACATGGTCGAACCCTGGGCATGTCTACCTTTTCTTGTTAAGTAAACAATCAATGTCGTTATAGTTTAATCACCTCAAACCTTCTATCATTACTTGCTTACAAAAGCATTCTGATCTGAAACAAAGAATATTCTGCACCAAGCTCATAGACTGAATGCAGATACATCCCTGGGATGAAATGGTTTTGAGAAAACCTGGCCAGCGCTCTACAGCTATTTGCCCAAAGGTATAACAGTTATTACAAAAGTCCGTGCTATTTCTCATGAGACATTCCCTGAGGCCATTATCAAAAACAGACCAAGGTTGGATATATTATAATTCTTACTCAGTTTTGCATTTATAGTTTTATATTTGTAGTTATTAATATAAGTATGGTAGAAGGGCATATCTAATTTTAAAAAAAATAACATTCATGCATTGAACAATTAGTGAGCATCCACTCTGTGACAGGTACTGTTTTAGCTAAGCATACAGAAAACATCAGTAAACAAAACAAATATTTCTGTCCTTAAAAAATCCCTGTGGCATTTATATTCTAATTGGGGGTAAAGGGAGGTAAGAAAATAAAGACATGTGGTGTGTTAGAAGGTGAAAATGCAACAAACAAACAAATAAAAAACTAAAATAAAATCTGAGGAGGCTAAGGGTTATCAGAAATGTAGGAAAGAGAACGGTTTACAATTTTAAGTCAGGTGGAGAGGGTAGCCCTTACTCACAAGATTTTACTTTTGACACATCTTTAAATACTCAGATAAAAACATAAATATAAAGAATCAAATGATATAATCTTAAGTACTAGTTTCATTTTCTGAATACATAATATAATATAGCTATATGTTCTGCAAAGGGCAAATAAAGTTTAAATCTGTTAAACACAGATAAGGGAAAAAACTATGATCCTTGATTGTGCTAAGGTAATAAGTCCGCCTATCTACCTCATATTCTCATTAGACATTTCATGGTGCATAATTTTCGAAAACTAAACATTGGTATGATCCTCTGCAGTTTGCATTTACAGAATTAAAAACAATGGTTTTTTGTTTTTTTTTTTTTTGCAAATAATAATTTGTTTGTTCTAGGTACTGGCAATATGGTGGTGAACAAGCCTAAAGAGGCCCACGCTCATGGAGTTAAAAGGGCATTGCAATGGCAACATGTTGCTCTTTGGGAATAGGAAAACGATACAACCAGTAGTGGGCATTCCTGCGACCTCTGACAGGTGCCACTCTTGTTACTCTTGGCTTTCTGTTTTCCTTTGGTAGATTTAAAAGTAGTTTTGTGAATTCTCAGGAAAACCCCACAACCAGGAATGCCAACAGTTGGGAAAGAAGCAGATGTAAGAGTTAGTTTCTCCATAGAGTTTTCCTAATATTTTACCTCGATTAATTGCTTGCGATATTTATAAAAATCATATACATAAGTTATCAATTTCTGTGTAAAATATTTTAAGAGGTTTTTAATAATTACCCTGAGACAATGGTAAAAGGCTAATTGTTTAAAGAAATGCCAAGGCCTCCATAGTCCTGGGCTTGAATATTATTGATATTTAATTATTGTCATCTTAATATAAAGGTTCTTATGAGGAGCCCACTGGGGTAAATGCTTTACTAGCTCCCCTTTGGCTTCTTTTTATAAAAAAGTCTTTTCAAAATGTACTTGGGGGATGGGGAATAGAACAAACACCAAAAACCAGAAAGAAGGTTATTCTTTTCCCAAAATAACCATGACAGCGGACACAGATTCACCTTCAGCCAAATCACAGCAGTATATGGGGGTCCCCACGTCTTCTTTAGGGCACCTGGTAATCATATGATATTACTTACTTAAAAAACTTATGCAGAACAAACAGTCTCTAGAGGTGAGGGCCTTCAGGGGAAATTGTCTAAGGACAGTTGGTGGTTCATGGCTATGTGTTTTCAGCCCAGTTTGTTGTTATGAAGAGAGAAGAGAATAAAAAATGTTCTGTTTAACCTTCTCTGTGTTCTGTTTTCATCCCTGAGTTTTTATGATGGTCTTGTGGTCTGAAGTTTTATGATACAAAATGAAAACTGTTTATTTTACTCAGGCTTCAACATCTGACAGAGGCAAATCATCCAATCTCATATCCTAGATAAGGTGTAAACAGAACTTTGATAAGATACAATCTGAGGAACAAGTTTCAAAAATAGTAATTGCCACTGGAAACAGTTTTTTATAAGCGTCTTCCTGTTTATTCCATTTGATTGCATTAGTGCTAGCATTGCCTACAGAAATTAAATTTTATAATGTATTTTTTTTTTTACTGTTCACACAGTTCAGTAAATAAATGTCAGAAGGAAATCTTCATCAAATTTCAAGTTGCTTGGTGCTGCTTCTGTGATTTTGAAAATGAACACAGCTATATGTTTTTTGTGTTAGGCCCAATTCAATAATAATATTTAGAATTCAAAGAATATCTTTTTCCTATACATCTTTGGAAAATGTGAATTAGTAGATGGAGTGTTAAAATGTAGGGGTTCTAATTACTTTTGTTGGAATTGGTAGTATAATTTATTAAAATACAGGATTTAATATAACTAGTGTAACATTTCACAGAAAAATGATATAAGTCAAGCTATTAATTTTTCTCAGTTTACTTTGGGAATACTTCTAAATCATTGTGTGAATTGAAATGACTAGTTGTAGTAATTATTGAGTAGGCTTGATGAGTTAATAGAACAAGTTGTTCTATGAGGACTTACAAGCATAAGAGAGAAAAAAAAGCCTTAAGTAAAATAACAGATTAAAGGCTTAGGATGAACACATCTAACATATACATAGAGTTCCATATGCCATGAAGACCATGAGGCACAATGTCAGCCTTGAGTCAAACAGTCCTATTTATAGAAATGACTCCTAATTAGAAATTCCTCACAATAAAGATTCAGAACCTTTTAAGAAACTTCACCTAAGATGAGTGTATTAGGCCATTTTTGCATTGCTGTAAAGAAATACCTGAGACTGGACAATTTATAAAGAAAAGGGGTTTAATGTGCTTGTGGTTCTGCAGGCTGTACAGGAAGCTTGGTGCTGGCATCTGCTCAGCTTCTGGGGAGGCCTCAGGGAACTTACAATCATGGTGGAAGGCAAAGGGGAAGCAGGCATGTCACATGGCCAGAGCAGAAGCAAGAGAGTGATGGAGTTGTGGGGGAGAGGGGGTTGCACACACTTTTAAATGACCAGATCTTGCATGAACTGAGTGAGAACTCACTTGCACACACTCTAAACCTTCATGAGAAACCGCCCCCATGATCCAATCAGCTTCCACCAGGCCCCACCTCCAACATTGGGGATTACGTTTCAACATGAGATTTGGGCGAGGACACATATCCAAACTATATTAATGAGGAATGTATTTTATTCTTCCCCTCTAGGCTTCCTTTGTTACAGAGCTTATGGTTCTTGGAGTTTGAATGTTCAAATTAAAAAGTGTGTCCAGAGACCTGTAAAGTAAACTTTCCCCACTGACATCATTAATTACATATTCTGGACCCAAGTTCTGCTCTTGAACCAGATCTTTGAGTCACGAGCTTTGCCAATTTTTCTTCCCCTGCTTTTATTTCTGATGCCGGTATGATTTTTTAAAAAAGGAGTCTCCTAAATTTTGGTGAAACTTTGCTACTTACGCTAAACAAAATTTAGAGGAGGCCTTTGGTTTGGACTGAGATCCTGCATTAGGTCTGACAGGCCAAACCCAAATAGAGTCACTCACGCTGAAGCTCCACACCACCAAGCCGAAACTAAGTTGTTTATCTGACCTTCCCAGAAAGAGAGAGAGCGATAATAGCCAAATCCCCAAGCAGGCCAGTTTTAGTCGGCATGATAAGGAAGTCCCTTCTGCTTAACCTTCACAAGGAAAGTAACTTTGAAATGACCAATCTATTTTTGTTCTGTTTCTGCTTTTTTCAGCTCTTTTCTATCTGTAAAGCCAACCTCCTCTGCTCAGCTCATTGGAACACTCATCCTATCTTACAGAATGAGGTGTTGCCCAATTCTAGAATCATGAATAAAAGCCAATTTAGATCGTTAAACTAAATTTGTTGTAATTTTGTCTTTTGACACGTTTGAAGTCTGGCAATCCTATTTTTATATCTTTTCGTCCATGCTCAGAATGAGATATAGCTTTTTGACCTACACCATCATGGTTAGAGTTAAGAGAAAATATTCCTTACACTTCTATTTTAAAAATTGATTTTCCTACCATAGAGGTCCTTCATGCTAACACCTTGCTTTCTATGGTACTGATCATAAAAACATTTCTGCCCCAACTATCATTTATGATAGTCATTATTAGGAGGCATTCAAAGAACTAAATAAAAGATAGCCTCCTAAAGTTGGATTTCTTTACATGTTGAACTCTATTCTCTCCTTATTACAGATATCAGGCTCTTTCCTCTGTCCCCTCCCCAACAACATTTATTTCTATACATAGATATTCTCCTCTAGTGAGAAAATAGTGGATAGCAGTAAACTGAACTGACTGGTTCAGTGGCTAGAACAGGAAAAAGATCACAAAAGAAAATAATCTCGTAGCACCATTGTTTCTGGAGTCATGGTGGTTTCCAATTATTTATAGTATCCCCAATAGATATGTAATTCAATAGTATCTATTGAAAACTTCCTATGTGAAAACACATAGGAAGTATGCTAAGCTCTGTTTTCATTTACATTATCTTACTTATTACTCCCAGTAACTCTGTGATCAGGTGGATATTATTATTTGCCTTATTTTACAGATCAGGAAATTGGGGCAAACTGTAGTTAGGTGACTTCCTCCAAAGATACACACTGTTAATGGGCAGAAGAGAAAATAAGACTTTTGCTGTTTGGCCTCTAAGCCCAAACTCTTACCTACTATATGTCACTCTTTCTCTTTTAAGAGATGTGCAGCAAGTGCTTATTAAAAACTTGTCGACAAATGTTCACAGTTGCATGGAGATATTTTACTTAGACATCTACATTCATTTAAATTAGCATCGAAGATCTGTGTATGTAACTGTCACACGCAAAAGCACTTTCTTAAGATATAGCTTTTCATCTTCTTTGGTCCTTAATGTTTTTCTTATTCTCTAATATTGTGGCTAGGGTTATATTTTGGACAACTGTGGTATTCGTGCAGTGAGGGTGGAATTAGAGCTTTACAGGAGTTAATCTGATGCACTTTTTGGAAGATATGTGGACTCTCCAGGTGTAAAATGCTCTCTAGGTATAAAATGGTTGAGCTGGTTAATTTTACTGTTTACGTCTTCTGTAGCAAGTGCTGGCAAGCTTTCCTTAAAGGACAGGTAGTATTTTGGGTTTTTCAGACCGTATAGTCTCTGTCATAACTACTCAACTCTGCTGCTGTAATGCAAAAGCAGCCATAGAAAATATGTAAATGAATGGGCATAGTTGTCTTCCAATAAAACTTTATTTATAAATATAGGTAGCTGGCTTGGAAAGCTAGAATTTACTGACTTGTTCTATTACTTTGTTTATTTGTTGTCTATCTCAAGGGTTCCCAACCCATGAGCCACAGACCTGTACAGGTCTGCAACCTGTTAGAAACTGGGTTGCACAGCAGGAGGTGAGTGGCAGGTGAGTGAGCATTACCACCTGAGCCTTGCCTTCTCTCTGATCAGCAGTGGCGTTAGATTCTCATAGCACAATGCGAGGAATCTAGGTTGTGTACGCCTTATGAGAATCTAGTGCCTGATGATCTGAGGTGGAACAGTTTCCCCTGAAGGCTATGAACTCTGAGTCAGACTGCCTAAGTTTGAATCTTGGTGCTGCCTCTTGTTCAGATTCCCTAACCTCGCTGTGCCTCAGTTTCCTCATCTGTCAAATGAAGTCTCACTTCTCTCTGACTGCAGCTTCCAGCCCCCTCTTCCCTGAAGAAATGTCATTTATTATCATCCAGTTTTACTTCTGGATTATTATGTATGTTCATTCACTTTTTCTGCCTTTGCTTTTTTAGATAAAATAAATTTTACTGAATTATTTGCTCATCTTAACTTCCATGTATCTGGCATTTTTTTTTTTTTTTCTTTTTGTTACAGTCCTTTTTCTAAGGGTGTTTTCGCAGGAGGTCTTTGTGTGGTAAATCTTCTGAGGCTTTGCATACAAAGAATATCCTTATTGTCTTCTCATATTTAAATGATAGATTACTGGACATGAAATTCTACATTTAATGTTATTTTCCTGAAACACTTTAAAAATATTCTTCCATTGTCTCTAGTGTAAATGTTGGGAAGACTGGTAACAATCTCAATGTTGTTCTTTATAGTTGAGATGCTCTTTCTTTCTGAGAGCTTTACTCATTTAATCTCAAACTTTGAAGTGCTTCAGTTTTTTCCCATTGATGTCTGGATTTTGGATTTTCTTTACCCTCTCTCTTCTGTAAGGTCCTTGGCACTCTGAGCCTTTACAAACTGAGGTGTTTCATCTTTCATTTCAGTCATTAATTTTTCAAATATTTACTTCCCTCTGTTTACTTTGTTTTCTTATTCTGGGACTCCTATGACATTATTATACAGATGGTAACACTATTCTTATATCTTTTCATGTATTCATATCCTTCATATATTCCATCTGTTACTCCATTCCTGAATCCTTCTGGGATGGTTGTTTTCTTTGGTCTTCCAACTCTCTAAGGTAGTTTTCTGCTCTATCCATGCTGCCTGTCATGGTTCTTCACTGATTCTTTAAAATTCTCGTTTCTGCATCATGTAACCAATACGTGATTTTATGCTTACCTTAAATTCCTAATCTCTTTGTTCCACGAATTCATCTCTGCTATGTGTTATGGTTTGCTATCTTTTGTTTTACAGCACTCATGCCGTTCTAATGCCATTTTCCTTCCAAGCCTATATTTCTCTGGGGATATTTGCTACCTTGGCTTATAATGAGTATTTTGAGAGAGGAGTCCAAGCTCAGGCCCCAGTTTGCCAACCTGCTGGTGAATTTGGGATGCCATTTCTTCCCCACCCTCTGGATCCCCAAATATCTCTTATGGGTTTTGTGTTAGCATTTTAAATGCACTTGATTCTCTCTAGCTGTTTTTTGTTTTACTTTGTTTGTTTTGGCTTAAGATGAAGTTCAGGATAGAATACCACAAGTGTACATTCTTTATAATATTACCAGTTCTCAAGCTATATCGCTATTTTGAAAAGGATAGTGTATAACCTGGTCTCTTTCCAAATTTCAGTAATTTGGATAATCGATGCATATTACTGTGTAATCGACTTGGCCATACCAATCACTGTCTCTGGGGACTACTGATATGCCTAGAATGCTATATTGCAGTTCAGTGTGCCTGCAATATATAGATTTGGCTTAAATTTTCTCGTCTTGATGGGCTCAAAAGGGCCAATACTCTATTCGCAAGGGCATAATTCATGTACTTGAATGATGATTTTCTGGTTCCACTTTTAGTAATCCTTACCAGTCTTGATGATTTACTATGACAGGAAAGTCACATCTTACAATTTATGTTATTTTAATAAAAAGTTTAAATTGAATTTTACTTCCATTGATTTCTGCAAAGTCAAGCAATTCACTTTAGCATTATAAATTCTGCACCTACACCAGATCTGTCAAGCAATAATGATGAAGAACGATGCTGTTTCTGGTTTTTTCATTTTCATGCAACTTCCTACTTTTCTAAGTCTTCTTGTGGGGAGATTTGCTTGAGAGTTTGATGGGGTGCTTTACCACCAGCCTTATGGCACTCATATAATATCTGTCTTTTGGAAGGAAAAAACTTGGATTTAGTCGTAGGTTATATTGCATTTTTTTTTGAATAAGCTCCTGTTAAGGTTCTGAATAATGGTTAATTTAATTGATAAAAGAAGTAGTGTTAAAGTGCTGAAATTAATTTTCAAGATGGCATGTAAAATCTTTCTTAGAGGTCTTTAAATACAGGATATATTTTTATCTTTCTGAGGTGACTGGCTTAGGGGTATTTTTAAAGATGGAAGGGTTGAGATGATATCCTTTCTAACTCTACTTGAGCCCTTTGATTGAAACTGCTCTCCCATTTTAGCTGAAAAATGCACCTTTAAAAAAGTGCTTTTGTGCGATTGATATTTTTCAAGAGGATGTAGGTAAAGATAGACATACAGCCTCGAAGGAATGATATGCCATCTGAAGTTTTGTATTAACCAATTTTCTTCCCCTATTGCTCCCAATCATTTGTATCTCCTCCTATTACTCTTTATTTTTGTCCTAACAACCCTTGACTCATTCTCTCCAGTCCTCCTTAAACTTGGTATGGACTTTATATCTTTTCAAAGAGTTTCCTTCTATGTACACTCACTTCCCCCCTCACCTCAAATAAACATGTCATAATGGCCTAGACTAAAACAAAAAACATTTCTGTGGAAGTGGCCCGACTTTTCCTGAGCTTTATCAATTATTGTAATACTCTCAACCCCTCTCTGCCCCCTCCTGCATCTCTCTCAGGGAAAAAGTGAATTATTTTCCTGATAAAACTGGGAACAGGAAGTGGGCACGTTTGAGTGTTCAACAGGGTATCCCCTTCCATTTTCTCTTGAGACCCTTCTGTGTTAGGTCATTCTTGCACTGCTATAAAGAAATACTTGAGACTGGGTAATTTATAAAGAAAAGAGGTTTAATTGGCTCATGGTTCTGCAAGCTGAACAAGCATGGCACCACCATGTGCTTTGCTTCTGGGGAGACCTCAGGGAGCTTTTACTCATGGAGGAAGGTGAAGCGGGAGCAGGCATTTCACATGGAGAAAGCAGGAGCAAGAGAGTGGAGCTGGGGAGGTGCCATACTTTACAACAACCAGATCTTGCGAGAACTCACTATCTCCGGGACAGCACCAAGCCATTAGGGATCCACCCCCACGACCCAAACACCTCCCATCAGGTCCTACCTCCAACACTGGGGATTGCATCTCAACATGAAATTTGGAAGGGACGTCCAAACGATTCTACCTTCTCCTTCCATTTTCTCTTGGGATCCAGTTGACCAAGTTGCCCCAATAGAGCATGCATTTTTTCCGGCTCCTCCAAGCTGCAAAGTTGTTGTTGTTGTTTTGAGACAGAGTCTCACTGTGTCACCCAGGTTGGAGAATAGTGGCAAAATCTCAGGTTACTCAGTGGAAAAGTTTACAGGGCAACTTGCCTCCATCTGTGCCCAAGGAGAAACTTGATCGTTCCAGCACTTCCTGCATCTGGGTGGAGAAGGCTTTCTAATTCTGAGGTTCTGTCCATTTATTGAAATTACTAAGTGTTTGGATTTAAATCTACCATCTCAGCCGGGTGTGGTGGCTCACTCCTGTAATCTTAGCACTTTGGTAAGTCGAGTCAGGTGGATCACTTGAGGCCAGGAGTTCAAGACCAGCCTGTTCAACATGGTGAAACCCCATCTCTACTAAAAATAAAGAAATTAGCCAGGCATAGTGGCGCACTCCTGTAATCCCAGCTACTGGGCAGGCTGAGGCGCAAGAATCACTTGAGCCTGGAGGTGGAAGTTGCAGTGAGCCAAGATTGTGCCACAGCACCCCAGCTTGGGCAACAGAGCAAGACGCGGTCTCAAAAAATGAAATGAAATGAAATATATCTATCATCTTATTTTGTGCCTTCTATTTGTCCCACTCATTCTTTTTTTTTCTTTACTGCCTTCTTTTGAATTTAATTATGATTCCATTGTTTAAAAATCTAGTAGTTTAGGAATTACATTAAACATTCTTTTAGTGCTTACTCTCAAAATTAAAAAATGCATTTATAATTATCAAAAATATTCATTAATAATTTATAAAAGTCTAATGTTAATGAATGTTTTTACCCTTCTACCAGATAATACAAAGAACCTTAGAATAGTTCAGCTCCATTTATTTCCCTTCTAACTTATACATTACTGTTGCCAAGTAATTTTGCTATAATATTTTAAATGCCATAAGATGCTGTTTTTATTTTATACAGCCAATATTCTTTTGTATTTATCCATATGTTTACCATCTTACTTGTACTTTATTCTTTGCTGCATTTTGAAACTTCCACCTCAGACCGTTTTTCTTTTGCATGAAGTATATTTTTTAAAATTTCCTTCTGGTCTGCTGGTGATAACTTCATTTTTGTTTTTTTAAACCTAAACATGTTAGTATTTCCTCTTTATTTTTGAAAGTTATTTTCTCTGGGTATAAATTCTACGTTGGTATTCACTGATTGCCCCCACCTCCCTGGCCCCAGCATATTGAAAATACTCTACCATTTTCTGGTTTCCATTGTTGCTATAGTGAAGTCAGCTGTAATTCTAATTTTTGATCTTTTGAAGGTCTTTTTACTTAAACTGCTTTTACGATTTCCTGTTAGTCTTTGTTTTCTGCCATTTGGTATGATGTATCTAGGTATGGATTTTTTTTTTTTTTTTTTTTTTTTTTTTTTTTTTTTTTTATGTCTCCTGCTAAGGATTTATTTGTCTTGGATTTGTGGATTAATGTATTTTATCGGTTTTAAATTATTCTCAGCTCCTCTCTTTCTTTAGATATTGCCTCTGACACATTCTTTCCTCTTTTTGGGGGACTCCAGTGAAACATATGTTATAAGCTCTCAATGTAGTCTCTATCTTTTCTTTTCTGAATTTTCTGTCCTGTATTTTAGTGTTTCTTTTGACACGTCTTTCAATTCACTGATTTTCTCTTTATCTCTAATATAATGCTCAAATCATCCACTGAGTTCTTAATTTTAGATATTATATAATTTTTAGTCTTTTACTTGCTTTTGTTTTAGTCTTTTTTGTTGTTTTTCTTATTTTCTATTTAATTTTCTTTTCTTTTTTTTCTAACTATTATTTTAGGTTCGGGGGTACATATGCAGGTTTGTTATATAGGTAAATTTTGTGACATGGGGGTTTCGTGTACAGATTATTTTACCACTCAGGTAATAAGCACAGTACTTACCCTCCTTCCGTTCTCCACCCTCAAGTAGACCCCTAGGTCTATTGTTCCTTTCTTTGTGTCCATTTGTTAAACATTGTACTCAATGTTTAACTCCCACTTATAAGTGAAAACAGGTGCTATTTGTTTTTCTGTTTCAGCATTAATTCACTTAGGATAGCTCCATGCACATTGCTGCAAAGGACATTATTTCCTTCTTTTTTATGGCTGCATAGTATTCCATGGTGTATAGGTACCATACTTTCTTTATCTAGTCAGTGATTGATGGGCCTCTAGGTTGGTTTCATGACTTTGCCATTGTGAATAGTGCTGCAGTGAACATACATGTGCATGTTTCTTTGTGGTAGAATGATTTATATTCCTTTGGGTGTACAACCAATAATGGGATTCCTGGGTCTAATGGTAATTTTGTTTTAAGTCCTTTGAGATTTCTCCATTCTGCTTTCCACAGTGGTTAAATTAATTTACATTCCCACCAGTAGTGTATAAGTTTTCTGTTTTCTCTAAAACCTTGATGTCATCTGTTATTTAAAAAAGTTTTATCAGTAGCCATTCTGACTGATGTAAGATGGTATTTCATTGTGCTTTTGATTTTCATTTCTGTAATGGTTGGTTATGTAGATCATTTTTTCATATATTTGTTGGCTGCATGTATGTCTTCTTTTGAGAAGTGTCTGTTCATGTTCTTGGCCCATTTTTTAATGGGGTTGTTTTTTGCTTGTTAATTTAAGTTTCTTATAGATTCTGGATATTAGACCATTTTCAGATGCAGAGTTTACAAATCTTTTCTCTTATTCTGTAGGTGGTCTGTTTATTCTGTTGATAGTTTCTTTTACTCTACAGGAGCTGTTTAGTTTATTTACCTCTCATTTGTCAATTTTTGTTTTTGTTGCAATTGCTTTTGGTTCCTCTGTTATAAAATTGTTGCCAGGGCCTATGTCCAGAGTGGTATTTCCTAGGTTTTCTTCTAGAACTTTTATAGTTTTAAGTTCAACATTTAAGTCTGTAGTCTAGTCTATCTTGTGTTGATTTTTGTACACGGTGAAAGGAAGGTGTCCAGATTCAATCTTCTGTATGTGATGAACCAGTTATCCCAGCACCATTTAATGAATAGGGAGTCCTTTCCTTACTGTTTGTTTTTACCAACTCTGTCGAAGATCAGATGATTATTAGAATTTGGCCTTGTTTCTGGGTTCTCTATTCTGTTCCATTGGCCTATGTATCTGTTTTTGTATCAGTACCATGCTGTTTTTGTTACTGTAGCCTTGTTATATAATTTGAAGTCAGGTAGTGTGATGTCTCTGGCTTTGTTCTTTTTACTTAGGATTTCTTTGCTATTCAGGCTCTTTTTTGGTTCCATGTAAATTTTAGAATAGTTTTTTTTTTTTTCAAATTATGTGAAAAATATCATTGATAATTTGATAGGAATAACATTTATCTGTAACCTGCTTTGGGCAGTATTGCCATTTTAACAATATTGAATATTCCTATCGATAAATGTGAAATATTTTTCCATCTTTTTGTGTCATCTCTGATTTCTTTCAGTAGTGTTTTGTAATTCTCATTGTAGAGATCTTTCACCTCCTGGATTAGCTATCCTCCTAGGTATTTCTATGCATGTGTGGCAATTATGAATGAGATTGTGTTCTTTGGCTCTCAGAATGGACTTTGTGGTGTATAGAAATGCTACTGATTTTTTAACAGTGATTTTGTATCCTGAAACTTTGAAGTTGTTTACCATGTCTAGGAACTTTTGGGAAGAGACTATGGGGTTTTCTAGATGTAGAATAATATTATCTGCAAAGAGATGTAGTTGACTTTCTCTCTTCCTATTTGAATGCCTTTTATTTCTTCCTCGTGCCTGATTGCTCTGGTTAGGACTACCAGTTTTATGTTGAATAGGAATGGTGACAATGGGCATCCTGATATTGTTCCAGTTCTCAGTGGGAATGCTTCCAGCCTTTGCTCATTCAGTATGATGTTGGCTGTGCGTTTGTCATAGATAGCTATTATTATTTTGAGGTATGTTCTTTTAATGCTTAGTTTGTTGAGTATTTTTCTTTAAACATAAAGGATGATGAGTTTTATCTAAAGTCTTTTCTGTGTCCATTCAGATGATCATGTGGTTTTCATTTTTAGTTCTGTTTTATGTGATGAACCACATTTATTGATTTGCATATGTTGAACCAACCTTGCCTCCCAGGGATAAATCCTACTTGATTGTGGTGGATTAGTGTTTTGATGTGCTGTTGGATTAGGTTTGATAGTATTTTGAAGATTTTTGCATCTATGCATCAGGAATATTGACCTGAAGTTTTAGTTTTTTTGTTGTCTGCCAGATTTTGGTGTCAGAATGATGCTGGCGTCATAGAATGAGTTAGGGAGGAGCTCTTCCTCCTTAATTTTTTGGAATAGTTTCAGTATGATTTGTACCAATTCTTCTTTATGAATCTGGCTGTGAACCCATTTGGTCCAGGGTTTTTTCTGGTTTGTAGGCTTTTTATTACTGATTTGATTTCAGAACTCATTATTGGTCTGTTCAGGGTTTCAATTTCTTCCTGGTTCAATCTTGGGAGATTTTGTGTTTCTAGGAATTAATCCATTTCTTTTAGGTTTTCTAGTTCATATCCACAGAGGGGTTCATAATAGTCTCTGAGGGCTTTTTGGTGTTTGTGTAGGGTTGGTGGTGATGTCCTCTGTCATTTCTGATTGTGTTTATTTGGATCTTCTCTTTTTCTTTATTAGTCTAGCTAGCAGTCTATCTAAAACAAAAAAACAAAACAAAACAAAAAAACAAAAAAACAAAAACAAAACCCAGAAAACCAATATTTGGTTTTATCGATATTTCGTATTTTTTTTGCATCTCAGTTTCATTAAGGTCACCTCTCATTAGATAATTTCTTATATTCTGCTAGCTTTGAGTTCGGTTTGCTATTGTTTTTTAGTTCCTCTAGGTGTGATGTTAGGTTGCAGTTGGAGATCTTTCTAACTTTTTGATGTGGACATTTAGCACTATAAATTTTCATCTTAATACTGCTTTAGCTATGTTCCAGAGATTCTGATACGTTGTATCTGTTTTCATTAGTTTTGAAGAATTTCTTGGTTTCTGCCTTAATTTCATCGTTCACCCAAAAGTCATTCAATAGCACGTTGTTTACTTCCCACATAATTGTATTGTTTTGATTGATATTCTTAGTATTGATTTCTATTTTTTTGGCTTTGTATTTTTATTTTAAAAAATTTTTATTATACATTTAGTTCTGGGATACATGTGCAGAACATGCAGGTTTGTTACATATATATACACATGCTATGGTAGTTTGCTGCACCCAACAACCCATCCTCTACATTAGGTATTTCTCCTAATGCTATCTGTCTCCTTGACCCCCACTCCCTGACAGGCCCTGGTGTGTGATGTTCCCCTCCCTGTGCCCATATGTTCTCACTGTTCAACTCCAACTTAGGAGTGAGAACATGTGGTGTTTGGTTTTCTGTTCCTATGTTAGTTTGCTGATAATGATAGTTTCCAACTTCATCCATGACCCTGTAAAGGACATAAACTCATTCTTTTTTGTGGCTGCATAGTATTCCATGGTGTATATGTGCCACATTTTCTTTATCCAGTCTATCATTGATGGACATTTGGGTTGGTTCCAAGTCTTTACTATTGTGAATAGTGCTGCAATAAACATACATGTGCATGTGTCTTTATAGTAGAATGATTTATAATCCTTTGGGTATATACTCAGTAATGGGATTTCTGGGTCAAATGGTGTTTCTGGTTCTAGATCCTTAAGGAATCACCACACTGTCTTCCACAATGGTTGAACTAATTTACACTCCAATCAACAGTAAAAGCATCCCTATTTCCCTACATCCTTTCCAGCATCTGTTGTTTCCTGACTTTTTAATGATCGCCATTCTAATTGGCATGAGATGGTATCTCACTGTGGTTTTGATTTGCGTTTATCTAATGACCAGTGACAATGATCTTTTTTTCATATGTTTGTTGGTTGCATACATGTCTTCTTTTGAGAAGTGTTCATATCCTTTGCCCAGTTTTTGATAGGGTTGCTTCTTTTTTTCTTGTAAATTTGTTTAAGTTACTTGTAGATTCTGGAGATTAGCCTTTTGTCAGATGGATAGATTGCAAAAAATTTCTCCCATTCTGTAGGTTGCCTGTTCACTCTGATGATAGTTTCTTTTGCTGTGCAGAAGCTCTTTAGTTTAATTATATCCCATTTGTCAATTTTGGCTTTTGTTGCAATTGCTTTTGGTGTTTTAGTCACGAAGTCTTTGCCCATACCTATGTACTGAATGGCATTGCCTAGGTTTTTTTCCAGGGTTTTTATGGTTTTGGTCTTATGTTTAAGTCTTTAATACATCTTGAGTTAATTTTTGTATAAGGTGTAAGGAAGGGGTCCACTTTCAGTTTTCTGCCTATGGCTATCCAGTTTTCCCAACAGTATTTATTAACAGGGAATTTTTTCCCAATCACTTGTTTTTGTCAGGTTTGTCAAAGATCAGATAGTTGTAGATTTGTTGTGTTACTTCTGAGGCCTCTGTTCTGTTCCATTGGTCTATATGTCTGTTTTGGTACCAGTACCATGCTGTTTTGGTTACTGTGGCCTTGTAGTGTAGTTTGAAATCAGGTAGCGTGATGCTTCTGGCTTTGTTCTTTTTGCTTAGGATTTTCTTGGCTATATGGGCTCTTTTTTGGTTCCATATGAAATATAAAGTAGTTTTTTCCAATTCTGTGATGAAAGTCAATGGTAGCTTGATGGGAATAGCATTGAATCTACAAATTACTTTGGGCAGTATGGCCATTTTCACAATATTGATTCTTTGTATCCATGAGCATGGAATATTTTTCATTTGTTTGTGTCGTCTCTTATTTCCTTGAGCAGTGGTTTGTAGTTCACATCCCTTGCTGGTTGTAATCCTAGGTATTTTATTCTCTTTGTAGCGATTGTGGATGGGAGTTCACTCATGATTTGGCTCTCTGTTTGTCTATTAATGGTGTATAGGAATGCTATACACCAATTGCACATTGATTTTTGCATCCTGAGACTTTGCTGAAGTTGCTTATCAGCTTAAGGAGATTTTTGGCTGAGACAAAGGGTTTTTCTAAATATACAATCAAGTCATCTGCAAACAGGGACAATTTGACTTGATCTCTTCCTATTTGAATACCCTTTATTTCTTTCTCTTGCCTGATTGCCCTGGTCAGAACTTCTAATACTATTTTGAATAGGAATGATGAGAGAGGGCATCCTTATCTTATGCAGGTTTTCAAAGGGAGTGCTTCCAGCTTTTGCTCCATCAGTATGATATTGGTTGTGGGTTTGTCATAAATAGCTCTTATTATTGTGAGATATTTTCCATCATACCTAGTTTATTGAATTTTTTTTTTTTTTAGCGTGAAGGTGTGTTGAATTTTGTTGAAGGCCTTTTCTGCATCTATTGAGATAATCATTTGATTTTTGTAGTTGGTCCTGTTTATGTGATGGATTACATTTATTGATTTGCGTATGTTGAACCAGCCTTGTATCCCAGGTATGAAGCTGACTTGATCGTGGTGGATAAACTTTTTAATGTGCTGCTGGATTTGGTTTACCAGTATTTTATTGAGGATTTTTGCATCAATGTTCATCAGGGATATCGGCCTGAAATTTTATTTTTTTGTTGTGTCTGCCAGGTTTTGCTATCAGAAAAATGCTGGCCTCATAAAAAGAGTTAGGGAGGGGTCCCTATTTTTCTATCGTTTGGAATAGTTTCAGAAGGAATGGTACTATCTCCTCTTTTACCTCTGTTAGAATTTGGCTGTGAATCCATCTGGTCCTGGGCTTTTTTTATTGGTAGGCTATTAATTACTGCCTCAATTTCAGAGCTTGTTATTGGTCTATTCAGGGATTCAACTTCTTCCTGGTTTGGTCTTGGGAGGTGTATGTGTACAGGAATTTATCCATTTCTTCTAGATTTTCTAGTTTATTTGTACAGAGGTGTTTATAGTATTCTCTGATGGTTGTTTGTATTTCTGTGGGATCAGTGGTGATATGCCCTTTATCATTTATTTATTGTGTCTATTTGATTCTTCTCTCTTTTTTTCTTTATTAGTCTGGCTAGTGGTCTTTATATTTTGTTAATCTTTTCAGAAAGACAGCTTCTGGATTCATTGATTTTTTTGAAGGGTTTTTTTTTTTGCGTCTCTATTACCTTCAGTTCTGCTCTGATCTTAGTTATTGCTTGTCTTCTGCTAGCTTGTGCATTTGTTTGCTCTTCCTTCTCCAGTTCTTTTAACTGTGATGTAAGGGTGTCGATTTTAGATCTTTTCCACTTTCTCCTGTGGGCATTTAGTGCTATAAATTTCCCTCTAAACACTGCTTTGGAAGTGTCTCAGAGATTCTGGTACATTGTTTCTTTGTTCTTAGTAGTTTCAAATAACTTATTTATTTCTGTCTTAATTTTGCTATTTACCCAGTAGTCATTCAGGAGCAGGTTGTTCAATTTCTATGTAGTTCTGCAGTTTTGAGTGAGATTCTTAATCCTGAGTTCTAATTTGATTGCACTGTGGTCTGAGAGACAGTTTGTTAAGATTTCAGTTCTTTTGCATTTGCTGATGAGTGTTTTACCTCCAATTATGTAGTCAATTTTAGAATAAATGCTATGTGGTGCTGAGAAGAATGTATATTCTGTTGATTTGGGGTAGAGAGTTCTGCAAATGTCTGTTAGATCTGCTTGGTCCAGAACTGAGTTCCAGTCCTGAATATCCTTGTTAGTTTTCTGTATTGTTGATTTGTCTAATACTGACAGTGGGGTGTTAAAGTCTCCCACTATTATTGAGTGGGAGTCTAAGTCTCTTTGTAGGTCTCTAAGGACTTGCTTTATGAATCTGGGTGCTCCTGTATTGGGTGCATATATAGTTAGGATAGTTAGCTCTTCTTGTTGCATTGATCCCTTTACCATTATGTAATGGCATTCTTTGTCTTTTTTGATCTTTGTTGTGTTAAAGTCTGTTTTATCAGAGACTAGGATTGCAACCCCTTTTCTTTCACTTTCCATTTGCTTGTAAATACTCCTCCATCCCTTTATTTTGAGCCTATGTGTGTCTTTGCACATGAGATGGGTCTCCTGAATACAGCCCACTGATGGGTCTTGACTCTTTATCCAATTTGCCAGTCTCTGTCTTTAATTGGGGCATTTGGTCCGTTTACATTTAAGGTTAATATTGTTATGTGTGAATTTGATTCTGTCATTATGATGCTAGCTCGTATTTTTGCCCATTAGTTGATGCTGTTTCTTCATAGTGTTGGTGGTCTTTACATTTTGGTATGTTTTTTGCAGTGGCTGGTACCAGTTTTTCCTTTCCATATTTAGTGCTTCTTTCAGGAGCTCTTGTAAGGCAGACCTGGTGGTGACAAAATCTCTTGTCTGGAAAGGATATTGTTTCTCCTTCTCTTATGAAGCTTAGTTTGGCTGAATATAAAGTTCTGGGTTGACTTTTTTTTTTTTTTAAAGAATGTTGAATATTGGTCCCCACTGTCTTCTGGCTTGTAGGGTTTCTGCAGAGAGATCCATTGTTAGTCTGATGGGCTTCCTTTTGTGGGTAACCCAACCTTTCTCTCTGGCTTCACTTAACATTTTTCCCTTCAATTTAACCTTGGTGAATCTGATGATTATGTATCTTGAGGAGTATCATTGTGGTGCTCTCTGTATATCCTAAATTTGCATGTTGGCCTGTCTTGCTAGGTTGGGGAAGTTCTCTTGGAACTGCTCCTTCCTCTGGAAACTTTTCCCAGAGGGGCACCTGACAGACGTCTGCTGGAGCTCTCCTGTATGAGGTGTCTGTCAACCCCTGCTGGGAGGTGTCTCCCAGTCAGGAAGAATGGGGTTCTGGGACACACTTGAGGAGGCAGTCTGTCCCTTAGCAGAGCTGGAGTGCTGTGCTGGTAAATCTGTTGCTCTCTTCATAGATGGCAGGCAGGAATGTCTAAGTCTGCTGAAGCTGTGCCCACAGCCGCCCCGTCCCCTAGGTGCTCTGTCCCAGGGTAATGGGAGTTTTATGTATAAGCTCCTGACTGGGGCTGCTGCCTTTCTTTCAGAGATGCCATTCCCAGAGAGGAGGAATCTAGACAGGCAGTCTGGCTACAGTGGCTTTGCCATGCTGTGGTGGGTTCCCCACCCAGTTTGAACTTCCTGGCGGCTTTGTTTACACTGTGAAGGGAAACCTACCTCCTCAAGCTTCAGTAATGGTGGACGCCCCTTCCCCCACCAAGCTTGAGTGTCCCAGATCAAATTCAGACTGCTGTGCTGGCAGTGAGAATTTCAAGTCAGTGGATCTTAGATTACTGGGCTCCTTGGGGGTGGGATCTGCTGAGCAAGACCACTTGGCTCCCTGGCTTCAGCCGCCTTTCCAAAGGAGTGAACAGTTCTGTCTCGCTGGCATTCCAGGCACCACTGGGATACAAAAAGAAAAACTCCTGCAGCTACCTTAGTGTCTACCCAAATGGCCGCTCAGTTTTGTGCTTGAAACCCAGTGCCCTGGTGGTGTAGGCACTCAAGGGAATTGCCTTGATGGTGGGTTGCGATGGTCATGGGAAAAGTACAGTATCTGGGTTAGATAGCACCATTCCTCACAACACAGTCCCTCATGGCTTTCCTTGGCTAGGGGAGGGAGTTCCCCGACCCCTTGTACTTCCTGGGTGAGGCAACACCCCACCCTGCTTCTGCTCGCCCTTGTGGGCTGCACCCACTGTCTAACCAGTCCCAATGGGATGAGCTGTGTACCTCAGTTGGAAATGCAGAAATCACCCACCTTCTGTGTTAGTCTCACTGGGAGCAGCAGAGCGGAGCTCTTCCTATTTGGCCATCTTTCCAGCCCTGATGTGATTTGTAATTTTATCATGCTGTGGTTTGAGAGTGTGGTTGGAATGATTTTTGGTTTTTTGGACTTTGCCAAGAATTGTTTTATGGCTGATTGTGTGGTCAGTTTTAGAGTATGTGCCATGTGCGGATGAGGAGAGAATGTATATTCTCTTGTTTTGTGAGGAAAGTTCTGTAGATGTCTGTTAGGTCCATATGGTTAAATGTCAAGATCAGGTCCCAAATATCTTTGTTAGTTTTCTCCCTCAGTGATCTGTCTAAAAGTCTCAGTGGGGCGTTGAAGTCTCCCAATGTTATTGTGTGTTTATCTACGTCTCTTCATAAGTTTCTGTTAACTTGTTTCATTAATCTGGGTGTTCCAGGTTGGGTGCATATATATTTAGGATAATTATGTCTTCTTGCTGAAATTGAACCCTTTACTTTTATGTAATACCTTTCTTGGTCTTTTCTGATTGTTGTTATTTTAAAGTCTGTTTTGTCTGAAATTATCAGTTCCTGTCCTTCTGGTTTTCTGTTAGCTTGGTATATTTTTCTTCATCCCTTTATTTTGAGTCTATGGGTGTCATTGCATGTGAGACAGGTCTCTTGAAGACAGCATACAGTGGGGTCTTGCTTCTTTATTCAGCTTGCCGCTCTGTCTGTGCCTTTTTAGTGGGGCATTTGGTCCATTTATATTCAAGGCTAATACTGATCTGTGTGGGTTTGTTCTTTTGTCATTAACTGGTTGTTATGCAGACTTTATTGTGTAGTTGTTTTATAGTGTCAATGCTTTATGTATGTAAGTGTGTTTTTTGGTGGCTGGTGATGCTCTTTTGTTTCCATGTTTAGCACTCCCTTATGGACCTGTTGTGAGGCAGATCTGGTGGTAACAAATTATCTTAGCTTTTGCTTGTTTGAAAAGGATCTTAGGCTGGGCAAGGTGGCTCACGTCTGTAACCCAGCACTTTGGGAGGCTGAGGTGGGTGGATTGCTTGAGACCAGGAGTTTGAGACCAACCTGGACAACATGGTGAAACCCCATCTCTACTGAAAATACAAAAGTTACCTGGGTGGTGTGCACCCGTAATCACAGCTACTCAGGAGGCTGAGGCAAGAGAATTTCTTGAACCTAGGAGACAGAAGTTGCAGTGAGCCAAGATTGCACCACTGCACTCCAGTCTGGGCAACA
Source organism: Macaca nemestrina (assembly GCF_043159975.1). Classification (NCBI taxonomy): domain Eukaryota; kingdom Metazoa; phylum Chordata; class Mammalia; order Primates; family Cercopithecidae; genus Macaca; species Macaca nemestrina. The sequence goes on from NC_092137.1 coordinate 39,860,270, forward strand.
GACAATAGAGTGAGTGAGACGATGTCAAAAAAAAAAAAGAAAGAAGGAAAGAAAGAAAAAAGAATTTTGTATCTCATTTGCTTATGAAGCTTACTTTGGCTGGATATGAAATTCTTGGTTAGAATTTCTTTTCTTTAGGGGTACAACCCAAATACCCATCAGTGATAAACTGGTTAAAGAAAATATGGAATACTATGCAGCCATGAAAGGGAATGAGATCATGTCCTTTGCAGGGACATGGATGGAGCCAGGAGCCATTAACCTCAGCAAACTAATGCAGGGACAGAAAACCAAACGCCATATGTTCTTATTTATAAGTGGGAACTGAATAATGAAAACACATGAACACATGGGGCAGTGGGGCTGGGGGGAACAACACACACTGGGGCCTCTTGGGGAGTTGGGGGAGGGAGAGTATCAGGGACAATAGCTAATGGACGCTAGGCTTAATACCTAGATGATAGGATGATCTGTGCAGCAAACTACAATGGCACATGTTTACCTATGTAACAAACCTGCACATCATGCACATGTTCCCCTGAACTTAAAATAAAAATTGAAGATTAAAAAATGCTGAATATAAGTCCCCAAACTCTTCTGCCTTGTAGGGTTTCTACTGAAAGGTCTGCTGTTGGCCTGATGGAATTCCCTTTGTAGGTGACTTGCCCCTTATCTCTAGATGCCTTTAATATTTTTTCTTTCATATTGACCTTGGAAAATCTGATGACTCTGTGTCTTGGAGATTGTTGTATTGTATACTATCTCATAGGGGTTCTCTGCACTTCCTGAATTTGCATATTGACCTCTCTAGTGAGGTTGGTGCAATTTTCATGAACAATATCTTCAAATATGTTTTCCAAGTTGTTTACTGTCTCTCCCTCTCTTTCAGGGACGCCAATGATTCATAGGTTTGATCTTTTTACATAATCTCATATTTCTTTGAGGTTTTAATTCTATTTAATTATCTCTTCTTTATTTTTGTTTGACTGAGTTGAAGAACATGTCTTGAGGCTCTGAATTCTTCCCTCAGCTTGTTTGATTCTGCTGTTGATACTTCTGGTTATATTATAAAAATCTTGTAGGGAGTTCTTTTTAGCTCTGTCTTTCTTACAATGGCTATTACAGCGTTCAGCTCTGGTATTGTTTTGTTAGATTCCTTGGACTGGGTTTTGACTTTCTCCTGAATTTTGATGACATTAATTGCTTTCCAGATTCTGAATTCTATGTCTGTCATTTCAGCCATTTCAGCTTGATTTAGTACCACTCCTGGGGAACTAGTGCAGTCTGGTTTTCTAAACTGCCAGAGTTCTTATGCTGGTTCTCTCACCAGTGTGGGCTGATGTCCATTTAATCTTTGAAGTTGCTGTTTTTTTGAATGAGGTTTTTTGCTTTTATATTCCTTGATGTCCTTGAGGGTTTGATGTGGTATAAAGTGAGTTTAGTTGACTGGCTTCATTTCTGGAAGATTTCAGAGGGTCAAGGCTTAACTCAGAACTCCTGGGCTTTGTGTTCTATCTAACCCCGAGACACGGTATCAGGCCCATGGTTTTGTTCTATGACCCCTCAAGTTTAAGCACCTGCTGTTCTGGAGGGGCTGAGATGTTCCAGGTCCACTGGCAACAACACTCCAGTGGGGAATGCTGGCCAAAGTGCTTTGTCGGGCCGCTGGCAGCAGGGTCTGTGCTTGTGTGTATGTGTGCATGTCAGCAGTGGCAGTGGTGGAATGGAGTGTATGCGCATCAGCAGGGGCCTTGCATGGGGGTGGGGAGCACACAGGGCAGTGTGTGCACATGTGCACCAGCAGAAGCAGCAGGTTATTTTTCATAGTTTCCAGTTTCCTGCCTCAAATTTTAATCTTGACTTTTATTTCTTTAAATATAGTAAACACAGGGGTTTTCTTTTTGTGTTGTTTTGCAGTTTTTACTAATCTGTGTCTGATAATTTGAATACATCACATATCATTTGGTTGTTTCTGTCACCTATTGTTTATACTGTTTCTTGCTTAGGATTTGTTTTCATTGTGTGCTTGATTACCTTTAAGTCTGTGCTGGACTATCTTTACGTCTGTGCTGGACATTGTATTTAAAAGATATTTAGAGAAATGTTTTGGCTTCTAGATGATGGTCTCTTCTCCCAAGAGGCTTCATTTGTTTCTCTCGGTTTTTGGGAGAGATAATGGTTTTTGAGACCTCCATAATCTTGGTTCAAAATTTGAGCTTTCTGGATATCCAGGTGATGGGATCCTAAATTACAGGTCCCTACTATGACTGATTAATTTTTAGTTCACCTATATTCTGAGGGTATGCTTTTCCTGACTCTTGTTGAAGTCAGGGATTAATTTAGCAGAGTCCCATCCCTTAGCAGTGTCCAGGCCTTGACTTCTGTCTCTTTAGTTCCATGCAGACTCTAAAATGCAGATGAACTTCAAAGTTTCTTTTCCATCATCAGCAAATAAATGCCTTTGGTAAAAATGTAGCTTTGAGTGACTGGGCTTGCCTTTCTTGGTCTTGTCTTCTAATTTTGGCCTACAAAGACCTCAATACTTTGTGGGCTTTTTGGTAGAGATCTCTTAGTTTTCCTTAGTGAGCGTGTCAGTTCAAATGACCTAGTGTGACCTAGTCTGCTATCCTTTTGCTCCTTGAGACTCTCTGCCTACAGAGATAAGGAACTTTAGTCTGCTCTTGACCCCCTAAGGCTTTGCTTGAGAAGAAAGTCCTTACTGAGACCAATAAGTCTGCCACATGCTTCTTAAGTTATATTTGTCAATTGATTGTCTAACTAAATGTGATGAACTTTTTTTGTTTTCAGCTAATCTGTGATATATCCTAATCTATTTTTCTCTGGGCATTTGTTTCTGAAATGAAAATGAGTTTCTCAAATCAGGTAATGTTCATTTGCCATGCTGTTAGCACAGACTTTTATAATAAAGTCAATGGAGAGTCATTGAAAGATTGAGAAGCTAAGGAAGGAGATGGAGAGGTCATTTAAGATATGATAAGATACTAATTCAATCTGTCAGTGAAGAGTTCATTGGCTACCTTGGCAAGAGTAATTATCTGTGAGGTGGTAAAAATGAATGGAAGCTGAGGGAGAAGAGATAGCAAACGTAGCATGTTTTATAAAAAGCTTGACTGTAAAGGGAAGGAGACAAGTAGGGTAATAGTTAGAAGGTGTCACGGGAGTAAAAGACAATTTAAAGATGGCAGAGATAAGCATATTTCTATGCCAAGAAGAAAAAGCTAGTATAAAATGAGATGTTGAAGATATGAAAGAGATAATTGATAGACAATTATTAGATGATAATGAGTTCAAGATTAGAGTTAAGTTGATGCTCTGAATAGAGTCTGAACACAGCTTCCACTGAGTTTGTTTGCTTCAGCATTAGGGGCCTTTAGGATTCAGGCTGAGTTTTACCTCCTAGGGTAAGTGTGCTAGTCTGTCTGGGTTGCTGTAACAAAATACCATAAACTTGGGTGGCTTATAAACAGCATAAATTTGTTTCTTACAGTTCTGGTGGCTGGAAACTTGGGGTCCCTTACAGAAAGGCACTAATCCTGTTCATGAGAATTCTACCATCATGACATAATCACCTTCCAAATGCCTCACCCTCTAATAATATTGAATGTTAGAATTTAACATACGAATTTTGGAGGGGACAGTCTACAGTGGTAAGTCTCCTTATATATCTCTAAGATAAGTTAGACACCCTCCTTGTTCCCATTGCACTGTGTGCATTCCTCCACTGAATCCTAGCATAGCATTACTAATGTTAACCTCACCAGAATCTGAGGTCCTTCATGTCAGTGCTTTTGCCTTTATATTCCCACAATAAAAGCCACTTTGTAGTTTACTGAATGGATGACTGCTATCCCTCTCGTTTTTGAGCATGCAGATCAAAAGGATGGATTGTAATGGCGTTTTTCAATTTCTCTGTGGTACAAAATTTCTTTATGTATCTTTGAACTCAACCAGTAAAAATACAGTGGCAGCTCTGGAGCGATTTATCAGCTGATTTATACTTTCTTTCAGATTTTACTTGTGGTAATGTGTTCTTTGGGGATCTTGAAATAACTGCCTAGGGCAATGAATGTAGCAACTTCTTATGAAAAACACATTTTTACCTGGCACTGAAACCTGTTGCTTTAATGTGATGAGAAAATAGTGACACTTCACTTTTATTTTATTTTCAAAACAGCAAAAGCAAATGTATATTTTTTTAATGTATTATTTTTTGAATTAATAATATATTTCCAAGCTGGATGTGGTGGCTCACGCCTGTAATCCCAGCACTTTGGGAGGCCAAAGCGGGCAGATCACCTGAGGTCAGGAGTTTGAACCAGCCTGGCCAACATGGTGAAGCCCCGTTTTTACTAAAAATACAAAAATTAGCTGGGCATGGTGGCGGGCACCTGTAATCCCAGCTACTCGGGAGGCTGAGGCAGGAGAATCACTTGAACTCGGGAGGCAGGGACTGCAGTGAGCTGAGATCACATCATTGCACTCCAGCCTGGGTGACAAGAATGAGACTCCATCTCAAAAAAGAAATATGTATATATATATTTCCATTGTTTAAAATGTATGAGGCACAAAGGCTATACAATGAAGTTTACCTTCCATCCTCATCTCTAACTACGCTGTTCCCACCACCCCAGACAACAGATATGTGTGTGTATATGTGGGTATTCTTTAAGAGATATTTTAGGCATCTACAATCATACGTAAATGTTATTTATTCCATTTTTTACACAAATGGTTTGCTTTCCACACTATATTGCACCTTGCTTTTTTCACTTAGTGTATTTCAACAGCAATAAGATATATTTTTCATATTTTAATGCCTTAACATAAGGCTTACATTTGATGGTATCTTACAACCGTTGTCGATAAGCAGGGCTCATGGTGTAACCGTCACTGTCTGCATGCATAAATTGGATTAACTGCAACTCCTTAATGTTATAGTCAACAGACCATTGAAAGACCACTTTGGAAGAAATATGAGTCCTAGTCTCTGTCTGAAAGTTTTCCAATATTTTTCTTCTAATAAAAATTAAGAAGGTTCTAATATCAAAATTAACATGACATGTGTTAGTGTGTGTGTGTGTGTGTGTGTGTGTGTGTATATACATTTTTTTAAAGAGACAGTGTCCCACTATGTTGCCTGGCCTGGAGTGCAGTGGCTATTCACAGTTGTGATCATAGCATACCACAACCTCGAACTCCCAGGCTTTAGGGATCCCTCTCACTTCAGTCTTTTGAGTAGCTGAGGTTACAAGACTGTGCCACTGCACTTGGCTGTGTGTTGGCATTTTTGAAGAAGATCTTGTAGATGATAGTAGGACGTAGAGAATGACATTCCATAGCAAACTATGGATTTCTATGACACTGAGTCTCAAAGTGATTCAGAAAAGTTGGAGTCTGAATGAAAAAGTTTTAGAAATTCTTCAACCAATTTATTTCATTAACCTTTTTTTATATATGCACAATAGTAATAATAAAATTCCACTAATAAGTCTGAAGGAATGTGCTTTGTTTAAAATTGAAGTTATAACATGTCACAGTTTGAATTTTGTAATACTATACCTGGTTTTCAATCAGCTGCACAGTATTTCACTAGATAAACGTGCAGTATTTATTTAACTTGTCTCCTATTAATGATCATTTAGGAGGTTTGCAGTCCCTTACTTTTAAAAACAATGCTGCAGTGATTAACCTTGAACCTGGATCATTATGCTAACAGATTTGTAGGATGAATCCCTAGAATTGAGATTTGTATGTGCATTTAAAATTTTGGTAGATCTTCCTGATTAGCTGCTAAAGATACAGTTGGTATTTTCTCTTATCATGGTTGGAGCTTTTCTTAGGTTTATAGATTAGCTTGAAGGAGAATTATCATCACTACTGATGCTGATTTTTAGTATTTTCAATTTATCTTTTGGTTCTTTTAGAATGTTCTTTCTCATAATATGAGTTTTGCATATTATTTTTACCTTTTTGGTTGTTATTGAAAATGTAATCTTTTTCTTCTAGTGTAGCTTCTTGTTGGTTGAAATAAGTAAAGGTAGCTCTTAAATGCTAAAAATCAGTCTTTTTCAAACTTCCTTGAAAAAAAAGTACATTATGTTAATTTAAAAATTGTCAAAATTATAAAATCCTTAGTTAATGACAGAGGGCCACATTCTAAATTTCTTAGAGGAAAAAATGTTTATTGATGGCCTGAAAAATATGTAATGACAGTAACATAACAGTGCATTTATTTGAATCTCTTTCTGGCTAGTAAACAATGGACCGATTTGCATGTCTTGCTCTGCTCTTGCGCCTGAATTCAAGTTTAATGATGTTGTACCTGAGTGTAATGCTCAAAACATTCCTGCTTGGGAACCATTGACCATTACTCTGTTGACCATCCAAACTACCTGGACATTGGGTATCACCTAGGTCACTGGGCAATATTCAGACTTCACCTCTGATTTTCTTGAGGAGTCTTTGGCAAGTAAAAGGTTCAATTTCATTGCATGGATTTGCAAAGAATTCTTAAACAATCTGGGTCCTTCACTGCCCTACTGACCTCCCCCCCGCCACCCACCCTCCACCTCCAGCTTCGTATTCTCATTAGGAAAGAGTGTTTTTCAGCCCTAATGTAAATTCATTTGAAAGGCCACATGCTGTTGTATTGGAGATATGCCATCTATAGCCTTCTACTTCATTAGGCTGGAGTCTGCAGGCTTTTTGTAGAGAAGCCACATTTTTTTCTCCATAAAATTGTATTCTGTACCAGTATGTCCAGCTTCATTAACCATGTCAAACATGAAATGAAAATTTCGATTATGAAAAAATTGATGATTCAGGCCATCAATGGGTTTAAAGTAGTAGCGTATGCAAATAATGTTTCTTAGGTTTTCTTTTAGTACATAAAATATAAAGAACAAAGCAAAAATGGCTTATAATATCACCATTCTGTTAACCCTTATTGTTGAGAAAACAAAATAATGCATGTGTGCGGTTGGGAGACTTAAACAATCCAAAGAGAAATGAAATGAAAAGTACGTTTTTTCTTTCCACCCCAGACTCTTTCAAACTTAAACTACTGTTTACCTTATTTACCCCCAAAACATTTTTGCAGAGAGAAATATAATTTTGAACACTTCAACATACACACATAGACACACCTATGTTTTAAAAAGGAAAGTACACAGAGTAAATCACATTACACACAATATTTTGTTATTTACATATTTCACTTATATCTTGTCTCTTTATGTAAATGCATGCATGTTGTCTTCATGTACATCAAACATATGGGCATAGGGAGAGCTATCAGTAGAAATTCAGATTAATACCAGGCGTTTTAAAATATTTTAAACACTGCTATGAAAAGCATTCTTATTTGGGATTTGGAACACTGCTGAGAGTATATCTGTAGATTAGGGCAGGCAGTGTAGCATAGTGATTAATGACATAGATTCTGGTGCCAGATTGCCTGGAGTTTTAATTCATTATTTGCTCCTTATTAGCTATGTGACCTTGGGCAAGTTATTGAACTTCTCTACTCTTTACTTTCCTCCTTGTCAGATGAGCCTAAGGGTAGTACACACCTATGTTATTTTTTCAGTCCGTTTGTACTGCTATAACAGAATTACACATACGGGGTAATTTATAAAGAACATAAATTTATTTCTCATAATTCTGGAGTCTGAGAAGTCTAAGATCAAGGAGCCAGCAGGTTCTGTTGTCTGCTAAGGGCTATTCTCTGTTTCCAAGATGACCCCCCTTTGCTAAATCCTTGGAGGGGAGGAATGCTGTGTCCTCAAATGGCAGAAGGTAAAGAGCAAGGGAACAGAACACTGTGTGAAACCTCTTTTATAAGGGTCTTAATCCTATTCATGAGGGAGGAGTTCTCGTGGCCTAATCACCTCTTAAAGGCCTCACCTCTTGATACAATCACATTTTGGAGGGAACACATTCAAACCATAGCAGTTGGTATGAGGATCAATGTATATAAAGAGCTTGGATCGGTGTGTGGCCTATAGACCATGGTCAATGAATACTAGCTATTGTTATTTTTATTATTATGACGGTAAAATTTGTGACACCTCTATGTTAAAAGGCTTCATTCTGGGAGAAAAGTTGGAAATGAAAGGGAAGAAGGAAGACAAAAGCAGAAGAGAAATTAATAATGAGCAGGAAGATAAAAAAGAGAGGAAGAGAGAAATGAAACAGAGGTTGGGAAGGGAATGCTGCAGAAAGAAGAGGAAGGATAAAAAGTGGAGAAGGATGGGCTAGACAAGGGTCACATTAATAAGAATGGAAAATGAAGATGTAAGGTTTGGAGAATAATTGAAACCTCACACTGAATGGTTGAAGACTTCCTTTATAATTGTAATTATTACACTGGAGCCAAATCCAGAGATTTGTATCATCTTACCCCTCAGTCATGGCACCTTGTCCTTACAAGGCCCCTTTCTTTTTTGTCCACTTGTTTCTTTGTACACTAATTTATTCTCTTTTATCCCTATTCCAAACTTCATTCACCTACTAATTCCAAGACCATTCTTTCTCTTTTTAAAAAATTGAATAACTAATTTTAATAGACAAATAAAATGGTATCTTTTTATCACGTACAACATAATGTTTTGAAATATGTATACATTGTGGAATGTCAAATCAATCTAACATATGCATTACCTTGTGTGCTTATTTTTTTGTGGTGAGAACACTAAAAATCTCTCAGCAAATTTCAAGAATACAATACATCGTTATTCAGTACTGTCACCATGTTATACAATAGGTCTCTTGAACTTATTCTTCCTATTGCACCGACATTGTGTTTTCTTTCACCAACATCTCTCCAATCCCAATCCATTTCCCCAGCTCCTTGGAGCTACCATTTTTCTATATCTACTTCTATGAGCTCAACTTTTTTATATTCCATGTAAAAGTGAGATCATGTGGTGTTTGTCTTTCTATGCTTGTCTTATTTCACTTAACATAATGTCCTCAGGTTCATCCATGTTGTTACACATGACAGAATTTCCTTCTTTTTTAAGGCTTAGTAGTATTTCATTTTTATAAATACATCATTTTTAAAAATCTATTTATCCACTGATGGACACTTAGGTTGATCCCACATCTTGGCTGTTGTGAATAGTACTGCAATGAACATGAAAGTACAGATATCTCTTTCACATACTGATATCACTTCCTTTGGATATATACTCAGTAGTGGTAATGCCGGATGATATGGTGGTTCTATTTTTAATTTAGTAAGGAATTAAAATTCCATATTGTTTTCCATAATGGCTACACTAATTTACATTCCCAACAACAGTGTGCAAGGGATTCCTTTACTCCACATCCTCACCAGCACTTGTTATCCTTAGTCTTATTGGTAATAGCCATTCTAACAGGTGTGAGGTGATATCTCATTATGGTTTTGATTTGCATTTCTCTGATTAGTGATGTTGAACATTTTTTCATATGCCATTTGTGTGTCTTCTGTGAGAAATTACTATTTAGGTCCTTTGCCTATTTTTATTTTTTAAAAATTTTCCTTCCTAATTACTTTTTAAAAATTATGCTTTAAGTTCTGGGATACATGTGCAGAACATGCAGGTTTGTTACATGTGTATACACGTGCCATGGTGGTTTGCTGCACCCATCAACTCGTCGTCTACATTAGGTGTTTCTCCTAATGCTATCCCTCCCCTAGTCCCCCACCCCTTGAGAGGCCCTGATGTGTGTTGTCCCCTCCCTGTGTCCATGTGTTCTCACTGTTCAACTCCCACTAATGAGTGAGAACATGCCATGTTTGGTTTTCTGTTCCTGTGTTAGTTTGCTGATAATGATGGTTTCCAGCTTCATCCATGTCCCTGCAAAGGACATGAACTCATGGTTTTTTGTGACTGCATAGTATTCCATGGTGTATATGCGCCACATTTTCTTTATCCAGTTTATCACTGATGGGCATTTGAGTTGGTTCCAAGTCTTTGCTATTGTGAATAGTGATGCAATAAACATACATGTGCATATGTCTTTATAGTAAAATGATTTATAATCCTTTGGGTACATACCCAGTAATGGGATTGCTGGATCAAATGGTATTCCTGGTTCTAGATCCTTGAGGAATCACCACACTGTCTTCCACAATAGTTGAACTAATTTACACTCCCACCAACAGTGTAAAAGTGTTCTGATTACTCCACATCCTCTCCAGCATCTGTTGTTTCCTGACTTTTTAATGATCGCCATTCAAACTGGCGTGAGATGGTATCTCATAGTGGTTTTGATTTGCATTTCTCTAGTGACCAGTGATGGTGAGCTTTTTGTCATATGTTTCTTGGCTGCATAAATGTCTTCTTTTGAGAAGTGTCTGTTCATATCCTTCCCCCACTTTTTGACAGTTTTTTTTTTTCTTGTAAATTTGTTTAAGTTCGTTGTAGATTCTGGATATTAGCCTTTTGTCAGATAGATTGATTGCAAAAGTTTTCTCCCATTCTGTAGGTGACCTGTTCATACTGATGATAGTCTCTTTTACTGTGCAGAAGCTCTTTAGTTTAATTATATCCTATGTGTCAATTTTGGCTTTTGTTGCAGTTGCTTTTGGTGTTTTAGTCATGGAGTCTTTGCCCATGCCTATATCCTGAATGTTATTGCCTAGGTTTTCTTCTAGGGTTTTTATGGTTTTGGGTCTTATGTTTAAGTCTTCAATACATCTTGAGTTAATTTTTGTTTAAGGTATAAGGAAGGGGTCCAGTTTCAGTTTTCTGCAAATGGCTAGCCAGTTTTCCCAACACCGTTTATTAAATAGGGAATCCTTTCCCCATTGCTTGTTTTTGTCAGGTTTATCAAAGATCAGATGGTTGTAGGTGTGTGGTGTTATTTCTGAGGCCTCTGCTCTGTTCCATTGGTCTATATATCTGTTTTTCTACCAGTACCATGCTGCTTTGGTTACTGTAGACTTGTAGTGTAGTTTGAAGTCAGGTAGTGTGATGCCTCCAGCTTTGTTCTTTTGGCTTAGGATTGTCTTGGCTATATGGGCTCTTTTTTGGTTCCATATGAAATGTAAAGTAGGTTTTTTCTAACTCTGTGATGAAAGTCAATGGTCGCTTGATGGGGATAGCACTGAATCTATAAATTACTTTGGGCAGTATGGCCATTTTCATGATATTGAATCTTCCTATCCATGAGCATGGAATGTTTTTCCATTTGTTTGTGTCCTCTCTTATTTCCTTGAGCAGTGGTTTGTAGTTCTCCTTGAAGTGGTCCTTCACATCCCTTGTAAGTTGTATTCCTAGGTATTTTATTCTCTATGTCATGATTGTGGATGGGAGTTCACTTATGATTTCACTCTCTGTTTGTCTATTATTGCTGTATAGGAATGCTTGTGATTTTT